>NC_138953.1:32547500-33047500 GCF_965226115.1 Aulonocara stuartgranti
CAGACTACTAATATACTTGGTGAAGAACTTGAAGGATAGCAAAAAGACTAATGCAACAGACCAAATGACAAATGTGGTAACAATAGCCTCGTCTGTTCTTCTTTTATAGTGTTAAACACTGCCCTGAAAAGTGTTTTTGCAAAACATACTGATGTTGATTTAGCTGACCTTTAACCCTTTGAATTTTGTCCTTTTGAACATTTGTCTTATTCTTGAATTATGTAGCTCTGACCAGCAACATCTATCAATTCATCCATGAGACCAAGCAAACGGTTGTGCTACATTTTCCCATACCCTTTCCTCAAACAATGAGCTCATGAGAATGGGATAAACGGACGACTCAAAACCTTAAGTGCAACAGCTTGAGTCTGCACACAACAGTCATACTCACCTGTGTTCTGGCCATGTTTGCAGGCACTCGTCTGCAGAAACTGCTCCTCAGTCTGGCAGCTCTGGTCCCTGGTCTGAGTGGTAGTGTTCCTATGAGGCTCAGGCAGTAGAGGGGGAATGGGCTTCCACAGAGGCTTACCCTGGTGCTGTCCAGCAGAGTTGCCCCTTTCCTGAACATCCACTGGAGTTTCCTTCTGGTCCCATTTCACCGGCAGCGCCTCAGCTGAAGCAGAGGTCTGAAGATGAAGCTGATCAGAGCACTGATCTCCATGTCTGGGTTGCACCTGTTGATGTTGGGTGTCCGAATGGAGTTGGCCTCCCTCCATCTCTGGCTGAACACCACTCTGACAAGAAAGCCAGACATGACAACATAAGACACACAAATAAAACGGACTGCATTTATAATTAAAGCCACTGTAATCTCCATGCTCCTGTGGGTACTGTGGACATCAGCAAGAATTGCTGCCTGCCACTGTGATATATATACAACCACTGGAGGGAGACAAATCCAAAAAATCTTTAACTGCTTTAGATAGTAGCTGTCAAAGGGAAAGTGACTAACACTGTAGGTAAAAAGGGCAAGCCACTGCAGTGATGGATACTAGCATATGTGGGACTGCTTATGAGACAAAAGCTTTAAATAACTTCTTTATAGTTAATAGGTTCGTCTCAGGAACGCACCCCTGATAAAAGGTTCTGTTTGCAAAGGGAAGCCAATTAGAAGAAAGTTGGCTTGTTTTAGACAGTGGATGAATATAAAGGGCTGCACCAAGGTCTAGTGCATAGTAAATAAAGATTATTTTAATCAGTGTATCCTACAAAGCTACTCTAGCAGAGTCCACTCATATGGAAAAGATATATATAAATCTTATAAGGTTTGTATCTGTCTTGTGTGAAACTTGTATGAAAAGCACACAAGAGTGAAAACAGATATAAGATCCCTTGAAAAATTATATAAATGAAACTTGTACGTTTTGGATACTTACTAAAACAATATATGAAAGTAATGAGAAAGTGGCCACTTTCATGAGTAAATCATATAAGCCTTATATGATTCACTATATGAAGTAGGCCACATCTTATGCAAGTCTTTTATAAGTTTTTACTATTTCTTTTCCATCTGGGCAAGAATTTAAAAAATAGTTTGAAATTATAAATGTTACCTAATGAAGACTGAAAATTCATGCATTCATAGACAAGTAAATTAGAAGAGAGCTCCTTAAAAATACAATTAGTAGCTGTCTTTGTCCTGAATTAATGCCAATTGTTGGGCAGAATGAAGGACCACAACAGCTGGCCGTGTATACGTCTCTGCGCACATGTCTCCTGAGCATCCAGAAATTTTGTAGAGGAACATTAACCTTGTCTCACACAGCTACCCCCCAGCAGATAAGTGACTCCCCATCAACTCCTCAATGTGTGCACACACAGCATGTTTGTCTGTGTGTGTATTTATGTCTCTTAACCAGACCTCCTTTCTATCCAAGTCCCCAATCTTAGCTCCTCTGCCACCCACCAATTTATCCTCATTCCCTCTCTGTCTGTGTCTGCCTCGCTAACTCCTCGTGTCCCCGCTGTCCTTGAAGAGGGATAAATGACTCCACATTAACTACATTACAGCACATCACCACAGGACAAGTGGGCCGGTTGGACACTAAGGCACAAAGACATACAAACGGACACATTGCCATATCGTGGCTTAAACAAATAGCTGCAAAATAGCCCAAAAAATATCCCATTTGTGCAATACACACGTAACCTAATGAACCCAGTGGACCCAGACAGATTTATTTCAACCAATGGTTCAAGTGCAAAGATGAAGGGAAAGAAAAAAAACACAGTAAGTTTTTACTTTAAGAAAAAGAGGGAAAAAATCACCGTCATGAGCTGAAGAAAAAAACATCAGGGAGTGCCACCATTCACTTAGAATTTCAATTCATCTGCCAGTCAATCAGTCAACTATTCATGATTCATTTTCAATGGAAAGTGGTGAGCACAAAGCACAAGAAAGAAGACTGATTAGAGTAGGTGGGCGGGCTATGAAATTCCACTCTTTTAAAAAAATGTCATGTGGAATAAAGAATAAAACGAACAGGTGAAAGCGGTATCAAAAAAACCCAAAAAACAAAACAGATAAATCAGTCGGATGATTATTTAACAAGACTGATTTTCATATGGATATTGACAGCAATATGTCATTAATCACACGATGAATGGTATTTAATCATGAGGTCTATAACTTCAACAAAAAAAAGATGCAGGGCTCTAATGAAGATTTGTAGATTTGCATTTGTATATGGGCATTTACAGTTTTTGGTTACTGCTTGGGCTCTGCGCATCAGCAAACCGAACCAAAACAGAATAATGAAAACTACATATTAATAGGGTTTACAGTGGTACTAAAAGAATTGTTCGAGATATAGCCCCTTTAATAAGGTGATCAAATTGCAAAATTTCAAAAACAATTATTAAAGATTTTGTGTCCTGTTTCGCAGTGAGGCTTCTTGTTATTAAGAAAATTAACACGTGAAGAGTGAAAAAGTAAAGAAGATGTTAGTTGAGCTTCAAAAAATGTGCAAAATACACAGAATCCTCACAAAGTAAAGTGTCAGTTTGCCAAAAGACAAAATTTTGGCAAGAATTCTTGGAACAGAACTCTACAACAATGCATCTATATCAAAATTATGAAAAAACAAACATGCAGAAATAAGACAAAAGGAACAGCTTATGACCCTCAGTATAGCACCTCATTTGTCAAACATGGTGATGTCATGCTTTGCTGTCAGCAGAGCTGGTACACAAGAATTTATTGATAATTAAACGACTGACAGATGAAAAAGGATAAACACTGCTAAACATATTCAGGCAAACGTGCTGAAACACAACAGACAACCTATCATCGTTCAGTGGGACAATAATCCTTAACAAGTGGCCAGAGCACCCAAAAAGCTTTTCAGGGTGAAGAAAGTCCTTGCGTGGAGTCGTTGTTACATAATCTCAGCCTGGCTGAGCTGCATTTCACTTGCTGAAAGGGCAGACCTACTAGATTCACTGGTGTAGATACAAAGAGTGTTGAGATTGACCGCCAGGCTAGAACATATAACATGATTTAGTTTATGTCTGATTTATTTTTAAACCCCTAAATGTTGGCATCATGTGTAAAGGGCTACAGCTCCTAAACTATCCTCCCCAGTGATGAAAAACAACTCAAATTAAAGCTAAGACTCTGCACTTTGTCGTATTGACTGTTTGGTTTTTTTTCTCCAAATTTCCTGGCCGTCTAAATATCCTTGTCTAGACTGCAAATAAGCTTCTATTGTAACACAATCACTGACATATTTTCTCTTTTTCACAATAAAAATACTAATTGTATTACCTGGTGTATCTGTACAATTCCTATTTCCCATATGCAAAGGCTGTGGCACACTGTAATGACTGCAGGCACAATACACATGCTACAAAAAAAACACAAACAACACAGGGGCTAGGACAAACAAAAGGGGGTACTTAAAGGGAAATATATAAGGACAGAATTCAAGTTTTCCCTAGTTCACATCCAGTAAATTTTGTAACATGTGGCAGGAGTTATTTCAATAATAGGTTAGGTTTCATTTGGGTCTAACATAAATGAAGTGTGACTTTACAATCAGACAGGCATTGTTAGATTTTCTTTTGTCCAGTACCTGTCTGCGGGGACAGTTAGAGCTCTTCCTCCCAGCTGACTTCTGGGCCTTCACCATGCTGCCAAGACTGGCCTGCTGCCCCACACGTTCACTACCAGCATACACCTGTAACCTGCAACAACACTCCACATGAGCCAAGAACTGGACTGAAAGAATTAACTTCTGCTGGAAAAGCCACTAAAGCATGAAAAGCTGTCTAAAGAATTAAACAAATTATAGTTTCTCATATCTTAACTGTGCACTGTTTTCTTGTTTACAGATGTACACTTGCAATACATTTGTAAAGGATTGTTTGTGTGCAGATTACACAAAGCCATGATACATTATCAACATCAGCGAAGCAGACTAGTGAAAGAATTGTAAGTCACACAATCTAAACTTTAAATAAAATGCTACCAATGTTGCCCATTTAATATCATCTTCCACATGCGTTAGTCTTCAGAAAATGTGGGAGTTTTACAGAAAGTTGATGAGAACAGTCTGCAATGTTACCATGAACCAATACACTACATGATTTGCACCATCTCTATGTGTGCATTTGTAACGGAGTACTCTGGCTCATGAATATTGTTTCTCCTAATTGATATGCAGCATATATTTCTTCTAAGAACACCTTATAGTTGTAACCATTCTGCAGCAGTGTAAAGATTGATTCAATCTGCATTAAAATAAGTTGTCACAGGTAATTCTATTGAAGCAAGAATTGGTGCAATCAGCAAACCCAAAGAGAGAGAGAAAATGTGCATAAAATACTTTTTTTTTTTTACCCATTTTTGCAACACTGTGGTGTCCAAATCAAGAATCTGTAAGAAAACTGGTAGAAAAAAAAGTTTCACTTCTTAAACACAGCCACATAAGTTACAATACAACATGTAGAAAACACACCCATAACAAGGTCTAATATAGATACTGGGTGTGTGGAATCTGAAACTGCTTTTAAGTGGGCTTTGTTTTGTTACAAGTTTCCTTTTGATACAGGAACTGTATTGGTGGAAGTGCAGAGCCAGTGGTTTTGAATGAGTTACCCACTTGAGTCCTTTATGAGTCAGACTGAGAACTGCAGTGCCAAATTGTTGTGGATGCTGTAAAGATACTTTTCATTGGTTGCTCTGTATCATAACAAATCTACCATAGCTTTGTATTACAGATTTAGGTGTGAAACAGTATGAGTTGCTGCCCTCTAGTGGTCATTTAGACATCATATTACTGGACGTATTTTTTTAACATAAGATCATCCAGCTTCAGAGGCACATGCTGAACAACCTCACTTTTCCAAAATTTGCCATCTTTTGCCATAAGATCTAACAACAAGAAGCCTACGTTAGCTGTCACTGCAATCTGCAGAGTGACTTTTGTTGTTTTTTGCCAGAGAACAAGTTTTAAATGTATGAAGAGTCCAACGTTGAACTAATAAGGTGCTGCAAGTGACAGTGGCTTGAAGCAGTTTGGCTATGACATACTATGAGCATCCCAAATTTGTGGTAATTTGGATTTAAGAGACAGCAAGGAAACACAAAACAAATTGGATGAATATCAAGAAGGGAAAGCACAGATCACCAACTGAAATTAGATCACATCAACTCTATGCCTGAAGCAAAGATGTAGTAGCGAAGATTTTGAGATTTTATACTAAGTTTATTAAGTATTGAAACTAATATTCTGAAATTAATCACTATGACCTTCAACTACAGGGAAAGGGACATTAGGCAAACAGCGACAGTTGTGTCAGTAGATGCAGCGGGGGCCCCGAATGCTTCAAGACAAAGCCAGTGTCAAAGCACGCTGTCCCATGTACAGGCATGTCCCCCACTCAGAAACACTTTAACTGCTACTGAAACTCCAGCAGAGGGAGACAAAGCATGTAATGAAAATGGGGTTTTTTTAGTTTAAAAGTTTTATAGTGTTTTCTACAAGACCAAGGGCTTGAAGATAGCTGTCACAACGCAACACACCTCTCAATGCAAAAGATGTTTAGTATACCTCAAGTGGGGGCAAAATTATGCCTGGCCTGATGGTTAAGAACAGCAGGCGAGATGCTGTTCTTAACCATCAATGCAACTCTGTTAAATAAGTCATATATATATATATATATATATATATATATGTGTCCCTCATCCTATTCATGTAGCCCCTTCCGCCGGGGTTACTTGCGTAGTAGCATTCCAACAACGCCCTGTTTTCGTCCCTTGCCCACCGATGCCTTCTTGTTCCAGTAGCCCACTTTTCGTCAGGGTGCATAGTGTACAGGAACATCTGTGCCGAGTATAACCTAGAAGTCCCGAGGTCAAAATGGGAGATGCCCCCAAGGGTGGTGGAGAATGACCGAGCTAAGATCCTGTGGGACTTCCAGATACAGACGGACAAAATGGTGGTGGCTAACCAACCGGACATAGTGGTGGTAGACAAACAGAAGAAGACGGCCGTAGTGATCGATGTAGCGGTTCCGAATGACAGCAATATCAGGAAGAAGGAACACGAGAAGCTGGAGAAATACCAAGGGCTCAGAGAAGAGCTCGAGAGGATGTGGAGGGTGAAGGTAACGGTGGTCCCCGTGGTAATCGGAGCACTAGGTGCGGTGACTCCCAAGCTAGGCGAGTGGCTCCAGCAGATCCCGGGAATAACATCGGAGATCTCTGTCCAGAAGAGCGCAGTCCTGGGAACAGCTAAGATACTGCGCAGGACCCTCAAGCTCCCAGGCCTCTGGTAGAGGACCCGAGCTTGAAGGATAAACCGCCCGCAGGGGCGCGCTGGGTGTTTTGTGTGTGTGTGTGTGTGTGTATAGAGAGAGAGAGAGAGAGGGCGAGAGAGAGAGAGAGAGAGAGAGAGAGAGAGAGAGAGAGAGAGAGAGAGAGAGAGAGAGAGAGAGAGAGACTTTATATATAGATTGTTCCTGAATTTACATTTCTAGTGTGCCAGGCATCGTTAAGAACCACAGCACGCCTTTTCATCTCTGGATCCCGACTTTTAGCACTAATGATGAACCAGTCAAGCACTATGCAATAATGCCACAGCAGAGGATACTTGCAATAATGGAGCAGCTACTTAACAGATGAGCTCAACTAGAGTGGAGCCATGGCTGGAGACATAGAAAATGTCAGTCTGTGGGAATGCATTTGTTTTTATCTTGTCTATCTAAAAAAAAAAAAAAAGGAAAGGACAGCATGGATGCTACAGGTCAACAGTAACAAAGTCAGAATTTCTAACAGAACTATTCAATTAAATTTATGTATTTTCAACTAAAATTAAGAGCAGGCATATTAATACATCATGCACCTACCCAGTTAAGCTCTATTTTTATCAGGAGGGAGATTAACACCAGCCATTAACTATAATGGGAAATGAGGACTTTGACCGGAAAGTCTGTCTACCCTGCCGACTACTGGGGAGTAAGGAAACAAGCTCATTTAAAATTTCTGTTTCTTTATTTTAAAAAAAATAGTAGAGTTAACCTTAGTTAATACAACATATAAAGGCAGTGCTAAATTTGAAGCTACTGTGGACTTATCCCCCTCCTATCCTTCACTGCTCAGCAAAAAAAGATCTTTGATCTTCCTGAGTGTAATTTGTACACCATGTTTGTGAAAGTCTAAAAACATCTAATACTGGTGAGGAACCCTACATTGCTCTTAGTATGCATTTAAGAAAAACTGTCTATCTATTTTGTGTTAATCCATTAGCTCAGTGGCCCCTCATGACCTGCTTAAGGTATTTCTCAGTGTTTCACTTAATGCATGCTGGGATGCATTCAAGCACTCTACTATCCTGAATACGAATATATTATTACAGAAAACAAACACAGATTACAAGTTTCTGTCACTCTGACCACAAAGAACTATGCATGCAAAAGTACATTTGAAATTATCTAAGCATCTGAGTTTCATACTAAATCTAGAACTATCAGAAATGTTTGTTACCGTTTTCCAATCACATCTACAAGACAAGTACTATACAGCAAATTGACACATAAGTTTATCTACATATTTGAATATACCATAGTATCAAAACAGACACACATCTCGACCCAAGACTAGCAGCACCTAATAACTGATAACTCCAGCTAATAATGCCATTCTTCCCAGTCTGCTGGAGCTGACCCTACCACCGTGGACACTGCCTTAGGCTCCAGTCATTGAGTCCTAGAGATCAGTTGGTGACCTGCTGGATGTCAGTTACTCACTGACCAGTCTCTAGGCCTGTGTGACTGATACCTTAAAGAGGCATCATGTACTGCAAAGGCTGAAAACAAACACCTTTAACAACACACATGTCAACAACACACAGGGGACTCTCACATTTGTATGGCAACAGACAGAGGTGGTTATGAAGGACTGATCCGTGTTATGACTCTGGTAATGACACCAATGTGGCTCAGACTGGAAATGGCGATATTAGCATGGTTAGCACATTGGCCTAAAATCATGTTATTTTCCTCACATTTATCAAAATGTCAGATATTTTAAGTAGTTCTAAAATTCTACTTTTGGGGCCATCAATCATCTTTCACTCCATTCTAATGTATACTAATGTTTACCTTTTAAATATATTGGCAGCCGTGATTATTGTTATCCTCACCTTTCATGTTTAAAAAAACATTATCTGTTGAGAAAACTATGCATTGTACATCTAGTACAGTGATGCTCTGTGAAATTGTCTCTCAGAAAGAAAACGATGCTCCACAAATGCTGTAAGACCAATTTCAAAAGATCAATAAAGAAGAAACAGGTTTGAAAAAGGCATTTCCTTCCATCCTCCTCAGAACAGTCCTTGATAAACAACTGCTGAACAATAGCTGATAATGCAGAAAAAGATGAATGATATGAGCTTGTGTTTGCAATGAAAGGCTGAGCTGGGACTAAATTGCCTGAGGCACTTGGAAATACAGTCTCAAAGCTGACAATCTTAAGAATTAATCACATGTTTCTTATATTCTAAAAATAAGAGCTCAACTCTTCTCCTCTCCTATATACTAATATAACTCTGAACAAATCACCCACTACCTGGCTAGTATGACTCACTGCCTGAGTACCATTACCATTTCCAGCTGTAAAATTTCAATTCAAATACTCCAGTATACCCATTCCCAGCAAAACAAGCAGGCATCCATTGCTCAGTAGTTCACAAATTACACCTGAGTGTGAGTTTCAGCTGTAGCGGCAATCCATAGTGAATTCTGTTAATACTATGATGAATCCAATTTGTAAACTGAGTTTCCCATCTGGGAACATCTCTTATTTTAGGAGAAAAATCATAATTTTCCTTTTGAGAGAAAATAGATAAGGTAAATTCACAACAGAAGAAAATAACTTTTTCTATGCTGCAGTGAAACCTCAGCTTTCTATGGTATAGCAGATAAAGAAATATTTGCTACATAATATTTAAACATCTAAGTGTGCATTATTATAAGATGTACTGCTTATGTAGCACCACAGCCATTAGATAGATGGCAGCAATCATGATCTACTAGTCATTTCCTGTGGCCGCTGGAGAAGACTTCCTCCTAATGGACGAACTCTATACACTGACATGATGCTAGCTGCTGGCAGGTATACCAAGAATGACTACAGCACAGTATGGAGGCAGTGATATTGTGCGCTGCTTGAATGTAAACACTTTCCACACGGTGAATCACAGAATGGACCGTTTATATACGGTGGTGGTGACCCTTTCCCTTTATTGCTTGTATTCTCGAAAATGTGCAATATGTATATAGGAAGAGGACGTCCACTTGGAGGAGGTCCACTTGGAGGAGGTCCACTTGGAGGAGGTCCACTTGGAGGAGGTCCACTTGGCCGCCTCAAGTTTTCCAAAAGTATCACTATCCAAAATCTCCAAATTTTTCTCCACATCCGTACTTTGAAAGTCTGACTGAAGGACAGGGAAAGACACCTCTTCCTTTAAACAGCACTCTGAGTAGTGAAACCAATTGGTTTAACTACCAGTACCTTTGCACAGGTGCAAGTTAAGCATGTCACATGCACCAATGTTCCCAGGATGTTGGCTTTTGAAATGTAAGCTACTAACAGGTTTCAAGGTGAGCTGGGCCCCAGAAAAAGTAGGATGTTGATCAAGAATACGGCAATCCACTATTTGGATCTTTTGTATTGATCTTTTTCGTAGGTCCCATGTTGTCACTGATATTACCACCTACCAGTGACAACAATAACAGTTCTCTGATTTTCTGTGTTCACTTCACCACACAATCAACCAGAGTGGGAGCTAATGTACCACAGAAGATGTTAACAGCAAAAAAAAAGAATAGTTCGGAGGTGTTTCACACCTACTACACCAGCAGCTTTTCTTGAATATTTCCAGAAGTTTTACACTTTACCACAAACTCTCCTCAAATAAGTTGGCATGACTGAAAAGCTCAAAGCTCTCCGTCTCAGTCAGAGACGTTACACAGGGTAGAAGCTGGAAGGACGTTGGTTTGGTGTAACTCTTGCTGGAAAGCTTTTACTGGACTTGAGTAACATAAGGTGTCCTCATTAACTCGATTCATATTATTGCACTTCAGCTGTCTCCTGTCAGCTCCACACATACACACACACACACACACACACACAATGTGTGAGAGGAAGGTGAAGAAAAACTAACGCAATGCAAAAATAATAATAATAATAAAACAGCAGGTTGCAGTTGTCTAATAACTCTTAACATAAGCTAAAATTAGCCTAATAGAAATGTAATGTTTTGTGAGAAATGTTTTGTTTTGTTTTTATACATGACAGTTTCAACTTGCAACTGTGGATACAGCAACATACTGTGTTCACTGAGAACGGTTACTGGAAGCGTTCCTGAGCCCACACAGTGAGTTTCACTACTGAATCGTATCTGCTTTAAATGAACTGCTGCTGGCGCAACCAAATTTTTTTTATTTTTTTTATTTGTCCCTTGCATACACTGATTTCTCCAAACTGTTTGAATGAATTAACGATAACATGTACAACAGATGATGGAAATCCCAAAGTATCTTAGATTGAGACGTCTTACTCTGAAACTGCTCAAAAACAAATCTGTTCAACCTCCACAACTTTTCCAAATTTTATCCCCCTGTCCTGTTACTTAACATTTTGCATGACACCAAGAGCGTTCCTGTTCAAACTGGATGGCTAGATGTGGCCTTTCTATGTGAAGCTTGTATGTTCTCCCTGTGCCTGATTGGAGTTTCTCCCAATGTCAAAAGAAATATTTGTTATGACTGCAAAAGACTTGAAAGCTGTCCAGTTTGTGTTTCACCCTCTATATCACCTCCATGGCCCTTAGGTGGACAGGCATTTAAGATTGAGGCATCTGTGTATATTGACATTTTACACAGTGTCCCAACATTTTTGGAGACATATCTGTACAACTGCAAAATAGTCCCTCTAACTGTAACACTAAAACAAGCTTAGATAAATTCGGTGGAGTTTCTCACTTCAAGAAAGGTACTGGTGACAGAAAATAAACATTCACATTCAAATATGATTAACTGATCTCACTGTGTGTTACAGTAACATCCTGTGTGATAGCATTAACAGGTTGCTGCCCAGGAACATATGGGATCTCATATACATGCACACACCAGTTGGTCTTGAGATATTATACTGAAACTCACAAACATTAATCATTGTGGAAAGAAATCATTCTCTACAACGTTTTGGTTGCAAATGGGAAAATACCTGAGCGATACCACCACAACCACACCAGCTGAGTTATTACACAGACTCATTCTCCCCAGCAGCAACTTCATTCTCGCCCAGAAATCATTGCACAGCAAAGTTTGCTGAAACTTAATATCTTGACTTGCTTTCATGTCATCATTTTCAACAACCCAATTGAGCCAGAACACCCTTTAAAGGCACACTCGGTGGCAGTACACACAACAGCTGAATTAGACCAAACCAGATATGAAACAAATTCTCCACAGGACACCGTCCTTAGCCTTAATTCAAAGCAAGCACACAGCAGATTAGAGCAACATAAAGAGATGCAGCAGCAGCAGCAAAGCATGGAAAGGGAGCACAGACACAGATTTAAATAAATAAAACCACAAGAGATGCATAATGGGCATTTTCAGGCCAGGTGTGGATGCACAGTGCATAGTCTACTTCATATCAAGGCTTTAAAAAATCACACATAAATGTATAATTAAGTACAAGCCCCAAAGAGGGTGATGTCAACAATGAATGGCAAAGAAAGAAAGCAACAATCTATGAAATCCAAAACACACACAGATCACCTGAGATCCCACCCTATTCTGTAATGAGGCAACACTGTTGTGACAACAGCCTTGAACAACTGTTCTAGTCAGATATTTCTATCACAATAGGTAAAAAGTCTTTTTTTGTTGTTGTTGACAGATTGATATCTACTGAAAACTGTGCTTGTCTTTACCATGAACACTGCAAAATACGTTTCCCTAGTGCAGGGGTGTCAAACTCAAATACACAGTGGGCCAAAATTCAAAACTGGAACAAAGTCGCGGGCTAACGTTAATATTTATTGAAACATATTTATTCCTCCAGATATAAGAATGAATCTTTTCTTATGGACTCAAACACGTTTTGCTGAAAAACTGAATATGGAACAAGCAAAGCTTAATACTAAACAATATATATATTGGCTGTATAATACCAGTAGGCCAGCTCTAATAGTAATTTGGTATGGCTGCGGGCCAAATGTAATTAGGCTGCGGGCCAAATTTGGCCCGCGGGCCAGAGTTTGACACCTATGCCCTAGTGTATTTAATTGTTTTGTAGACTCGAAATACTCCACCATAGTTTCCTGGCTCACTAGTTGACTTACTACCTAGCTTGCTGGCCGTTTTGCTGAAATTGATTATCTTGTTTCCTGGCTGAATGGATATTTTGCTGTGTTTCTACTGTGGTGTGTGACTGGCAGGTAAAAAGGCTTGTTGACTGACTGAACTTGCACACTGGTTTGACAAGCTGACTCAGAGACTGAACACAACACTACATCATTAACCTGACTGAATCATACAGTGACGTCATTTAACTGTTGCAGTCAGCATCCACCCTGGTGAAAACCAAGATACCTGTGGTGCCTCAGCAAGGAAGAAAGCCAGGCAGTCTTGGCTGCTGTTCTTATCTCAAGCTGCTAAAAAGAAATAAACACCTAGAATAAAATGAATGGAGGCCAAGCTGAGGTAGTTAAAAGATTTGCCAAAAAAATGGCAAATATAAAAGTAATATGAAACAATATATATAATACAGGGAATAACAAAATATAGTGGTTGCTCATGAAGAACAATTCTGTCAACTTCAGACTAACCCTCCTTTTTATTTTAGTCCTCTGTCGCCCACTTTGTTATCTAAACTCATGGCCTTCTTATCCATTCATGTCACTCCCGAAGGTTAGACTGACCATCTCTATTCTGTCAAAGTTACTCATGCACTGTGTCACAGCTTGAACAGAGGGCAATAGAGAAAACAGAGGCAATAGGGGGCAGTGCAGCCAGGTTCTGACAGCATGCAGTGCAAAATAAGTTTTCAGTTAATCAAATACTGAAATAACAGCCACCTGCAAGTTCAAAGTTGGGAGCTTTAAACTGTCAAAGAAGAAAAGATTCCTATATCACTCCATTACCTCAGGGTGGCATCTGTGCTTTAGGGAACATGTTTCACAGCACAGGGAGCAATCTCTACTGATCTGTAACCTTTTGTTTTTTTAAATAAAAGTACAGGAAGTGGAAACTGCACAGTTAAAAAAATATGTTAAAAAAAAACTCAATGTAAACACATAGGTGGGGGTTAGTCAGGTAAAAAAAAATTCAGGTAATATGAGATAATATTATTAATTAATTTCACGAATCAAAATCCTGTATGTTGACATCGCTGCAAAATTCGTGTAAAGCTCACGCATTTCCGTTACATTCAAAAACTGCTTAGAAAAGAGTGATTTAACTGACTTTACTGCACAACAGTATCTTATAAAGGATTCTGTAGCTGACATTATCACCGTTTCACGACTTTATGGCTTAGTTCTCTAGTTCGGTCTGGCCGATCAAACCATGCGCAGTGCCCCAAAGCGCAACGGCAACAAATAAAACGTTCCAGGGTAAAAACGCCATGCTCATCTCCAAACCAGAAACGCGTGGCGCGCTGTGGATGTTACTAAAAAACGAGCGAGTGCTTATCCAGTGTCCGAATCATAATCCAACCCCATTCTCTGCGCTGTTCATAAATGCTTCACGGCCATATCATCGCGATCCAGTGGAAAAGACGTGTATCCACATGAGCGAGTTCACAATAGCCACATGCACCGAGCACCATGAGGAAAGGACCGGACGGATATACTCCTCTCCGGCTGGCCTGTCGAGCCCTGTAGCAGGTTTAACCAGTGTGTGTACGCATCCACTTACGCATCCCAGGGAGAGCGATGGAAACATAACCATCTCGAATAAACGGCGCGATCTTCCGTGTTTATACGAAATCCAAGTCGGTGCACTACTGGAGAGTGAAAGCGCACGGCGATTGTTGCCGCCCGAGTCCGTGTCTATTGGTTCTCGTTCAGCTGGGGCAGCGTCAGCACACACACACAGTCTCCATTTGCAACTCCATCGCCCCCCATGGGCGTGCGAGGCCGCGGGCTGTGACGCAAATGGCACTGGGTGATTTGCAAATGACATATCTTCCTAATTCGGTGTCGTCGCCACAGGGACTGGTCCAATTCACCAGATATTACCACAGAAATATCCATCCGACGGCGGGGGACGAGTAAATAAAGGCGGATGAGCAGTTCGCTCTACGGGGATGCGGTTGCATAACTCAGGAAACTTAATAAAAATGTGCACGGAGCGAGCGATGTGCAGTCTCCGTGGCTGATTTTTTGTGGTTGTTTCGATTTAATCCCAGTGGCCTGTGCTAGCACTCACCACACGATCCGTCATCGACTTTTGGCCACAGGAGGAACCAAGCAGAGCGTATACACAGGGAACCCAGTGGCCTCGCTATGGTGGATGTGTGGTGGCCAGAGCTAGGACGCATGCACGTAGCTGACGGCGAAAGACAGGACAGCCAGAGTGTGACTTAGGACCACATTCACAGGCCATAAAGGGCCCGCATGAATGCTATTGTGCTCTTTTATCCAAGAGTCCAACTATTTACAAAAGGTTGGCCAACACACACAAAAAATATAGCGGCGAAAAGGTGGCGGCGGTTACAGCAGCTGCCACCGTTCTCTGCGCAAAGCAACAGCACAATCATTGCGCAGCGCCGGACTTCCCCGGTTTTGTGCAAACTGTGCGATTCGCTCAAAAGACTTTTATTTTTTACCTCATTCAGGCTATCTTCGTCTGGTAAACCGCGAACCAGAGCGCAGAGCAGTCGTCGTTCTCATGGCACGATTTGCATCGCCCCCCATTATCCCCGAAAATCTCCTTTTACACGGTTATATTGTCAGCCTAAAAAACGCCACTGTTTTGAGCAACAAAAGAGCAGCTTAACGTGATCAAAGAAAAGGCCAAGTATAAAATGCACCTTTCACGCCGTTAAAGAGAGGCCCCTCGTAACTATTGCAGCATGGCAGGGGAGTGCGGCGTAAAAACGAGCTAACCCGAATAAAATACACACAAAGACAAGGTGCAGCTCTCGCACGAATCCGTCCATCGCCACCGTGACCGCAACACTAAAACGTCCCCGATCATTTGGATTATCCTGGAGTGGCCGGGGATGATATCACGGCGAATGTGAAACGCTGCGTTTTGCGGCTCCGTGGCACCTTTTCCAAGAAGCAGCTTGGCGCACAGGACCGGTGACCCTTCCATCTTTGCGCGTCCTTCTACCGAGCGAATTGGTGAACAACCCCGTATTTTGACCGGTCTCTGTTGAATAAAACACATCGCGGTAGGAGATTTTACCATTGAGGAAGTAAACGCCGCGTGTAAAAGACTGCTACAAGTCTCTGAAACTATTCCTCTCCCCGCCGCGGCCAGGCAGAAACAAGAGGGCGATGACGCCATTTTCTGCAAAAACAACCATGCTCGGGAAGCCAAAGCGAAGGAGGTTCAACCCGCTCCGTAGCCCTCAAGTCCCGCTGAAACGTATTTAAACCAAGTCCTTACCTTGTTTTTCTCGGATGGGTGGCGGAATAGCGTGTTTCGAGAGATAAAACTGCTCGACCGTTGCTACTTCGAGTCCGGAGATTGTTTATTTCGCCTCCCAGCGTCCCTGGTTCACTCTGAACAAGTTCCTCTGCGAGCCGCTGTCTTTGTGCACCCAGAGGAGCCTCTCAGCGTTAAACCAGTCTCTGCGCAAAGGTGCACCCTCTACGTCCAATTTTAGCTAAAAATATCGGCACTTTAGAGGGACAGTACGGAAAAGGGAGATGATTTGGTCTTTTTTAATTACAAAAAGTTGACAAATTGACCAGCTTTTTATCCAGTGTCTCGGTTATAGCGTTGATTTATCCCCCAAAACGCGCAACCTTTTCGAGGACACAGACCTCTCCAGAAGAGTCCACGACGCAAACTCCGAAGCACACCAGGGTGTTTGTACCCACCCAGAAGTTAAATTGGCAGATAAAATAATTTACACTGCCAATTTAATAAAATACCAACTAATTAACCAAAATAACCAAAATTACTGACAAACGTGAACGAGTTATTCGCATTTGTGGTGATACGGTTTGATTTACTAAATGAATATTTATTGTTTTTAATCACAATTTTATACAGAATATGATTTAGAAGTGCATAAAACACAGTTGTGCGCTTAAAGTTTTCCTCCAAAGGAAATTGACGAGTTTATTTTTCTTCTTTAAATGAATTCAAGTAAATTTAAAGATTTGTGTAACTATATGACAAGTTATATGTGATACATGAGAACAAGTAAAAGGTTCTCCTTTTAAAAATGTATTTCCAAGGACAACTCTCACTGATCTCCTTAAATATACCAGATGACAAATTGGTTTCTTACAACTTCATGTTGTTTTCTACTTTATTTTTAAATTTCCAAATGGCATTGGTTTATAAATACTGACTTCAAACTACATTTAAAAAAAGCATGAGTAGCTTTTTCAGCTGTTGACTAAGTTTATTAGTAATAACACTAATGTGATCATACATTTCTCATCAATAACATCGCTTATGTTTTCAGTTGTTTGGATAGTTGGTGTTGAATAATCACATTTTTTTAACTAAAACATATCTAATGGCATGTCACTGGCTAGCTAGTCTGCTAAACACTAGCTTTCCCAACTTATGCCAAATAAGCACTTAGCCTTACCTGTCCTACCTTCATTACAACTTCCTTCACTTGTTTGTAACAAATAATGAAAACAACCAACTGTTTTGTGATATTTTAGATGCATATAAATACATGACTGGAACTATTTTCAATGGTGTGAATGCCATTTAACCCGCCTAGCATCCTTAAGCTAGTTAGCTTAACTGCAAAAGGCCAGCAACAGCTTCTAAGGTAATACAGCTATGTTAGCTTTTTTTGCTTTAAGTTCGCACATATATATGTTAAACTACAATGGTTTTTTGCAAAACAGAGAAATAAAGTTTGTAACTGCACGCCTACCTTGTTTCCAGACAAGTTCAGTTGAAAACAAACCTGTTGGTGCAGGCATGGGGTCTTACTAATAAACCCCCCCTTACATTTGAGTCATGTCACATAAAGGAAGTATTTTTACTACATTTTATCACTTCAGGTTATCTAAATGAATTCAACAGACAGACTATTTTTCTACCGAGCTCATGCACCCACTAATAACAAGTGCGAATTAAAATAGAAAAAGGGTAGAAAAAGGTAAAGTAGTTAAGCTAATTGCTGCCAGCTGGCTAAAACAATAACTGTATGCATAATATGTCTGAATATGATAGTGGCACATATCTATCTAGCCACACACACACACACACACACACACACACACACATACATATATATATATATATATATATATATATATATATATATATATATATATCAAAAATTATAGCATATGCAAGCGTCATGTGATGCATTACTCATGTTGAACACGGGCTATGCACCTGCTGCTTGAATAATTAGATAAGGGCAAATTTTAAAATGTTCCCCTTGCCCAATAGAACTAGTTATTGTGTAGTAGTAATTGCAGCCATTTTTACAGTGCACATGAAATGGGCATATATGTATATGTTTTTGTTGATTAGCTGTACTAACTAAAGAAAACATAGAAATTTGACTGTGACGGCGGATAAAAGTAATGTAAGTAAGAGAGGGTATGATCAGTGCAGGTCAGTGTATTTAGCTAAAGAAATGTAGAATATAAAAGCTCTATGTGATACATAAGTAATGTGGAAGATGGGAAGTCATGCTCTGCTGCTCAAATAATTAGTAAAATGTTACCCAACTAGTAGCAGTATTCTAATAATACTGGTTATTTTGTGGTAGTAATAGGAGTTCTTTTTAAAGTGCAGGTTTATATAGCAAAAAAATGATTGTTTGCAATAAATAGAAAGTTTTTTTCTGGCCTTTCCAAATCTTATACTACTCTTTATACCTTGCCTACTATGATATCTTAGTTACATTCTTATAGTATGATGTGATGCAGTGTTATCATAGTGTGCCATCAGCTGTTGTTGAGGCTGTTACAGTCTGTCAGGATCTGGTAAAACCAGCCTTCCTGATAACTAAAGCTAAATGCCTTGAAATGCACCATTTAAATACAAATACAGGGATTTCCGTGAAAATGGAGCTTTACCCCCTCACAGTTGGAACTTGAGTCAGCATGTTGTGTTGCTATTGATATGCTTAAGAAAGGTGTCTCACTTAAACAAAGTAAATGTGCTAATTTTCCCTGAACAGGGCAGAACTTTGATTTGGGCGCACTGTGAACAAACTGTTATGTTACACCTGTTATAAAGGGTTCTGTTATTTAACTGGCAAAAATCATAAGCATCACATATGTGAAATCTTATCTTGAATCGACCCGACAAACTCTTAGACCACATCAAATAAAGAAAAACACTCAACACATTGAATGCAAAGTGGGAATAAAGTATGGTTTTAAGGAGAGGGGGGCGGAATTAAAGAAGTTCCATAAGAGTTATAATCCCCGCCAGCTCTTTCCTTTAAGCTCGTGAGAGCCCACAACAAAAGGTGCCCACCACTATCGCCTATACACAATTAACTAAAGCACCAGCATTATTCCATTATCATAAGAATGCTGTTTGCAAAGGCGGGAGGGGGGACTCCTCGGCATTCATGGCCGTGGTCGAATAGAGCTGAGAGCTTTTATCTTCTCAATTACATGCAGGCTGCATTCATCACACCACCTAGTGACATGTTTGGACACTTTTTGTGCACAACAAATAATTCGTTTATGTTGGTAATTTAAATGGCTTGTTTATAATTATAGCAGTGGGCCTTTTTTTTGGAGGGGGGGGGGGGGACTGGTGAGATTAGGGTGGGACTCGTTTCCAGAGGGACTCCAAGACAAACAGATGACACTGGTAAGATCTTTTTGTTTTTCTCTAACGGGGCATTCAATGTGAGCAAATATTGTAACTGTTAATAGTCTCCAAACATTCCTCATAATCAGATTTATGTTCATCTCTTGCAAAGGAATGAGAATGAAGCGTTTTGTAACGCGTACATTGCTTTCCTAATGTGACCGTTCTGCCTCCTAAGAAGTGTCAGGATCTCACGCGCCTTCAAGTCGTGCACATGCTGCTGCAATTATGAATTCAGAAGACCACCTGTGCAGTAATTGCTCATACCAGCAGTAGCATCTGAGTTTAAGGAGACTAAATGAGGGCAGGTTTCTTCTTTTGAGGCTAACATCATTTGTTTTGAATCACATTTCTGCCTGAGTGCTTTTGATCTATTATGTGGCTGATGATGAGATTCAGGGTCGTGTTTGAGCTAACTGACCACAAGGTGTCAATGTTGCCGGGAATGTATTTCGCCGTGTGTCATTTTGGTTCATTAATGGAGAAAGCACTGAGGAAAGCAGCAGGTATAAATGCCTACTGGATGTCATGCTCATATAAATCTAACTAGATGAAGTGATTTGTCCAGAGAGAATAGACGGAAGGAGAACCATCTGTACTTGCCAATGCCTCAGTAATGTATAATTCTGGCTTAACACAGCAGGTTTCATCCTTATGGTGCTCTATCACAATTTAATCCCTAGTGCATTGTACTTTGTCTATTTTCATTTCTTGATTCTTGTGTAAATCTTTCCTTTTAAAATAAGATTGATGTTAGGAAATGTGTTGAATGGACAGGCAAGAATGGTGAGCGTTAAAAAAAATAATGCAGCAGCTTATTTCTGTGGGGACACTTTGATAATGACACACCTAAGATGCGTGGGATACGTATCAGGACATCAACCGACCATAACATTGCAGTGCTATGAGATTTCTTTCACTTTTATGTGTAATTTAAGTTTTCCCACCTCTCCCTGCCAAGTCAGTTTTTTTTTCCTTTTATTTACTTTTTTTCAAAGCAACAAAAAAAAAATTACCATGAGAAAGACCAAATGAAGTTTGCAGCATTCCTGTTTGACTCAATATACAATAATGTGCAAAAGTCTTGAGCCACCCCTCAGTTCTTTATAGTTTGTTGAGAAAACATGACATATGTGCGGCTTCTTCTTTTTTTTTTTTTTGCGATGTGCAAAAATGCTTAGAAATACAGTATATAAGAAAAAACAAAGATTGCAAAATTCTAAAGAACTCAAAAGTCAGCATTTCATACAGCCATCTCTATTCTTCAACACACTGTTAGAAAAGCTTTCCTGTAATTTCTTCAAGTAGTCTTCAGGAATAGTTCTCGAGGCTTCTTGAAGGACAAAGCTTCTCTTTTGATGTTGGCTTCCTTTCAGTATGTTCTCTGTTCACACGATCCCACACTGCATCAAAACTGTTGAGGTACGCGCCCCGGGGAGGCCAACTCATGACTGATAGTGCTTTATTTTGTGTTTTTCTATGCAGGTATGCTTTTACTGCATTGGCAGGATCATGTCATGCTGAAAAATAAAGCTGTTGCCAATCAGGTGCTTTCCAGATAGTATTGCACGATGGATAAAAGTCTGATGGTACTTTTCTTCATTCATGATTCTATCAGTTTTAACAAGATCTCCAACAACAATGGCTGAAATGCAGCCCCAAACCATGACAGAGCCTCCATCGTGTTTTAAAGATGGCTGTAGCCACCCACTGTTGTACTTCTCACTTCTTGCATACTTATTAAAGACAACTGGAACCACGGATTTTAAATTTGGATGCATTACTCCATAAGCCAAAATTTCTTGCGTAATTTGACATACCTCAGCCCTTTTCTTTGTTTGACTTCCTTCAGAATAGCTCCTTGTTGGCCACGGTTCCACTAAGAAAATTTCTGACGGGGCATCAATAACTGAAGGGCCAAATGCATCGCTCACTTCCTTTGTCAGGGGTTGCTGGATTCCTTCCTGTTTTCTAAGGACACTTATCCTCTACACAGTTTCCTCACATTTTTTTAAGTAAGCACTGCACACCACACCGAGATATGCCAAGTTTTGGGCTAATGGCTCTTTGATTATCACCTTGTTGTTGCTGCACAAGACAAACAAACAAACAAACAAACAAAAATGGGTTTTGTTATCAATGCCAAATTGCTAGCAACATAATGCCCTAAAATACAATTTAAAGCTGGTTCTTTTCTAAATTATATATTATGTGTAGACACATCACTGGTTGATTGTTTGATTTGTTTGTTGCTTCATTTGAACTTGAACTTCATTCAGGGTAAGTGGACTACATTTCTAATTAGCTTTGCCAGTGTTTATAAAAATCGTATTTTTAGAATGTAATATAGGTTTTAAAGTGCTACTATAGAACTTCTCAAAGAAAGAAAAAGATGGTCACCGATTTATGAAATAAAAACTGAATTTATGAGCTAATAAAACGCTCGTCTTTGTAAAGGTCATTTCTGAAGCACCAGCCTTGTTTGATATGTGATCAGTTGTGTTAGCCTAAACTTAGTTCACCCCCTTGGACACACCATTCTTTTTTGTACAGTCTCATTAAGGTATCGTGGTCATCTAGCCATGGGATCAATTGTTGACATACTCTTCTTCACTTTGCTATGGTAGGCTATTTTAACATCTTCCCATAAGTTTACATAAAAGCTACATAAATTCTTAAAATTAAATCGGGGAACTTCAAAACCCCCGCTTTTCTGTGGGGATTTGTTCGTTTGTTCAGTTTCCAATCATCAAACTTTGTGGTTATACAGTCACATCGGACTCAGTCTTGGGGGAAAAAATATCAGCTGTTCTTTACAAGCATGTGCAAGGACTCAAGAAGGGTCATTACTCGCATCAAAGAAGTTGATATAAATTAAATTACTAAGCATTTATAGTTTAATGTGCAATAACTGATCACAGTGCTTCCAGATATATTTCACGTGAGTAACATTTAATGTGTAAAAAAAAAGAAATAACCTCTGTTTTAATGTTTTCCACTCTTTCTTTGATCTAAAAAACTAGTAAAACTGTAGAAATATTAACTGGACACCACATTATCACTGACATAATAAGTGAATCTCTAAATTCACCCCACTCGCCAAAGCCCGTAAATGAGGAACATGTGATATTTGCTGCTAGAATGTGAATAAGGCAGTCAGTGTGTAAGTATCGTAACATTTTTGGACTCCTGTCCATAAAGAACAGAGGACAGAGACTGCTCAGAGGAGGGGAAAATGGCTAATTACTGCCTGTAATGTCCTTTCTCTGGCTGAGTAAGGATACTGAATGACAGTCTGGAGCAGAGATGGAGTCTCGGTTGCCTGTTCTGACTGTAAACAATAATAACAGAATCAGTGCTATGGAGAGAAGGGCACTGAAATGACACAGCAGAACAATCTGACTTAGTGTTCCATCATGGGCTTCTATCTGATCTGAACAAAACATCAGCTGATCATGCTTTTTGAGATCAAAGGTCAGTCACTGAGAGGCCCTGTGGGATTTAACACGAGACTCCAAGATGTTGATAAATGTTCAAATAAAGAATTTGCTTTTCCCTCGCAACAAGCATGGCGTGATCTTTTGTTATGCTTTAGTTGTGCTGTCCACAAAATTAGTCTGTGGATTCCATTCGCTTGCCAGCAGAGGTGACTGTTCTGTAGCGTTTTGTGTCATCAATCCTTAGGGTTAGGCCTTGACCTGGAAAGTAAACCCCGGTGGTCTGGAGAAGAAGCTTCTGAGTCACAGTCGACATCGTGTTTGTTCTGAAGAGCCCTTTTCTGTTAGTCCAAGAGGATCTAATTAAAATACACAGAACTGTTAATGTGGCTGCTGTTACAGTCCTTTGTAGAAATGGAAGCTTTGATAGAGGTTGGATGGTCAGGCAATTCAACTGGACTTGTGTAATAACAGGTGATAGGGTAAAAAATGTTGGAAACCACAGTAGTACCTTTGTGAGGCTTTTTGTGTTGTAGGCACAGCGCTACACATGTGTGTGGTTTTCTTTTCCAATCTTATACTTACTTTATGGAACTGATTGCTTTTGATAAACTTGAAATATGTTATAGGTTAAATAAGCTCTATTTAAACATACATTTTCAGGCCGCTTATTTCTTTGATGTTAGTCTGCACTTATCCAATAGTGCTTGGCCTGTAGTGAGCAGAGTGAGGTGTTGGTGATGGTTCAGGTTTGCTGTAGAAAATTGTTAAAGTTAGTTTTTAATTATGCTAGCATCATTCTGTGTTGTTCTGTGTTGACAGTTTAGTTTCATAGGTTATGCTTTAGGAACCTTTAAATTAGAAGCTATAGCTATAACACCATTAGCCATGGGCTACCTGGGTTACTGACTACCACGCTCAGGCGTATGCAGAGTGCTGCTTTGCTCTGTAAAGACGGAAGATCGCTAAAATGAGTTTCAAGCAGTCTTTCTGATGTTTATCACGAATGAGTCATCTTTTAACATAATGCAAGGCCATGCTCATAAGTAATGGCTGCAACTTCATTAATCGCAGTACTTGAGAAGGTATAGTTACATCATTTACTGCTTTTGTGGCAGTGTATCGCAAATTAAACAAGACACTTAATAAAATAACTAACATTTAAGTTGATTTCCTAAGCTGATAAATTACAGTCAAATAGTAAATACAGTCATATGAGAAGTATGACCTATCAGGGCATAATAAAAATAATCAGGTCCTTATCAGGTCTCAAAATTAGGTAAATACAACTTCAGAGGATGTAGAAAACATGACATATTACACTGTCTATATATTTCATAAATTAGGAAATAGTGGTTGAAGAACTAAGTACACCTTCACTCCTTTCAGTGAAGGAGTGAAGAAGGTAAGAAACAACCAGGTGCTGTAATCAAATGAACCTGAATCACTCAGGTGTATGTTAACACAATGCAAAGAAAATCAATTGTTGCTACCCATCAGTCTGGAAAGAGTTGGAAGAACATTTCCAAATATTTGAGGTCCATCATTCTACAGTGAGAAAGATTATTCACAAATGCAAGACATTCAAGACAGTTGCCAACCTTCCCAGGAGTAGACATCCAAACAAATTCCCCCCAAGGTCAGGGCACAAAACTCAAGAGCTTCACCTGAGACCATGTTAAAGGTTAAAGTTAATGCCAGTACAATTAGAAAAAGGCTGTACAGGTTTGGCTTGTTTGGAAGTGCTGCCAGGAGAAAGCCTCTTCTCTCTAAAAAGAACACGGCAGTATGACTTCTGAAAGACTAGACTTCTGGAACAATGTCGTTCGGACAGACAAGATCAAAGTGCAGATGTTTGGCCATAATGAATAACACAACATTTGTAGAAAAACAAAGCGTAACAGCACGAACACCTCATACTGACTGTGAAGCATGGTGGTGTAAGGGAGATGATTCGGGCCACATGACTGGGATTTTTTGCAGTCATTGAACCAACCATGAACAACTCTGTGCACCAAATTATTCTAAAGTGAAATGAGAGGTCATTTGTCTTATAGCTAAAGCTTGGGTGAAACATCATCATGCTACATGACAATGAATCCAAGCACAGCAGAAAACCTACAACAGAAAGGCTGAAAGTTCAAGCTCTCAGTTAATGTAAAATAACCGTGAAGGGTGAAAGATATCAACTGTGGTTGTATTTAAACCATTTTAGAATCTGTTAATGTAAAAGATATCCTGATATGTGAAACCAGAAAGGGGGTCTAGTTTGTTTTTCACAACTTCACAGCATGTAATAAATTATTTAACTTGTGAAAACAGTAAGGCAATCACTTGCATTAATTCTCTTTTAGTTAGTCAACTTTTTTGGAGCTGGTTCTTATACTTGCCTAAACAAAAAGCCTAGGCTAATTGGAAAGTCATAGAACAGTAAATAACAGTAAAGGCAACTTATCTGATAATTTGTCATGAAATTTCATGAAAAGACAACACACAGAGAACAAGATCGGGAGATCATCCCATTCAGTGGGATAGATCTTTGTACGTAAAACTGTTCAGATGGACTAAAGTGGTAAGCTGATTCCTATAATTACCATTACTGCTGCTACATATTTAAAAAGTTAAACATTGCAAGACAGAAAGAAAACAGTTATGCTGTACAGTTACAGATTGACCTGGTAAGATAAAAGCATTAAAATGTACCAAAATGTTGCACTTTACAAAATATAAAAAGCTTCCTTGTGAAATGCCGGTAACCACATAAGAGGCATTTGCTCGCCTCCAGCAATTCAAAAATATGTCAGACATCAACGATAAGGAGAGATACTTTCAGAAGGTAAAAAACAAAGCTGTAATAAAGAGCTGTGAGACTTTCTTTACAATTCAAAAGCTGCAAATTTGATTTACAAACAACACAAATCCACTTTCAATCATTTAATAAAAGCTTGGATACAGGACCTTTTTTTTTTTTCCATTTTTTTACAGCATGTGGCATGTGTTAAGTTGTATTGGTGGAAAATCCATTTTCTAAAACAACTGCAGTAAGACTGAATAAAACCCCCAAAATCTTAACAAGGCATTTTTCAGACATTCAACATTCACCACAGTTTGGATTGGATAATAACAACAGTGCGCTGGTTTAGGGGGCCAACTGACCAACAATATCCTCTTCATCTTCTTTTAATGGAGTTGCCAGAAACACTATCACAAATATAAAGATTTTTTTTAATATCTAAAATATTTATATAAATAGAAAGTAATTAAAGATCTGGGCAAAATGACAAAGTGCAAAACAGGAAAAAAGAAAGAAAGAAAAGAAACAGGGAGGGTTTAAAAAAACAAAACAAACTTTAACAGCAAAGACAATATACAACTGCTCTGAAATCAGCAACCATGAGCCTTGTCTTCATTTTAGCTGCAACAGACCGTAACTTCCCATTTCTATTTCTTCAACCAGTAACTCAGGTTGGCTTCTTTTCCCCAACAAACACTTGATCTTTGATCAGTAGATACATGTGAGAAGGTACTGCGTGAGAAAACCGAAATCTATCCAATGATACCAAGATCTGTAACCAGTAAATAACACCAAAAAAAGAAGTATCGACCATCGCTTTAGCAATGTATGCGTTGATCTGTTATTAAACGTCTGTTGATTTAAACGTGTGAGCACAGCAAAGAAAACTGAAGAAAAATTAAAAGATTTGTTTATCTTGTCATAAAAGGGATGTTAGCCATTTAACTGTACACAGCCAGTACCCAGTTAAACCATGTGTATCTACAGCGAAACAAAGCCTACCATGCAGGTTCTATTAAACTGATCTAAACTGGTAGACAATCTCACGCGCTGATGGACAGTCATGGGAAGCACTTTGAGTACTTGGAAAAACGTAACACAAATACAAATGATTATGTACAATTCAATCATCATTAGTGCTTAAACAAAACAACCAATGAGTCCAAAAAGAGTTAGTTTCCACTGAAGCAGTTGGCAAGTACCAGGCGAGTGCATTTCTGAGAGTCACACTGCTAAACAGCAAATTTAAATGCTTTCAGTTACGTTAGCTCTATCGTCAGCAGCAATGAATGAAAGAGGGGGGTACTTCTCTGACATTTTAAAGGTTTATGCCGTTTGTTTTTTGACCCATTACGACATCTGCTGCACTTCAAAAGGGACCCGTTATGCCTTTCTCCATTAGCTGTCAAAGTCTAGTATTAACAAGTAATCTTTGTAAGCCAAAAGTTTGAGCCGTAGACTGATATAATCCATTTTAGACAGTTTTTTTTCTACTTATGCAGTTGGGAAGGGCCACCAATCAAATGAAAACTGGCTCAAAGGGAGGAGCTAAAAGTCAGTATGAGGAAAATCTGAATTATTTTGAATTATTAATGGAAGCAAGCACAGGAGATCCCCTTTGAAATAAGAAAAATCTCTTCACATTTTCTGATCGACTTTTTTGACATCCTCAGTTAAACTTTGTAACACTTTAAACCTTTAACCTGTGGCACACAGTGCTATAGAAAACAAAAGCATATAGTTTCCCTTCAAATGTAAGTGTTGTCTTTTTAAATCAGCACTGCTTTTTTACACCTGATGCTGCATCTAATAAAAGACACCGAGGGCTCAAAAGGAATGACTACAGAGCTACCGGAGAAGAAACGGTACCTAGCTTGAGCTGGGCAGCTGTGAAGCAAGCGGATACATTTTGACCCAGTTCTGACTCGACATAACACAACAAACCAAGCGTAATCGCACTGAGATGAGGCCGACCGGCCTTGGAAGATAAAGATAGTTTAAAAATATAGCTATAGTTTTGAACACTGGAAGAAGTATGAAAAAGGGTGAACCCACAGGAAATTGGGAAAATGGTGCCCCTTTATATGAAAATACAAATAAGGGCCTGGTTTCACAAAACAAAACCTAACCAGCCTTTTGTCTTGCAATAGTAAGAAATAATTATGAAATAATTGTGACCTCTGGGCTTATTATCTCCTGACAGGACAAAGGAGGATCTAAACGAGAACACAGTAGAACCAGACTACTTCACTTTCCTTTTAGAGCCTTAAATGCTTGCACAGTACTGCATCTAAAGTGTATACACATAATTTGTAGTATGAGAAACAACATGTGGGATATGGTTCTAAAGTTTCAGAGATCAAGATTTCTGTCAGACTACAATAATTATTTAAAACTAATATTAGAAATTTAAAAAGAACAGAAAAA
This sequence comes from Aulonocara stuartgranti, assembly GCF_965226115.1. Classification (NCBI taxonomy): domain Eukaryota; kingdom Metazoa; phylum Chordata; class Actinopteri; order Cichliformes; family Cichlidae; genus Aulonocara; species Aulonocara stuartgranti. The sequence continues at coordinate 32,575,668 of NC_138953.1, forward strand.
GGATGTGTTGTTTCCTATTGATGACAGTAAACATAGACAGCAGCCATGGCTCACATTGGTTTGTGTGATTATTAACTAACGATATAATTATTGAATGTTTTGAGAAACCAGGCCGAGCTCATTATCGTTAATAAACAGAGACAAAGAGACAGGAAAGCTAAAAAATACCCTCTCTCCTACCTCATAATTGGGAAAAGGGGACAATTATGAATAAATACAAAAATAAGAACAGATATGTACACATTTTTAATAATATGAACTATAATAATACTTTCAACATTTCTTCAAAATGACATAGAAATCTTTTTTTTTTTGCTGAAAAAAAACCTCAAACCCTCAAAGGTCAAAAACAAAAACAAAAGAATGATAAATTATTATACAAAAAAAGCGCCATCCAACACCTTAATATTAATAACAATAATTCCATTTTTGGATGCAAGTCCAGGAGTTTCTTGCAATGTTTAAACCAGGACGAAGGGGAGAAAAATACAAAAACATTCTTAAGTTAAATCTGACTTCTTCCTATATTGAAATACAATGCATTGATGTAGCGTTGTTGGTAACACAGATGTCTTCTTCTTCCCTTGTCTGAACAGGTTCTTGTGTGGCACTGCTGGAGATGGCTCTGGAATCAGCGAACAAGGAAGGAAGGTGAACTGAGGGCAGTAAGTGCACTTTGAACACAGGCATGCTGGGATGAGCAGGGAGCATTGGGGGGCAGGGGGACAGTAAATAGAGAAATGGACAAAGTTGTTTGGTACAGAAAGAAAGAGGTTAAAGAAGAGGTAAATGCTGGATAAAACCCAGCTCATCTCTTTTTAAAGCAAAAGGAAAAGAAAAAAAATACAAATAAAAAATAGAGAAACACAAAAAAAGGGGTGGAGCCACTGAGGTGGCATAGCTGAAGTCTGAGTCCTACAGTAGTCGTGTCAGTAGGTCCTTTAAACATCAAACTCCCCCAAAGAAATCACAGTTATCTTTCCACTCAGATTTCTGAAAATAAACTCTGGTTATCCCCCTGCAAAAGTCAACAGTGGTGGTGTCATTAACAGTGCCTTAAAATTCCCTTATCAGGAGGATAAAAGGTTTTTGAAATCCTGTTCTGTAAAGACCACAACGGCGCGGAGCAGCTTTCCATCAAAATGATCCGTACTGAGGGATAAGTGGTGGAAGCCACTGCCAGCCAACTGTGGGCAAAGACTTCAGAGTCCCGCTGTCACAGCAGGTGAACTGAACTGTTTTTGGATAAAACAGATGTGACATGATGAAGCAGTCTGATTGGTGCTTGAAGAGCGGTGAGGTCAAAGGTCACAAACGGTGGTGGCCTGAACAGCTGCCCAACATTCTGTCCATTAAACAGGTTTCTGTCAGTGATGCAACTTGGCCTGTGGAGAAAAACGCACACTTGTCAAGTGATTTTAATTTCTTGCCTGTAAAGCAGCAGTTTCACAGCAGATGGAAGTTTAATTTGTAATTTATTAATTTATTTGCACAACACAGTCATTCATTCTTGAGAGCTAATGATGATATCCATTTAATAATAAGCATATATTTAAAAATCACTTATTAGCTTGCAACTTTTGTTCATTAATCAAAATCTGCAACAGTTTATGTTTTAGTAGAAGCGGTGACAGTGGTAGAGGAAAAGTCTAGGATCATCCCCTCAGGACAATGAACCAAAATCCAAGTCTAATGCATCAAAGAGTGACAAACATAGGCGTGACACTCAGATTTACGGAGAACATCACCTAAACTGGTGGGTCTCCCAATTTCTGAAAATAATTAGAATAAACAAAATTTTGACCACGCATACAGAGTATTGAACCACCCCTCATACCTTTTTTACCTTTATTCTTATTATTTTATTTTAGGAAAATGGGAAAGAGGTACAGCAATGAATTGAAATATTTGCAAAACACTTGAATATGTAATGCTGTATATAAGACAAAAAAACAAGTTGTATAATTCTAACAAGGCAGCCCTTCCAGTGAGACCATTTCAGATGAGGCTTCAGTGAACAAGAGGTGGATCAACTGAAGAGCCAAATGCATCTCTCAGGTCCTGTGTCAGGCCTTTGCTGGGTTTTTGTTTTTCCTGTTTCTTAAGGACATGACTTTCAGACACTGCTCAGATGTTGTAGAGAGTTTTTAGGCCTGACACTTCTTTTGTGCTTTTGCACAAAACTGCATCTACTGTCATTCAAAAACAAGATGGAACTGAATTTGCTCAGCTGTCATCACTGTAACTTATATCTCTCACTATTTCAAGGACCACCTGATTTTAAGTGGTCACATAACAACTGCGCAAACTTCACCTGCTCATCTATTCACCACTGAATGGTGAAGTATGTCTTTGCTGTTGACCATGGGTCAATGACTGGAGCTTCTTGTAATAAATGCTGAAGGTCTCCTACACACCAGCTCTTAGCTGACTATCAGACTTCCTTGAGAATTCAAAACTCAGCACACTAAAATATATTCCAGGTAGTAGATGACTGCTTACCTGTCTTGGGGATTCAGGCCCTGAAGCTAGTATCCCCCCGCTATCGCTTCCATTCCCAAAGAGGCTATCTAACCCACCCAGTCTGCTCAGCTTGTTGCCCTTTCCTCTGTAGGAGCTGGGACTTCGCCTCTTCCTCCCTTCTGCTCCTCCCCCATAAGCTAAGGGTCCTGTGGGAGGAGCCATTGGTTGGTGGGCAGCTGAGGTTGGTTCCCTGTTAGGTGAGTAGGGTATACTGGTGCTGCCAAGTTCACGACTGGAGAGAAGCAAAAGAAGGAAAACAGTATGTTGTGTCTACATACACAATAAGTATATTACATGTTATATGAATATACAATATGTTGAACTAAGTCTGCATTCCCTCTGACTACAATCATGACTTGTTATCCTCTAAAAGAGAATTTAATGGCATAACATGTAGGTATAATCAAATATTTTTGGGAAATAAAACATTTACTTCTAAAGTTAAATATCAAAGTACAGTTTTTACAAGTTTTCAAAATTGTGGCCTCTTAATGAAACTTTTTTTTTTTTTTTTTTACATTTTACTGGGGACTCACCTGTTTTGCGATATGTGGCTTTGAGGGCCATCAGCTTTAGATAGCCAGCCCTCTGAGCTTCCCCAAAGTTCGCTATCCCCATGACCAAGTCCCTTTTTCTTGGCTGGGGAGGCAGCTGTCCCTCCCGAGCTTTGTAACTGTGAATGAAAGCTCCTGTCGTTCCTTTTGTAATTATCCACAGTGGGAAACAAGGAAGAAGAGGAAAATGAGGAGGAAGAGTAGGACGTTTTTTTTCTCTTCTTAGTTCCCGCTACGGGTTCCTCCACGTCTTTGGATGGACGACTTGCTTTATGCGTGCCGTTACGGGCTTTGCCCTGCGCGAAGACTTGGGTGTGGGGTTGCGGGGAGTCTCGGATGTTAAACACCCCAGCTGTGGATGCAGACTGAGGAAACATGGTGGTGTACGAGAGGGAGTTGGGGAGGGAGTTGAGCAGACAAGAGGTGGGAGAAGGGGCTTGATGTGAAGGTATGGAGGATGTACCAGATGGGGAGAGGAGGCTCTCAGCAGCCAGAGGCACCTTCCTGAAACATGAAGAAGAGAATCTTACAAAAGAGAAATGTACCAATAAAGTTGTTTTACTGCCAGAATAGCTTGTAGGAGACCTTAAGTAACAATCAATATGCAGTATTTTACTGAACAATGGTTTTCTAAGCTCATTTTAGTGTCTTCCCCTCATTTCATCAGCCTCCTCGGCTATTTTTACTTTACTTCCCACGATTAAAACTCAGAAATTATTTATCTATTGTGATTGTGCAATCATTAACTGCATGCAAACCTGTTCTTTTTTTCCCCTCTATTGTTGCTAGTTTTGATCTTTGATTAAAAACTTACAGGCTTCATGTGTGATTTTTTTTCACCTTCTATTGTTTAAAAAACAAAACAAAAAAACCTTCCCGTCTAAAAAATGAAACAGAATTTGAATCTGTTTTCCACAGCTGATGAGTTCATCCCTTCCTCTCACATCTTTCCATTAAAACATTACATTTTGCTCATCTTTACCATTTCTCACCCATACCTATTAACCTTTAAGCAAAATATGGTAGTAGAATAATCAAAGAATACACTCGCCTCCACATCTGGGCGTTGAGGTGTTTCTCCACCATGTTTTGGAGTGCCAGCCTCATCCTGTCCCATCGCCTGTCAAACACATAGTGGCCTCTTCCCATCAGCCTGCTGCTGAATACGCAAAACTGTAAGAGGGAGAAAGAAGACAGCTCAGGTGAGAATGTTATGAAAGAATCATAAAGGAGGCAAGGCGAACGATTCTGAAAAGAAGAAGAGTGGAGGAGTAAAAAGCAGTAAAAGAGGCATCAAATGATGGAACCAAAGAGATAAGCTGTTTTCACACATCAGCTCTGGACAACATCAGGGGAATTAGGTTGGGACACTGCACCAAGTTGTCCTTTCTGATACTGAGCTCAGAGCAGGAGGCAGTCTGGTTCAGATTTGTTCTCAATCCAGGAAATAATTCTTTTGGTTTAGGCGAAGGTGCTAACTGGATACAACGCATTCGAGGCAGGGCGAAGGGCGTGAATTCTGGCCATCAGGTATCATAAAGACTAAAAAAGGTGTTAAAATAATGTAATTTTAGATAAAATTACATCAGATATTTGTGTTTTCATGTCTACGTAGGTTGGGTAATGTCTCAAAGTGAACTAGACAACAGTCCATATGTAAAAAATGCCATAGATGAAGAAGAACAGATGCCTAAGAGAAAAACAATGTTAAAATATTTTTAGAATTTGAGAAAATAAAAAATATAACTGGAACTTTTAACAGGAAATATACAGTACAGTGTACAATTTTTATGGATAATGGTAACTTTTAGAACCTCCCATTAATCTAACCGCTCAGGTCAAAACTGACTATGAAGTGAGAGCTCTGACTTGAAGAACTATAATAATCAAGCATTTCTTTAAATTTAGTAAAATGCAGACTTTAGGAGTAAAAAAAACATGTCTGCATCAGCTTTCCATATATTTTAATAATATTATGGGCACTTAGTACTCGCCATTTTAAAAGGAACAAAAGCACATGCCTGGCAAACTTCCAATGTCAGCATAACTTCAGCAAATTAATACTCCCTACCAATGAGCCTATACACAACCTGCATGTGCGCCTGTACAAAAACGGTGGTGCAAAAAAATGGCAACACACTTTATTTAAAGGTCTTATTTCTAATCTTTATGCCAGGGGTCTCAAACTTAAATGAGTTGCGGGCTACTGCTGGCACTGTCACCTAATTGGAGAAAACACCCACAAATATTTCCAAAAATGTAGTGTTTTGTTTTTTTTTTAAATTTCAAATATTGTATAACAAGAAAAAACTCAAAATTGTTTTCTTTACAAATAACTCTCTCCCTGAACTAACACAGCCATTCGCTCATCATGTTTGTACTGTCTGCTCATATTGCCTTCATATTAAATAACTTTTTGCTTTTAAAAGAACCTATTTCAACACTGCACTCAACAACAAACAAATTCCCTAAACTTCAAGGGCCAAATAACATTATATTTCTTCACGTCAATATATGGGACCCACATAGTGGTGACGTGGGCCGTGAGTTTGAGACCCCTGCTTCACGCTGGCTGATTGCTCTAGCTCTAAGGATAATACAAACTGGGTAAGAGTGTGAGATCAACCATTTAACATAGATCACAATCTCTTTTCCAAAATAGCAAACTTTTCCTTTAACACATACTATTAAGCTACACCTGAGGCTGAACTGGAACAAAAATATTTCCGCTAAATGACATATAAAAGCAGACCCTGCAGGGATAAAATAGGAGATAGGATGACTAAAACTTTTGTGAATTGGTTACTGAACGCCCTGAGGTTATGGAATAAGAAAATGCATGATAGTGCAACATTACTGGGTCCTTCTATTTTACCCCTAAAGGCTGCGGGTGATGACTGGAGTAGTGAACAGCAGGTCTGTCAGCATCCTCTGGATCTGCATCGCCCTCGTCGCTGGAAAGTCGACTGCTTTCTCCAGCAGCGGTCACCCAGCTGTGGGGAGCTGGTTCTGGGTTAGGGGCCTGGACAGGAGATGCTACCGTGAGCAGAGGACCTGAGGTGGAAGTGGAGGAGCCTCCTGGAACCCTGGGACAAAGGGGTGAATAAAGTAATGAGACAAAGTGGGTTAAGGATTAAAGAACTGGAAACATATGGGACAGAAAAACAAAAATTAAAGAAAAGAGACAGAACAGGAGCCGTGAAAGGGAAATTTAAATGTGAATGCAGAAGACGAAGAGTGTAAACAAAGAAAGAAGGAAAAAGGAAGCAAACTCCAAATAAGTTCATTTTTAAAGAAGGGTTTTGTGCTCTAAATAGAAACAGGATATACGTTTTTCACAACAATTTGACATAGGGTGATTTTTCTGCTTGCTCACTTCTAGCAAACTGTGTCTATAGCATCCCCTGGTGGAAAAGGGTGCATCTGTCTGAAGAAAAAATGCTCAAGTATGCAAGTGAACACAATCTTCTCAAAATGACAAGTAAACATACTTAAGACTAAAATAAATAAGCCATTATTTCTGTTTAGAAAGCATTCCCTTTCTCTAAAAGAGCAGTTTAACTTCAGTAGCCAAAGTTTAACAACATAAAAATGGCAGAAGTACATAGAAAACTATATAAAGTAGGCATTATAATATACAATGCTCCTGAAACACACTCCTCATTTTTAAAGCTGATTAGAGTCCTAAAGCTTTTATTATTTGCATATTTAATACTTTTCACATCCTTTGTACCTTGGTATGTGTGCATTTGCCAGCCGCAGCTTCAATGTGGAGAGAGGTCGTCCATTGGGGCAGTGAGACTTGCTGGGAGATGAGCTCTCTTTAGATATAATACTCTGGCTGGAGCCTTCCTTCCCTCCCTGCGCTCCGTCCTTGTCCTTATCCTTTTCTTTCACTCCATCCTTCTCCTTCGCCCGCCCCTTGTGTTCAGCCAGGAGGATGTCAAAATGTTTCCTTCGGCCAGGGACAGCCCGCCGGTGGGTTAAAGAGTGAGTCTGCAGCAAATGGAAAAAAAAACCAAAACAAAACAATTATTTTATTCTTTTATTCCTCTGACCGTTTAGAAATACTGGGTTATTTCCAGAGAGACTTTGTAAATGAAAATATTGATCTGTGAAGAACAGACTGTACCACAAACACACTTCACTGGGATTGAATGCTGCATTGAGAGAGGCTCAAGACACGACTCTTTGGTTTCATGATAGTTTCCATAACCTCACACTGTATGTGTCTACGTCACACCACACAAACACGGGTAAATATTACCTGTGCCTATATACCGTTCCAGGTACTTTGGAAGGTAACCAGCCATCAAACATTTGGTTTTCCAATAGATATTTACCAAACAAGGCAGAGAGGTTGCTTTAGACTGCCAGGCCTGCGTTTGGAAAGAAAAATACTTCCTGCACTTATTCAAAGGGAGCAGCCAAGGTCTGTGCATCTTTAACCACAAGGTCCCAAAGGTTTATGTATCACATTTCTAACTATCCTGACTATTGAATACACATTTGAAAGAAAATAAAACTTTTAAAAACTGAACAAGATGCCAGTGTTTGGCGTGCTAGTCGAAATTATGGTGATATATTAGGGTTTTCTGAAGTTTGAAGTAATGCTGAATTCAGAAAGAAAGGGGAAATCTGAACACTGACAAGTGACAAATATAAGTTAATTTTAATTTAAAGATCCACCATGACCACTGCACTTTCCTCCCCCATCTCCACCTCATCCTCTTCCTTGTCACCCAAAGCTTCATCCTGACCTGAAATCAGGACTCTAACATCAGAAAATGTCCATAAACATGCCTATTTATTCCTGATTAGATTATTCCAGATTAGACATGTGACATTCCTGCCTCCAGATAGCTGACACTGAGCTGCCTGGTTAAAAGCCAATGTCCCTCTGATCAACAGTTTGATTACATTCTCACATTGTGTGAGAGTTTATTTGCCAATTGCCTGAGTGTGACAACATTAAAATCCATTTTAACATTATTTTTTGTAACGCTGACAAGATAGCCATCATTGATCTGAAATGAGCTCCAGTGACTCATCAGCCCATACTGGACACATTCACAAATTTTTACAGCCTCGGATGCTTCACAAACAGCACAAAACCATCGATATTAAATTTTACATGTTGTAAATATGTTTGGTGTTTTTTTGGTTTGTTTTGTGGATAGTTTGGCAATCTGCCCTCTAGCTTATCAAGACAAAATGCTATGTGTCTAGCGATGCTGGACATAGTAGATCTGAACAAGATTACTTTGACAAACCACTCCCACATGAAAAAATGGCAACAAATTAGCCTGATACATCTTTAATTACTTAACCAGTTTGCAGTGATTAGTAAAGCTCAGCAGAGGTAATTATAGGGCAGTAAAATAGAGTATTACTTCTTAAGATGTTTTAGCCTCATCCAACATCTATAATTACCTCATCAGGGGAAGTGTAGGCCCTGTAATGCCTGAGCAATGCTACCCCAGCATTAACTGAGAACGGGTGTACACACAAGAGAGGCAGCCAGAGAGCTAGATATGATCATAGCTGTGGTCGGCGTCTTTCAGTAGCGACATTAATGTGCCCTTTAACGCTATTACTCTCAGAAATTGTGGTCAGACAAAGAGCAGGAGGGTCAGACGTTACTATTATCTCCACAGAAAGCACGCAGAGGTTGAGAGTGTGGGTAACCCTGCACTTGTGCCTTTATTTGCATTACCTTGCAGGTGAGAGACCGTGTGCAGGGTCGTTTGGTCTCGGGGTCCTGCACTCCGCAGTGCTTGTTGGGATCAAACACTCTCCCTGCAAAAACAAACACAACACAGAAACACACACTAGAGTCATCTGGTAATTTCTTCCTTCCTTCCTTCGAGTATCAAATCACATTTGATGGGAGTGGGAGCGCTGCAACACCACGAGCAAATCAATTTTCCTCTTCTGAGACAGCAGTTCACTCGCGTCCTCGCTCACATTTGTCTGTTCACATGTTGATTCATGTTCATTTGATCATTCAGTTGTGGTCTGAGGCTCCTCTAATAGCACCAGTCTATGTGACATTATTAGCAGTCCTTCCAGAATCAAACAAACAAAACCAAACAAAAGGAAGACTCTTCATACTGTGACAAATTATTCTTGACACGACATGCTGTCAGCCTTACAAGAGTCACTAGTGACTGACAGCCGAGCACACGCTCTCCAGCCTTAACGAACTGTATCCAGAGGGGAAAATTTGCACTTGTTAATGATCTCCACCCCTAAAATTTAAGGCCAATTTCTTACCCGAGTCTCTGATGTATGTTGTAGGAATAATATTAAAATGTATATGATGAAATGACTCTAGTAAGAGTGGATGAAATACATATATGTAGTTTGTGAGGGGCTGCCAGTTATGATGAGGACTCAGCTCCTTATCATAACAGCAGTTTCTTCTGGCTTGAGTTTTAACATTTTTAACAGTCTCTGTCTTTGTTGTTTACCCACTTGATGTCCAAAAAGTTAATTATACTAATTTTCTCTCTGGTTTCATTCTTATTATTACAGCCAAAATAGCTGATTTGGCTCCTCACCTTTGAAGTCAACTTTCTCTGACTGGCAGCCCTTCAAAAACAAAAAGCAGTGTGCCTGGGATGACAACATTAGAGACACAACACACACACACACACAAAAAAGTACCCGACAAATGATTTTACTTGTTAATGGCATCAATTACACAGATATGCTTAATTGATGAGCGCGTGAGTCTTGAATTGCAAAACAGAATTTTATTTTTGGAATTAATAAATTTAAATCAGCCTTTCAATTAGTGTTCTATTATTTGTCAACTTGAAATGTCAAACCTAACTATTTAAGTTGGGTTTGACATTTAGAAAGAAAAAAAAGACAGAAAAAGCAGTTAGTTCTCTACTCGGCCTACATTTGCAGACAGACAGACCTTTCCTCCACACAGACTTGCAAATAAACAGCAGCCTCCAGTCAGCAGGTTATCTTGAACAGTGTTACTATCACAGGGCTGTAATCTTGTGCTGGCCTTTCCTATAATCCCTGTAATCGTTCTGTGTTTGCAGTATGAGACAGCAGCTCCAGTGGATATATCCAGAGCAACAAACACGCACTCAGACATAAACAAACTCACATGCACGCTCCCTCAGTTCTTACAAACTTGATAAAAAGAAGTGAGAGAGAGAGAAAGCGAGACAGAGAAAGGAAGATGATCGCTGTGAACAGAACCTGAGCAAGACAAACCAAACAACACCAAAAGCAGAAGGTCAAGAAGAGCAAGAAACAAGACGAGTGACGTGCAGAGAGAAAAAGATGCAGCCGGGAGCCTGCGAAATAAAAATTAGGATAGAGCATGAGCTTGTGAAAGAGAGAGAGGAGGAAACAAGGAGGTTGAGAGGCAGGCGGTGTAGAGTGAGAGGATGGAAAAAAAAAAATGTAGACGCACAGGAGGTGGGGAAAATCTCTCAAGAAGACAAGCAGCTTTTTGGCAGTAAGAGCTCGTGAATTAGAGGGTGTAAATCAGAGGCTCAGAGCATAGAGGCACTCGGTGCAAACTGAGAGAAAGACTAGTGACAGGAAAAGAGGAAGAGAAGGAAAAGCAGCATAGAGAGATGCGACACAAAAAAAAAAAACCCAAACCCTGAAATATCAATAGGAAATCTTTAACTTTACAGCCACATGTGTTTTCACCCCTTCTTATACAGAATGATCCAGTCAGTTAACTTGCGCATAAATGTGAATATGAAAGTAAAAACGTTTGGGAGTGAGAATTAGTAAGAAAGCTGAGATCGGCAGGCAAGCAGTGAATAACAAGAAAGGAAAAAATAAAGGAGAGAGAAATCCATTAAATGTAGGGAGGTGTCTGACCAATTCCGAAGCTCACAGTTTCACACGCTGCTGACCAGTGTGCCGCTAAACACTCAGGCTGGAAGCTGTCAAAAGAATACTGAGGAAAAAGTGCACGAGCTTATCTGGGTGCAAGTGTGCGGTAATGTAGGAATTCTAATGTAAAGCTCAGTAGGAATTAAATGGGCAAAGGCTGAATTATGTAACTCTTGCAGCACAGGAATGTCAATCGTCTAAAGCGTCAAGAATCAGTTTCTTGAGCTGCAGGCTGATGGACTGAAATCCTAAATCAACCATAAAAAAGGCAGGAAGGAAAATGACTCAATATGTCACAGTGAAACACACATGCAGTAAGACTTCTGCTGGATTCCCCCCCCCTTCCTAAAAAAATGAAAAAAAAAGAAAGAAAGTGCTAACCTGAAAGTCTTTTGTGACTCCTGGAGGGAGTCTTAGTTCCATTCTGTTGCTTCTTCTCCAACGGTGACACTGATGGCAAAGCTGGGAGAGCAACAGCTCGGTGAGAAGGTGAGGGTGACAGGGAGGATTTCCGATCCAGCGGGGAGGGAGACGGCGTTGACGCCGCCCTTCTGTCCAGCGGGGAGCGAGCTGGACTGGGCCGCTTATCTAGAGAAGATGGAGGCGTGATGGATCGCGGCGTGGATGGTCCGCTGCTGCCACGACCATTTGTGAGCTTTTCACTCGATCGCTGGGAGGCCTGGGTAGTGAGGGATGAAGGCTTATGCGAGGAAGGGGAGGAAGAGGAAGATGTGAGGCGCACGTGTGTCGCTGAGTCGCCTCGGCTTAGGCACGGCATCTTCTCCAGGCTTACGACTGGCAGCGACACGCTGGAGAATAGTGGGAAGAGAGTTGCAGACAACTTTTTTTTGCAATTAATGAATAAAATGTGGGATTTCATCAGACTTAGTAACAATGGTATCGTATTGTGCACGCACCAGGTCTTGTTCCGCGCCCCCTTGGGCGGGTACACAGCAAGTGGAGCCTTGCTGAAGCGGGAGTGAGGGTAATCTTTAGGTATCCTGAACGCCAGTGTCTCCCCAGGACTGGGAGCCACAGCGGGAGGCACTGTGGATGCTTTGGGCTTCATGGCCAAAAAAGGACTCCTGGAGGGGACTGGGGAGCTGTGCTGCTTCTCTAAAACAGATCAAGCCCAAAAGAAAGAAAGAAAGAAAAAAGCTCTTATTCATGCATGACAAAAATATGAATAATAAAAATAATTTGACAATCAAATTTGACACATTATGACAATCAAGACAGACCAACAAGAGCATGCACTGCTAGTGTGACTTGCCTTCAATTAGCACCGAGTCTTTTTAAACCAACTCTACTCTGCTTAGTTGCCAGATGGCTATGTTGTAACACAGGGGAGAGCAAATCTGTGGCTGAACTTCTCCACAAAAAGAAATTTCCAATCAACTAAAGGATGCTTTTCTCTAATTAGCAGTATGCCTGACACCATCTGAAGTGTCCTTTTCGTGATGACCCCCGACCCCCCCACACCCCACCACAAGAGCCAACAATTACAATATTTTTGACCCAGATCTGATCAGAATACACGAGTTGGAAAAAAGTAAGATGCTGAGAACACAGAAGGAAACATAGACGGGAGTAAATCACAAAGCAGCAGGGAGGAAACACGGAGGAGAGGAGAGGAGCTCACACTTACGGTTTTTGCTATGCATGTCTTTGTGGGATCAGGGTGGGTGGGGGAGTGGGGGTGTGTGGTCCAGGACTGTCTCTGTGTCTGTCTCACAGGGAAACTATATCCCAGCTACCTGAATGAAAACAGAGGATTGAATATATCGTGAGCACTGAGCACAAGGCAGGGAAAAGACAGAAACAGTAAAACGGCGCTTTGGATAGCTAGTAGAGTATACAAATTAGGTGGAATGCCATCCTCTTTTTCTGTTTCCCTTAAGGCACGTCACTTCTACAAGTGAGCTAACTAAAGTTAACCAACATCTGCAAGACTTCGCTCAAAGATAAGCTGGAGAAAAGCTGATGTTAATTTTGGGATGACAATAGTTTGAGATCCCATCACTGGCAGGCTTTACTGTGACTTGACTCATTACCTTCTGCTTATCAAAAATGAACACTAGCATTGTTAAATAGCTGAAACTATACCTGTTCATACGCATTTGCAAACACTACTGTGCAGAGGCACGGATGTGGAGGCAAATATAAAGTTTTCAAAAGTCAGGCATCCGCGAAATATTTTATCATTACTTTGTGAGAGCATAATTTGCATGTGTGGGTGTGTGTGCGTGTGGCAGGTGTGTAAATAAGCCAGTGGAGGCAGACCTCCACAGAGGCAGCTGTCTTCAGAGTACTAGGATCAAAGTCCAGCGACACATTCACAGGTATGCACCTACAACAGTGCAAACTTTGCACATTAAATCTCTCATTATTTTACATTATATTAAGTAGTTAACTCCACTGTACGGTTCGATGAGGCTGCGCTGCAGAAATAGATGGGAAAAAATTGTGTCTAATTCAGGGTTACTCTCCGATTTAGGCATTGTATTATTTTCCCAGGAATGAAAAAGGTAAAAGAAATCTGAAGAAATATGATATCAGATTTCTTGTGATTATTCAGCCAAGCCACACACCCCCAATACTCTGTGATTCGACTGGTTTATACGATGTGTATACTATATTTTATTTGCTTTATTATACAAATAGCTTTTGCTCATGATAAGACAACAAAATAACCTGATATAGAACTTAAAAATAATTCTTAACAAAATGTTGCAAGACTTTTAAAATCTTTTATAGCTGTATGTGACATAATGATCAACTTTTCCCTCCCCAGAACAGCCTCAGATATATATTTTATATCTTATATATCAGAACTCATCCAGGGAGTAAGGAGTCAGTTAGGAGTTAATAACACTAAGTTACCGTACAATACATGGGCGAGTGCTCAGACAAGGTCACTAAGCCACTCGACCACAAGGGCACCCTCCCTACTACACTCTCAACCTGCTGGTTGTTATGGCAATGCAGAGAGCCCCAACGGCTGCTGATAGGCTCTTGACTCATCCTGTGGGAGGAGCCAGCTGATGATGAGGAAATACAAGTTCTCAGAGCTCAACTGGGTTTGTTTACACTGACAGAGGAGCAGGGAATAGAAGTAGAGAGAGGAATGGCATGAGAAAAATCTGAAATACAGATGAAGATTCTCAGAGTGTGCTGGAGTCAAAGGCAGTGGACTTGGAATTTTAAAAAGAGCAAGTTGTTTGGGATAAACAGTGAATTTTAAAAAAGGCATTATGGATGTATACAGAGCATGTTTCCAAAAATACCCCTACTGAAGAAGTTCCCAGGAATACGGACAGACTGACATACTGAAGAAACACTTCCTTTTTTTTTTTTTAAGGATATTTTTAAAATATTTCATCTACCAGAGGCTGAACTTGCATGGTTTCAAACATATCACAATCACAAGCAGTAAGCATGATGGATACAAAGTTATATTGCATCAGAGAGTGGTAACAGCAGCTCAAAGTTATGGGTTGTCATAGTAATACACAAGAAAAGAGCAGTGAGAAAGACTGAGTGTCACAGCAAGTGATGGAAAGATTTCTTATTGTCGATGCTGATCTGAACCCTAAACAGAGTCTGAAAAAAACAACGAAACAACAACGACAACAACAAAAATAGACTGATGCCTAACCTGGGAGGAAAAAAAATATCACTGTGGAACAAATATTCTGGTGAACATGCCACAGCTGAACATTTTTTCAGCACACGATCAAGTGTCTGTCTTCGAAGATGGACAAACAAGTGTTTTGTATATTTAACATATGCCAAGTTTTACCTCTAGATTAAAAATTTAAATCAGTCCTGTAGTTTATCTGCCTCCTGGACAGACACACCAAGCCTGTTCTCACATTGACTCCTGACATTACAAACAGAAGCTTTTACAAATGAGACAGCCACATCCTCTATGTTTAACAGGAAGAGAAAAATGGAGCATGATTTTCTGCAGTTCCAAAGCTTAGATTGCACTGCTGGTTTTCAAAGAATGATTTAAGTTAGCTATCATAATGTTGCGCTACTTGTCTCATTAGATTTTTTTAAGTTCATTTTATACTTTAAACTTCTACTTCTTATTGTAGCGAAGCAGCATTAAAGTACCTTAACTGCTACACTAAGTACTGCAGCCAGTTAGACACTCATGCACATTTTTTATTCTGTAAATATAAAAAAAATTGGGAGCCACTTCTCTCTTGCATTAAGAGGTAAGTCAATTGCTCACTAATGGGCCCTTCAGCTATGGGGGGGGGTTATCACTTTCTGTATCTACAGATATGTATATTAGGGCTGCCACGATTAGTCGACTAGTCACGATTATGTCGACTATTAAAATCGTCGACGACTAATTTAATAGTCGACGCATCGTTTGAAGCTTTGTAAGATCACAAAGGACGCAGGAATAATAATAGTAGGATTTAAGAGTGTAATAACGGACTGAAACAGAAGATGGCAGCACTGCATGTACAAGGATGCCAGCTGCCGTTAAACCCCGAAGAAGAAGAAGCTGTGTCCCAGAATTAATAGCGCAGCTGTCAACAATGGCGGCAGCTAGTTAGTTTTAACTTTACTCTTATTATTCTTTCTGGGTCACAAAATAAACCTTTAACATATTTTCAGGCGAGAATGTAGCTGTGTAAACCTCAAATATCTGCTCAGTTTATCAAGACACCACGTATTTTCAAAAGCGCTCCGACGTTTTCGGAGACGTCTGTTACCCACTAGCTCGTTAGCTAGGCGGGGGCAAGGCTAACTAGAGCCGTGAGAACACTGGACTCCCGGCAAATCGTTTTCAAACCCACCGCCGTCTTTCGCTAGTCAGGTTAAACATATATATAAGTCACTTAGATAACTTAAAAATGTTATTGTTTGGCTTTCTTTAGTATTTTATTTGTTCCTGAGTAAATCGGTTTGGCTGAGATTAAAGTTATAGTTTTTGCACAGCTAAAACTGTCAAGCAGACAGCTGATTATCAGAAGTGTGAGACGCTGGAGAATATACTCCGGTGTCCTGTTATATTTTAGAAAGCAAGGAGTTTATTAAACTTCACCGAAACAATCTGCAAATTTCATTAAAAATTAATAAACTACCATCTTGTCTTTATTTTTAGTTAGCACAAACACTTCAAGCTGTAAGCTAATGATAGTTATATAAGACCAGATGCTGCTGGTGCAATAAGCTGTACGCTGTACGTCCAATGGATGATGATCTGATTAGTCGACTAATCGCAAAAATAATCGGTGACTAGTCGACTATCAAAATAATCGTTTGTGGCAGCCCTAATGTATATAGAAAAACTCTTCACTGTTGAGAAAAGTCTCTGTTAGCATCTGAGATGATGTTAAAAAATATATCAAAGCCATGTCCTTCTCTTCTCTAAAGTGCAGACAAAAAAAAAAAATTTAAATGTGAAGACACTTCCTCAGATGTACACTATCAGTTGGCATTTTAATTGGCCCATACCTCAGCTAACAGCATGCATACAGCCAAGCCACAATAACAATACCACAACTGTGGCGTGAACGAAACTCAACAGAAAATCTGTGGTTAAGGGCAAAACTTTCCAACATCAGCCAAATAACATGTGCGCCACAGCCCGAGAATGCACATTTTAACAACAACAACGTCAAACACAGAAGCGGCCAAAACACTTGTTAAAGGTAGAAATGGTTGTGATCTGCTGCTCAATTAATTCCCCACTACAGAGAAAAGTTGGAAAGCGAGTAAAGCAACCAACAGAAACAACATGAACCTTTTCATCATGCACTCAACTCACTCAGACACACAAAAGCACACACAGCAGGGCACAAGCAGGAGCAAGGTTAGAATACAGACGCTCAGAAGAGTGAAGAGAGGAAACTGTAGGAAATGAGCATTAAAAGAAATATCTGAACATACTGTGGAGACCTGATTTATTTAGGGACGTGGCTTCAAAAGCACAGCTCATTTGTTACTAAAGTAGTTGTGACTCTTGCATTTTGTAGTTTCGAATGCTTTTCAAGACTCAGAGGTGCAAATTAAATGCTGTTAGAAACACTATACAACTATAATTACCATAATATAGTCATCAATCAGCTAATGATAGTGGCATTACTGGCAGGGCATACCAGAGACAACAAATAATCTAGCCCAGACTTACTTCCTGTTCCACGTGGAGGTTATTGCTTAGAGCCAAACTATGAATGCAGATAAACAATCAGATAACGCCATTACTTTCCCACCCATGTGTTTCCTTTTTGCTGTTCACGTGCACTTTTATCGGCACATGATCAAAGATAATCAAGTGTCGTTGCCAAAATATCGTCTATTGCCCACAGACACTGTAGAGATAGTCTTATAATCTTATAAATGTTAAAGTTATGAAATCATACTTTTTTCATTGGGAAGGGTTCATATGAACATCGTGATCTGGTTATGAAAAGCTTTAAGATTCACTCACAAGCATTAAATATCGTTTCCTTGCACATTTTTGTCTTTACAAACTCACTGGAGTGAACATGCTGCTAACACTGCCAGAGTAAGGGATTTAGCTGATATCCCACTGGGCCATTTATGCTAAGAATATACATGCTTGCTTTACTCTAAGGAGATTTAAATAAACAAATCCACTAAACAGAGCAAGCCTCTGATGTATAAAAGAAAGTATATGTTAACCTTTTAGCACACAAGACTCTGCATATTTAAATGCATTCAGTGTGCGTTCTAGCTTTAAGTTATCTCTTCAAACACATCAGAAATGAGCAGCAAACTGGGCATGTATAACTAGGAGCCACTGACCCCTGAGGCAGCCAATCCCCTCCTCGTTCTCTGTGCATGAGTGTGTGTGTGCACGTGCATGCATTTCGGTTTATGTAAGGCCTTAGTGCCGTTTTGATATACAGGTCAAGCATGAAAGTTAATCCCACGATGGATACACACAAAATCAAATACAAGGCAACTGCGATGACTAAAAAAGATACTACTACAGGGTCAAAACATTTAAAGCAGAATCCCCGGCAGGGAACAATGGCACTGTGCTTGTGAGGATGCTGCAGTGACATGATTAGGATCTACAACAATGGGAGGAAATGCATAAAATATCATAAGAATATCCTGACAGCGTGAGCTCCTAGAGGCAATCTACTCAACAGAGGTCAGGAAGAGGATTTTTCATGCCATGACACACAGCGGTTGTGTATATAAAGCTTATTTAGGTATGCAGCAAGCGACTCAACTACAGTAACTGAACTGGAAGACTTATAGGTCACTGCAAAACTAAAACTAAAAGTACATGATGAAATCCACACTGAATTCCTCAAAAACCAGAGTCTCCAACTAGTCAGTATGTGAACTGCCCTGCTGGTCTGCTTGGTGCCTGACTATTATGGTATTGTGGCCTGGAGGATCACTTTGTTTTATAGGGGAGCTCTCAGGAGATTCCCACTCTCGACTGTGTGTTGTGTTTTTGTGTGTGTGCACGAGTGTGCTTCAGACCTGTTGTCACCCGACCGTGTGTGTGTGTCAGCAAGTAGAAATGCTGCCAATGAGAGAGAGGAGGGGGCCTGCAGGGGGCAGGAGCAGGGACAAAACAACACTGGCTGCCAGGAGTCTGTGAGAGAGTGTGTGCATGTGTGTCTCACAATACCACTGACCTCTTTCTGCTGAGAACCAGAAAGTGAGAATGCGTGTGTGCATGAAACTTCACAGGCCTCTCTACTCATAGGAAGAAATAAGTGTGTTAGTGTATGTGTGTGTATATTAAGTGTGACCATGCCCCCCCCACACACACACTTTCCGCACAAACAGAAAGCTCAGGCTAGAAGGAAGCAGCAGCTCACGGGCAGATGTGAGCGAGCTCAGTAGAGCCACAATCAAAAACAAACAAGAGGTAGTTGGACATTGTGAGGGGCCAATGAGGTCTGAACAAACAAGAATGTTTTAAAAAAAAATAGACTAACAATTATTTTCAATTTGTTAGTTTCAACAGTTAATTTACTATGCAAATTCCTGTCAGTGTTCTGCTACTGGAAACTGAATTACCCGGAGGAACCTACTGGGGGATTAATAAAGTTCTATCTATCTATCTAATTTAATAAATATAACAACAACTGAGCAACTTTGTGAGCTACTCTCATTGGGCTGCAGTCTCCATAGCGACCACATGCTATGGTCGCATGCTTCCTGCCTGTGCAAGAAGCATATGCAGCTTAGCACAGTATATACGTCATGTTGCTATGATACATATGATGTATGCATCATGGTCTGGATCCAGACACTCACTTCATGTAAGATATGGAGGTATTTTTGAGCCTCATGTAGTCTTGAAGTACTATTGTTTTAACAGTGGAGATGTCCATTAAATCTTTTGTGCATGTGCCTATTGTTTTAGATAAAAATGCATATACACAGTTTCTGTAAATAATTTAGTGTATCATAGCTTTGATCCATCTGCTGAGTGTTAGAGGGCAAAACTGTATGATGTCTATTTGCACAGAGGGAAAGTAGCAGGGAGGTCATGTTTGAAAGTGCCTTGCAGGGATTCACAGAATTTACTTATTGATCTAAACCGCTCTGTGTGCGTTAGAGCAGGGCGATATGGCCAAAAATATTTATCACGATATATATTTGAAAATTTGCGATAACGATATAACCAACGATATAATTGATGCGAGACAAAATACAACTCCACAACATTACTAGCGCAAAAAAAAACAATCTTCCATTTATTTTCACTTAAACAAGAAGCTGGTTTTTATGTACATTAAAGCTTTATAAAAATGTAACAGTGCAAATGCAAATTCCTTGCTGAAAGTTTAACCAAAAGGCATTTCCAGTAGAAATGGGCTGACACATCCTGAGCATAACCATGTATAATATCCACTGAAGTTAAAAAGAGGTGCTTTGCAACATTAAACTGCAGTGTGCAGTACGTATTTTTCGGACCATAAGGTGCACAGGATTATAAGGCACATTAAGCGAAACAAAGCAGTCAGATAAATCAAACTTTATTAAACTCATTCTTCTTGCTTCCTCCACTTCTGTACCATTGATTCATTAATGGTGAATTCTCTGGCAGCTGCTCTATTCCCATGTTGTTGCAGTATATTAATGACTAACCTCGTATTGTGGATGGATTATCTCAGTTGTTCTCCTGACTGAAGTTTGGTCCGTTTACAGCATCCTGCCATGCGATTGCATTTGTCTCTAACCATGAGGAACTTTAACGTTAACTTTTATAAGTGGAAAAGTGTTAGTGTTCGTCCTCCAGCTTCACTGTTTATGTTATGCTAACATAGCTGTGTCGCTAGCGATCACGTAGCACATCATTATATACCAGCTAGCCCAACTTCAGTAACCCTACAAACGTCACTGCTGTTTAGTTTCCTGTCTTCATTTATGTTGCAAGTGATAGCAGAGCTGTACGTTTGATTTTTTTCAGAAATCTCTCAGTCAGAACATGCAATATCATGCTTAGGTAACTAGCGAAACTAGCGAGCTAACTTCCGCTAGCTTCCTGCTAACTTCTAACTCCGTTAAATGTAATAACTTTTGTTTTCATGGATGCCTGGAAGTTAAACTTTATAGTTACACCTGGTAAAGCAGCAATGCTGATCGTTTTATTAAAGATGAAAGAATTTAGACAGTTTTTAACTCTCAGTGATGCTGCAGTGTTGTTTGACCTGAAACATACGGAGTTTAGGACCCAGATTACTCCCACATATAAGAGCATCTTAGTCCGACAAATACGACAATAATGACGGCCGCTTGCATGTTCTGCAAAAAAATGTGCTTTGTCGTGTATCTGACGGACAACAACCAAACCAGTTCCACATCACGGAAGTTGCACCATTTTTACAAACCAATTCTGGTTCATCTGTTTCACTCAACAATCGGCCATGTGCGTATGAAAACAAAGGCACTGTGCATGCGCGTTTTACTCCCATTCTATCGCGATATTTCATTTTCCTATCGTTGCCTAACATTATACCGGTATTACCGTGAACGGTATAATATGGCCCAGCCCTAGTGTGCGTGTCCATGTATGCATACGTTTGTTTCGGGCTTCTTGTGGGACAACACCATACTCCCAAGCGTGTGCGTGCAACTTAGTCAAGTGTATGATTATGCCCTGAAGTTTTATGTCCGTGTAGTTTGCCTTAAGGGGTTTGTGTATGTGTGTGGCTTACCATAGTGTGTGAGAATGCCCTGAGGAGTGACCACCTTACTGCAGACATGGCAGACAACAAGAGAAAAATCCTCCAGTGCTGGGCACTGGCTGTAGACAAGCATCTCTGAAAGAGACAGGAAAAGTAGGTGCCACAATTATAGAATGACAGAAGCAGGCAGAGGGAACAGACACATAGACAGCAACTGAATATGACATATTTTGGCAGAACAGGGATGTATATAAAAATAATAAACATAAAGTCAGGATTGTTACACGCAGGATATTTAGAGACACTTGAGCTGAACAATCACTTGTCATCAGCTTCATCTTAACAGAAACCTCAAACACAAACCTCCCATTGCCTGGCACATTCCAATCCAATGGAAAGAGTAGAAGTCTCATGCCTTCTACAGGTCAGTCATCATGACTATTGGCTAATAATGGGAATACCTTTACAATTTATATTAAATAGTAAAAAAAAAAATAAAAAAATCACAATTTCAAAAGCCACAAGACAAAAAGGAACAAATCTTTACAATTTATTTTATTTTATTTGTTAGGAAAAAAACCCTAGTTTGATTAATTAAATGTGAAATGTTTATGTACACATTTAGTGATATTGTGTTTAATATCATATTTAGACTTCAATACTATATGAGGCTTTAAAATATGCATCTTCGGACCAAATACTAATTATCTAATTTTTACTACCAAAACCAACAATCTACCACAGGCACATGGATAATTAGTGTCTTTTCTAATTACTACACAGACAGACCTTCAAACACACTAGCTAGAACAAAACACTGTAGGTTACACCCCACCCCCTCAGGGAAAGTTGAAGATTAAATTAAATATTGAGAATCCCTCTCCCCCATATATGTCCAATGGAAAACATCTATTATCTCTTCTGGCTAAGCTTTGAGAAGCTAATCTATCTGTACCTAAAAAAAGCTCCGCTGTCAGAAATCAGAGCTTTTTATTAGCAAGGGGCTTAAGCCAGAATCACTCAGCAGAGGTTGGATGTATGTATGTGCATGTGTGTGTTTGTGTAAGGTTGCAAAGGAAAAAATAAATAAATAAAAAAAATATATATATATATATATATATATATATATATATATATATATATATATATATATATATATATATATATATACACACACATACACACACACACACACACACCGGTATTTATTTTTTAAAAGTGGGGGTGTCTGACAGTGAGTGTCGTCAAGATCTTACATTGCTAGCAAGTTTGTTGTCATCTAGAAAAGCACAGACAGGATGTCATGCTTAATACTAGGGGTGGGTTTTGATGATTGATTTATCGATTAAAATCGATTCTCGCTTGGATAACGTGATATTGATTCATTAAAATCCTGAATCGATTTTTAAATATAAATTTATTTTGCCCGAAATGCCAGAATCTCAGGTTAGACCTCACAAAATTTCAACAACCACCAAACAGCTAAAACAGTCAATGAGAGCAGGTACACGGATTCTGCACAAAGACGTAAACACAAAGCGCGGACCCGCCGAAACATCAGAATCAGTGAGATGTCGCCTTTCTCACCCGACGGCACGGACACGAGCTGAGAGCCGACAGCTCGCTGATTCTGATGTTTCGGCGGGTCCGCTGTTTACGCCCTTTTTGCGCTGATTCTGAAGCTGCAGGTTTTATCTCTCTCCAAACAATATTGACTAAACCAGCAGCAAAAGAAGCAGCAAACTACGCTTCACATAAACATCGTCATGAATTCCCTCTTACCTTTGCTGTTTTGCTGCCACCACGATAAAAATCACACTACATGCACAGCTCTCTCTCTCGCTCTCTCTCAGTGTACTTCAAGAACAGTTTCCCGTCTAATAATCTTTTTTCTGCATTATTCGCTTGCTTGTTACGCACAACTCCGTTCTTACAGCGCTGTCGGACGCTGTTTTTTTCCTTTTACTTGCTTCCGAAAAGAAAGCCTCATGTCTGCCGTTCAATACGCTACTGAACAAGTTTAAACTTTTTAAAATTATGCAAAATTGCAAAACGCTTAGCTATGTCTGTAATAAAACCTCTGTAACGTTGCTCTGCTTCACTTCAGCAGCATCAGGTAATGTTCATATGTTCATTAATAGTTTTCTTTCGTTTTCGATCTACTACAGAATATTTTTATAAAATCGCAGGCCAGGAAAATCACCTTCATGTTTTTCTGTGTTTTATCCTCAGCTACTTTGACACAAAGGCATCTGCTGTGATGCTTACACCTTTGATAATGTGTCAGCTTTCTTTTTATAGATATAAAAATATAGAAATGTACTGATGCATGATCTGAATTATAATATTTCTGACTGTCTGAGGCAAAATTTCCACGATTCAAATTGAATCGAATCAAATCGAATCGAATCAAATTGAATCGTGGATCGAATCGATTCTAGAAATGAGTGACGATACCCAGCCCTACTTAATACATATCAGAGTCTGTGTGTGTGTGTGTGTGTGTGTGTGTGTGTGTGCGAGAGATGTATAAAAGACAAGGTTATTTAAGGTCACGGAAGGCCATATTATACACTATATGTTATGTGCAGGTGGTGCATGTGGGTTTCATTGCTGGCTAGTGTCACATTCTTCCTCGCCCTGAATGTTGCAATTATATTATTATGTTAAACATATACATGCATTTTTGCTTAAAGAGTCTCTGATGAACTTTGTTACTACCAGATGACACGTACAGGCTATGCTAACCACAGGCCTCTAGCAGGCCTGTGCTTCCTTTAACCGGTTTGCACTTGTTTGGTTTCAGAATCGTGCCAGTCGTTTTAAGATAAGATAAAGTCCCACACGTGAGACATTTTTTGGTCACGGCAGAAAGTACAAGTTAAGAGCAGTAAAAATTAAAGAAAAAAGAAAAAAAAAACAATAGAATAGAATAAGACAAGATAGAATAAAATACTATATAAAATAGAATAAAATACTTTGTTATATTGGGAAATTGCACTTGATACTATTACACATCAGGGAGACAGGGAAAGTTATCACTGTGTAGATATGTCTGTGAAGGTTCATTGTGTAGAGTTTGTGTTTAGAACCTACTGTCGCTCACTTAAGACTATACTTTTAAGCACAGACTCGCACACAAAGGAGGAGCTTATGTTTAATTCAGCAAGACAAAACCTCAAGAGACAAATGAGCTGGGGCTAATGGTGGTTCAAACATGGAACGCACATTACAGAACTAATGGGCCAGGCTAGTCTTTGTTGGATACAGGCTATATGCTACAGTTGATAAGAAAAAATAATTCAACTCTGCAGCCTAAAAATTAGAGCTTGAAGCAGTACTCACTTTATTTTAAATGTTAGCAGCAGCAAAAATCTTTGTACACAGTGCACAAATCCCCTGGCACTATTGTATATAATCACTCCTATACCGATACCAATGCAGATGTTTGAATACCCAATACTGATAACCAATATATTTTTTTATTTATTCTTATTGTTATTTATACCCTGCTTTAGCTCTCCAACACACAATGCTTGAACATTTATCCCACAGATAATTAATGCAAATTACATCTAGGACACATATATTACTGACTAATGCGAAACCTTTGTGACCTTTCCAGTTTGGCTTATCTATTTGTGGTTAAGTCAGTTCGCAAATGATGTGGTGTCTTTATTTCTGAGGTGAAACGCCAGTAAATGTGAAAAAAGTTACACGGGGCCCAGACTCATGTTGCTCAGTAATACACAGCAAAACAAAAGCATGGCTATTGCTATTAGGTCTGAGACTGAAAAATACTATGCTCAGAAATGAACTCCCCAGAACATGTCAGCCAAGCCTCATTTAAAAACTTGTTTGACGCTAATAAAAACAATTTAGTTCCATTACCGAAGCCCAAAAAAACTAAAAAGATTTTTAGAGTCACTTTTGGCTTGAGTATGACTTTTCATTCTGTCATTTGTGGTGCAGAACACGTCACTCTGGTGACTGACGGTGCCTCTGTGCATTTGCATAAAAGGTCATTACTCAATAGGTTAACATACAACATACTGAGGCTGTCATTAAGTGATTACTTCAGAGTAATCACTTAATGCTTGAAATGCTTAATAGTCACTGGGAAGCATATTTGGTGATAAAGCAGAATGAAAGCTAGGATATTGTACTATTAAGCAAATAAAACTGACCATAAATTCCAAGCAATGTCTATTCAATCTGATGAGCACTGCAATGGAAAAAAGCTCCACATCTTTTGCTCAACAGTTGCAGTAAAGTAGTCGGCAGATGCTTTGAACAAGCCCATCTGGAAGAGGAGAATATTTCCCACACACAAATCGAACCATTGCGCTTGGATTTAGGCCACAATTCAAACTCTCTTCTTCTAATGTTTGACAAACAAAGAACTCCATTTCATTCACCAACAAATAAATTATACTGTTTGCTTTTTCAAAGAATTGCTTGATTGATACCACAGTATGTTAACAGGCCAGCGGTTCTGTGTGGAAAAGCAACCTTTAAATAATGTGAGTGCTGTCAACACATTGATACGAGGTAAAAATGTAATATAAGCAACTGAAGTGAACCGTTTTTTGTTTACAAGTTGATCAGCACAGTTCGTGTCTTTCCTGTGATCGTTTTCGGAGGAAATGAGCACACGCTCTCATTATTAGGAAACTTTTGCCAAGACAACGTAAAACTATGACTCGATTTTTGTTTTCTGGCATTTCGCAAATTCCAATGTATAGAGCAACATCAAAAAACAGAGCACTTTAAAAAAAGAAAACAACAACAAAAAGGAAGTAATTCCCTCTGCAACTGCCAAGTCAAATGCAAACTAAGTGCATATTTCTTCAGTCTGAATTATGTCTGTGTGAGTGTGTGCCAACTGCCACAGTCTGCCAAATGACTGACAGGCCAAAAAAGCAGACTCCAAAAACATCACTCAGTAGTGAATGAGTATGTTTCGCGCAACTGAAGTGATCCATCATTAGTCAGTGATCAGTAAAGCTAATCAGTTTACTATTGCAAAATGAGTGTATGGAAAGAATCCTACACAATATTCATTTAAAAAAATCAAAAACAAAACAAAAGTGGTTACTAAGGAAGGGTTGGTTGACTAACAAAGTATTAAGGCAACTGTAACAAGCAGCAACTCTGCTCTGTGGATAAATCAATTAACTTATCTCTGGATCGCGTTTCCATTTTGCACCATTACCATTCCAGAGGCGGCAATGTGCGAGATTGACAAATTCAGCTTAAGTTGTTCTGTGAACAGCCTCACCAGATAATTATTGCTCCGGCACCAAAAGCTCTGATAGTATAAACAAACTGACTAGCGTTGGCAGGCAGCTAATGTTGCAGAACTTAGTCTGCACACACGCACACCCGTACAGCCAAATTCACCTCTTTTAAAAATGTCCCAGATACAAAGTTCAACATGCTGGTTAAACATTTGATTGGTGCCAACAATAAAACTGTAAAGACATAATGTCACGAAAAGTGTTTACAAATGAGCTGTGGAAAGGTTAAGTAGTAGTTTTAAACATTTTATGATTGCAACGCTACTGAAAGCCACTTCTACCTAACGGTACAGTTTAATTCAGACCATTCCTTTCGAAATTATGTGAACATTAAAAAAGTCTGGTTTAATGTAAGAGTAGGGTTGATGGTTTTACTAGAAAATCAATGTTGCCAGAGTGTATTTACAATTTACCATCCAGACTAAAACTTTAACATTTTCTAATAAAGAACAGAGGAATCAAAGTTTTTCACTTGTTTCTTTTGTGCTTACAGACTTTCATTTTGATGATGCTTCTAATCCATGGTGTTTTTTAAAGGTTATATCTCAATCTCAAGGTTAATTTTTATAGTTAATCAATGATTTATTTTCACAGTTTTCCTCTGAAATTATTAAAACCTTTATTTCTGGTTAAATATAGACTTTTTAATATTTTTGTCTTTATAAATAACATTTGCAAGCATATTTGAGCATACATCGTGTCTGTGCAATCCGGGTATGACAGGATAATAGTCCAAGGAGCTATCATTCAGTTTTCCAAAACTTTTACCACTCAACTAGCTTATACCCTACTTCTATGGCCTTATCAAACCATTTCGCACAAACTAACAACTTCCTGTCTCGGTTTCACAGCCAGTGCTCTTTTAAGGTAAATAAAGGTTCCCTTAAAGGGAATATGTAGTTTCCAGGCACCTCTTTAGTGTGCCTGGCACCAAGTAACCATTTCCTTCAACCATCTGCACTTGGGCTGAGACCTGCTGGCATCCCCAGTTCAGATGAAGCCATAAAACTGGCAGCTAAGTATCGAAGTCTCTTACTATAATACACAAAATCTCTCTGTCTGGTTTTTGTCTGCAAGACACATATCCAAGAATTGATCAACCCAGCTTTTTAATACAAGTACATCCCAGGCCTGAAACTTCTCATCTATATTAGACAATATGGCGTCATCACGATCCTAAAATGACCTATTTGTAGTGTTTATGCACTTATAAGACCTTGTAATACTATCATAACAGTAACATCTAATTCAGCAAATATTGATTATTTTTTATTGTTAGCTTTACAGTATCAGTATTACTATACATCATTAGGCATGACAGCTTCTGAAGTAAAAGTTACAATAAAAGTTACATAAATAAAAACAAATGAATTTATGGTAAAAGGGATTCTAAGGCATGAGAGTCAGTCTAGCCCACAAAAATTAAAAATAAATAAATAAATAAAGTAAATTAAAAAAAGAGACCTTTTTAACCAATATTTCATTGCTTTTTTCTCAGGCTCATGTTATTGACATTTATTACTAAAAATTAAACAATGGAAATATAAAGCCATAATGAAAAAGGACAAGCAGACCAAATAACGCAGTAGTGTGGGTATGTACTAGTTTATTTCTTTAGTCTCACTGCTTGGTAGGTTTTGTTTGCTTCACAAGTGACCCCTTCGCCCATTTATTAACCTCTTTGCAGGTGTTTAGAAACTGAGTGACTGGACTGAGTTTCTCTTGTACAAAAAGTTTTTTGTTTCCGTTTTATGAACTAAATTCAGAAATTCCTGTACGGCTGTCAGAAACTCCAGCGGCACACTTCGACATGACTCATGGCACACCACTGACCCTTGCAACAGCACATCTGGAAACAACTGTTCTTAAACTGTGACTTACCAAACTTAACTTAAAAGTTTCAAACATCAGAGGAAGCGCCACAGACAATGCACAGTATTTTATCATAGCTTATACAATATCATAAGTCACCCTGTAGGTGAGAATGCTGCAAACAGTGTTCCCATTCCAGGTAGGTTTGGTGAGGGACAATTGTTAAAGCATGCTTACAGAGATGCTAAATCATAATACAGTGTAATCAATCATTTTTTATAGCAATGAATACAGTCAAAGAACACCTACATTCACTAAATTGTCACCCAAAGCATTGCCATAATAATGTCATGTTTTAGGCGAATCCCATTTCGAATAAAGTGAGTAGTAAACTGCTATTTCAAGATGAAGGACAGCAGAGGCTGCTGGACTAATAAAACTAAGCTGATTTTGGTTGGCATTAACTCCACTGCACACAGGGAGTGAAAGAGAGACAAAAGAGACAACCATAATGACCTGCACCACACATCAGTCACTGCCAAACTGGCCTCCGTATTTAGAAATGTGCACACATGCAGATGAAGTCAAGTGGGTTAACACATAATATATGAATCAATGATGAATCACTTAGTAGTTGATGCAAATTCACAAATAAAACATTAAAGCAATGTTTCCCTGTGTTTGTGAGGCTCGTGAGACTTGTGAGGCTCGTGAGCGTGTGTCTGCATATCACTCTCAGCAGCACTCAGTGTCATGTTGCCAACAGACCAGCAATTCTGGAAACACCGCTCTAGTCTGGCTCTGAGAGAGGGGAAGAGGAGGCATGTGAGAGTGTGTTTGATAGAGTGTGTGTGTGTGTGTGTGTGTGTGTGTGTGGGAGGGGGCTTTTGGTATTTGACCAGTGAGACTGAGAAGAGTTTCCCCGGCTCTGCATGCACGTCAGTGTGCTCCTACGAGGGCTACAGCACGCTTAACCTCTCAGGGATGACTCAACTGTGTTAGTGTGCAGCGCGTGCTCCCATGGGTATTTATACATGGTGAGGTGTGAAGGAAGCCCTTTGGCTCTGTCCCTAAGGAGGGTAGCAGGGAGGCACATACTGCCTGCTCAGGGGCACGCTCTTCACATGCACAAAACCGACGGCTGCACACAAGCTAAACCAATCTAACAGATTATGAGTCACTGATTGAAACCATCACCCTCCAACACATAGATACAAATACAACAAATAATAGCCCATCACATTCAAGCATAGTTGTTTGCTGTTGATGGTTTAGGCAGTGTAAATATGTGACACAGGAAGCAAAAAATATTGATCCTATAATTTGCTATAGCTTTGCCAAGACTCTATAGATCACTTAGCAGTTTTTCAATTATATACCTTCCATAATGTTTCAATTACAAGCTCTACAAAGACATCATCAATGCAGTCTCTTCTTTTGCCTTGTTTGGGGTAAGAATATCTGATGATGGAAGATCCAGAACAACATAGTAGATTCCATTTAATTCCCTACTTTAAGGATTTCACAATTTTAGTCTATTTCAAAGTTAGAAATCGAACAAATGTGTTTATGGCTTCTCAAATCTGCAGATTTAAGCCTTTTCTTGTATTATATGCAAGTAAACAAGACTCCCCTTGCTTCTAAACTATATGTCAGTTTCAGTTAAATATCTAAATATATCTTCTTGGTCTCTAATAAATTTGTGTCGGTATTTTTTCACAATTCGAACCTTTTATTTTGAAGCGATTAATCGATCAAAGTAGAGAAAAAAATCATTTTCAGTCCCAGATTACTGTAAAACACACCTGCAATCAGAAAAACACACACACGACCTGTAAATATAAAGTACAGCAGCAGCCATGCAAGATAAATAAGATTTCTGAGAGAAGTGGTCAAAGATGGCACCATTAATGCTCCACAGCATGTGCAACAAAACAATAACAAACAACCACCGTATCTAGTAGTCTAACTTCCCTTACCTTCTCTGCGGAGCTTCACGGCTTCACCAAGGCAGTAAAGCTCTTTCTCGCTGTTATCCAAGGACGGGTCTGCGTCTGAACAAACAAAACAAGCACTTAGAAACACGCAGGGGCTTTCAGGAAACTTTGGGGGGCCCATGCGTGGAGCCCTACTGCCGCTCCTCCTGCTCCGGGGCTGGCTACCACCAGAGGATAGCATTAGCTTGCTAGCGCCTACGCTGGCTTCCTAAATCAAGTGGAGCTGTCAAAGCTAACAAACTTACAGCTGGACAGTTGGGGGATAGCATTACTGCACGCGACAACGACACAAACTCCGAGCGGTAACCGATAGCTTTGCTCGCGCGCATTTGTGCACGACTGTTAAAGCAACACATCAATATTGCATTTCGTAGTAATATTATGACAGTTACTTTGCTGCGCTCTGACAGACACCCTGCATGGTGGAGGAGCTTACTCAACTCAATCACAGACAGTTGGACCACGCACTTCCCGACAGTTTGTCCGCAAAAATAACAACGCTACCCGTCGTGCGAACTTACAGTCAACAAAACGTAATTTAGCCGCACTGACGAAGGAAGACCAAGGCTCGCAAAGGAATGTATCCGGACTTGGTATTTGGCGATCCAGTGTCGCCATTGCTCTTCCTTCTTGTTGCTTTGCTGAGAGCCGTTTTTTTCTGCCTCTCCTTCGCACGCAGCAGGCGAAAAACGAAAGAACGAGATATGCTGACGTCGTTCTCGTCAGGCTTCGGCGTTGTCCGGCAACTATCGGCGGGGGCGATTGAGGGGCTGAAAGACAGGTACAGTATGGTTATTCACGAGTTCAAAAGTTCAGCGTTGTTCAGGTAAAGCCAAAAACCCATCATCACCATTTCCATAATTTAAAGATTACACTAGGCTTCATTATAAATAAATAAATGCCTTTTTTAAAAAAGTATTTTTGCAATAGCATGTTTTAGTAATATTTGCCCTTCAAAAAGCTAAGAAAAACTATCTTCATGGGGGGAAAATATTAGAAATTACCTCGATGTATTCAGCCAATACTGCTAAATTTAAAAATCTATATTTTTAAAGTCCACCTGTCTCTCTACAGTGTTGTGAAAAGTACTCATTATGTCTGAGGTTGTCACGTTTACATGTTTCAGACAATCAAACTAAGTTAATATCAGACAATTTTTGAATATTGATATCATTTATTACAGCAGAAAAGCTATATACACAATTATTATTCAACAATTAGAAATAGACTGGGCAAAAATGACATCATGGGAGAGTTCCAAGGAGAAAACAACTGCTGAGCAAGAAGAACACAAAAAACTCTTGATAATCCCCAAGACAGCATTTCATAAAAATAACATCTCACCAAAAGGCAAAAATGGTGTTGGCAGTGTGATGGAAGTTTTTGGAGTCAAAAGTCGATTAAAATGCAGATATAAATGCTTTTCTGTGACCTTAAACAAGCTGTCCAAGTCTCATTGGCAGTTATCACAAATACTTGATTGGAGTACTTGCTGCCATGGGTGGCACAACCAGTTATTAGGTTTATGGGCCAATTACGTTTTCACTCAGGGCCTAGTAGGTTTGGATTAAAAGCTGCAAACTAAAATTAAATTAAAAGCTGAATTTTACTCAGGTTATCTTTGTCTAATATTACGATGATGTCTGGGGAAAGATCCTTGGTCTTAGTTTATTGGAGGGACAGCTCAGGTTGAGTTGAAATGGTTTGGAGATGTCAAGAGGAGGGGTGGTGGATATATTCATATATTCAGCCAAGGATGTTGAATATGGAGCTGAAAGGCAGATGGAAAAGAGGAAGACCTCAGAAAAGATTCATGCGAGAAGAGGATGCTAGGGATAGGGCCAGATGGAGGAAGATGATCTGCTGCTATGGTGAACCCTGAAGTGAGCAACCAAAAGAAGAAGAAGAAGAAATCTTTTTATGTTTTATCTCCATTCATTATTTATCCTCATCTTCTCTGAAACACAGTGAACATGTCAGGAACCTTGGCATTATTTCTGGACATTGAATTCAGTTTTGACGATCATATCAATAGGATTGCTACAACTAATGTCTATCACTTAAAATCTATATCTATGGTTAAAAAATTCTTACCTCAAACTGACTCTGAGAAATTGCTTTCATATCAAGCAGGTTCAATTATTGTAATGCTCTCTCCAAATCATTCATAGGATGATTTCAGCTCATTCAAAATGAAAAATTTGACTACACTACCCAGTAATCAA
This sequence comes from Aulonocara stuartgranti, assembly GCF_965226115.1. Lineage (NCBI taxonomy): Eukaryota > Metazoa > Chordata > Actinopteri > Cichliformes > Cichlidae > Aulonocara > Aulonocara stuartgranti. The sequence continues at coordinate 32,608,111 of NC_138953.1, forward strand.
GTTACATCATTTATTCCAGTTCAATATAGAGTTACCTTTGAAATCCTTTGATTAGTTCACAAAGCTCTCAATGCTTTCACCCTCAATTATATACCCGAACACTAATAGCTCAATACAATAGGCTTGTGCAGGTTGAGCTCATGGCATTACAATGACCTCTTGTGGTTAAAAAGAGAAGCTGCATTCACTGTGCAAAGAAGTACCAAACAATCGACTGGTGTACTTTTAAAACATTAATAATATCTTCTGAAGTAAATCATGTTTTTACTTATAAATGATTTTGGATGATCTCAGAGATGAGGTGCTCTTTGTGAGTTTATTTTAAGGTGTGTGTATATATATATATATATATACACACACACATTTTTTGCCAAAGAAAAATAAATCACGATTGTGTCCCTTTTCTCACAATATGTTTGTCGTTTCCAGTATGACAGCGATGATTAGGGATTAAGTACTCTCTGTTACACTTCCACTCCCACTTGATTGCAAATCGGTCTTGTGTTCTGAAACCTGAACAGAACAAATGGATTCAGATCACACACAACATACAGTCATCTTTTTAGGCAAATCAGAGGGGGCGTGAGAAAGACAGAGAATGGCGGAGATTACAAGGAAATGACAGCTCAGAAATGAGGGCAAGGAAATTGACTTGATTAGTTTACGCTGATGTGTCAATCAGATGAGATACAGACACAAGCACCGAGTCTGTGCATTCTTACATTATAATCTGTGCTTAAACACAATCCTTCCTGTCTTGCTTCCTGACACACACACACAAAAGATGACTCAGTCACAGTGTTGTGTTTATTTCCCCACATCGAGGTCCAACGGCCGATCAGAAGGTCACAGGACAATATAGGAAACACAGAGTGCTATTTTTACACTCAGCAGAGGACACGCTACTGGTTTTGTGTTACATGCTACTGGTTTTGTGGGGGGGGGGTTTCTTATATAACAAAAACTTTAGTGACACAAAAGTGAAATAGTTCTTTTATTTTAAAAGGCTTCTCTTGTGGGAATGAATGTAGGCTTGCATTCATACAAAGACTAAAAGAAACGTCCTCATTTTTTTGTTTTTTTATTGGAAAAAAGTACATCCAAATTGTGCATGTGACAGAGTGCATTGCATAAGAAAAATTGGCAGGTTAAATGTAAAGGAATCATTAAAAAAAAGAAGAAGCTATAGCTGATTACAGGAGTGCAGTGGCATAACCAGTACACCAGACACTTGCTGTTTCACTGAACTTTAAAGTTAAAGGAATAGAAGGAATGAAACCACCCTACACAGAGACAGTCAAAACACAATAGAAAGGACAAGGAGAAAAAATAATAATAATCAAAAAACACATCTGGATATACTGAAAATGAGAAATGATACAAAAATACGACACAGTACTTAAAACACAATACCAGCTCACCATTTGGTCTGGGGAAAAAAAACCAAAACAACTATGGAGAACAGGATGGACTAGTTTAAACAACGGCACAATAACAGGCTTAAAAATCACATAAGAGATATGTAGGAAGCTTAAACCAGGATAAAAGAAAATAGCGCTTTGGCTGAATATTTTCGCTGCAAAAAGTGATGAAATTAACAAGAAAGTTGAAAATGCTTTAACTGGTACCTTTGAAGAAAAGTGTGACTGCACTGCATTTGGATTAAAGAAAGCAACTCTCAAGTATTCTTCATGGATTTATGCTCACAGTGCTTAAAGAGACAATTCACATCAAAAATCAAATTTACATATTTGCTTAGCTGACTGACACCGTGACAGGATGTAAACAGACAGGTTGTGCCCTGTTTGTTGGACACATGGTAGTACGCCTGGGGAAAAAAATGTATATTTGATTTTGAGGGTGAATTGTTCCTTTAATGCAACATTGATAAAATCACACAAGCACCTCATCAGTGCAAAATAAAAAGGTCCTAGACTACAGTTATTTTAACCTTGGAAATAAACTAGGTCAGGCTGCTTGCCTGTTTTTTACAAAGAAAAATCCGTAAGGATAAATGGTTGGCATGAGTCGAGTTTCATAGAGACTTCAGTGATTCCCTCTTTCTGACACTAGATGGTATGAGGGAGTCAGTTAACTGATGTAAAAGAAATGGTTTTGGAATGAGGCATATCTTTTTAATCTACAAATATTTTTGAAAAATGTGCAAATACAAGGCAAAATGTATATTACATTTTGCAATATCGATCACACTCACTTTTGTAAATAAACACATTTAGTTACGGTTAACAAGGAGTCATAAAATGTGCTTTTCACACTGCCCTTAAAGCAGATGATCTTAGATCTTAGAAAATAAAATGTCCAAGTGTGGTGTCACAGAGAAAGGGCTGAGCACCTTATGTTCATCTGTGTAAAAATAAGTGTAATAAACCTCATAAACTCCAATACTTCTATGAAGACCAAATCAGGTCATAGGATTCGATCAGCGGCGCATTTAAAAGGATTTGGCATGCTTGTTGCATTGGTGCTGCTATTGTGTGTGGATGGCTTCTTGTCTACCACCTGATACCACATCAGGTCATATTGGGTTACAAAACACCAATGCAAATCTGTACTGCTGCAAAACTTAACTGCAGTCAGCAGTTTAATATGAGCTACCCATTGATCCTTCACTTTGTGTGTCTTCATCACTTTCACAGAGTATTTGTGTGTGTGTGTTTATGTGTTAAAATCTCTTCATTTCTCCACGTGTACTTAACATGCACGCATACTTTTTGTATGTGTATGTGTGTGTATATGTATGTGTGTGCGTGCGTGCGTGCACTTAAGGGTGATTTTCTGTATGTGGCATGTGCATGTTTTCTGTGTTTTGTACTGAGTCTTTGTGTGTATCTGTATGTTAGATTGGCGCAGGGACCTGGTGCCTTCCTGGTCCAGGTTGGGATGAAAATTTCCGGGAGTGCCAGCGAGTCTCTTTGTACACAAACCAAGCATTGAACGCCCACACAAGCATGTTAAGGTAGCCAAACACCTGGATAATATAGACAAAAAAATAATCATTAGAAATATTTTTTTTATATCAATGCAATATTTAGTAATGTTAAAACCAATATTTTTTTAGCTTTCAAACACACAAAGCAGAAACAGATTTCCCGAACATTTGTTGCCATTCCAAACATGCCCTCTGGTGGACAAACGATGAAACATCAATCAAAGGTGCTGCTCCTGTCTATTCTATGCTTTACACATTTTCATTTATTGGCACTTATAAATGCTGATAATCATATATCAGCAAACAGTTAATATCAGCTGATTATTATTTCATCTCACCACAGATATATTGAGGGTCCGCATGTTAGCAAACTCCGTGACCTCACAGGTGATGTTGCTACCCTTACAGAGTGCCAGCGTGCCACTGATGCCTTCAGTGTCTGTGGCACTCTTTACATTCTGCAGGCCTTTAGCCCAGGCGGATGAACACACCAGCCACAGGAAAACCAGGATCGCTGTGATCACAAAGTCCTGGAGAGGAGGGTAAATACATGAACAATTTCAATACATTTCAAATCAGGCCTTGCATCAACTGGGACGATTACAGGAGGCAAGATCAAGACTCACAAAAATGGGTCCAAAGTCAGAGTCCTTGTAGACGTGCATGTAGCCTAAATACACCAGCAGAGCTGCCATGCTGTAAAGGAAGCAGACAATGCCAACACCTACAAAGAACTCCGCCGAGGAGGCCGAGTCTCCCATCATGTGTGTTGTAGTGACAGAGTGGTTACAAAGAGTCGTATTTTTATCAATGAGCGGGAACTGGCTTAACCTGGGAATGATACAGAATAGACAGAATAAATGGGTAATTTCTTATATAATTAACTTAAACTGTACGTGAAAATTAAATATGTTGAAATGCTCACCTAAATGGGTATTGATACATGGCATTGAGAGTTTCATTACTGCCATCGCCACAGAGGATAGATATGACGTTCTTCCCTGAAAATCCACCGCAGCAGCCAAAAGCAAATATGGCTGTGAGCTGTTTGGACAGTAAGAAGATAGTGGCATGAGAAAAAAGTTATTAATAACATCAAAACCAGGAAAGCATAGGCTCTGGAGAATTTCTAAGTGGTGGGATTATGATCAGCATGTTCAATATAAAGAATTGCCTGAAAAAATACAACAACTGAGCAATTTTTACAGGATCATAAAAGAAGAGTTTCAAGAATTTGAAAGAGAGGATCAAATATTGGGTCAGTGACTTTCTATTTGCCATTGAAAAAAGATACAGAAAAAAACATGACAGCACAAATCAAGTATTTCCTTTAAAGAACCACATCATTTTTTCAAAACGTAAAAATGTGACTTGCATGGTTTCACTAATCCTGCCACTCAGCTCTTAAATTCTTTCTTGCAGAAAAGCATCTGATTCAGCCTGCTGACCATGTGATACTAATGCTCCCCTTTAAACCAACACAAACAGAATTCTTTTAGTGAGGGTGGCTGCCACTCAGCTCAACCTTTAAACAAGGTTAACCAGTGATAATAGAAATCACTGAGCAGCATGATGGGTAACAATGATTTCAAGTGAAAATAGGCACCATGTGTCGCGGAAAGCTTTGTATTTTAGTGCAATAAATAAATAGCTCTTAGATTTATGACTTTTAGATTTTTGACTGCCCTGTGACCACTAATGTTGCATTTAACAGTTAATATGGTGAAGATCACAGCAAATAGAGGCTTCCATGTTTGCACATCTAGCAGACATGCTGCAACGATATGCAATAGTAACTTACATTTGGAATTCTGTATCTGGCTACACGGTAATCTTGAAGTAAAGTTCAATTTCCTTTTTCCTCTGTTTTGGTCTCCACCGACTATTTATGGAAATCTGTGGGTCTTTCTTTGGCTAATAAATATTACACTAAAATTATTATCTAGTTACTAACTTTGCTTGTCTCTTGTGGTAATCTTATATGCAACCATATTTTTGTCCTAAGCTACTTTAAACTATCTCTTGGGAATGCCTTGGTGTCCCCCTGGAAGAGCTGGAGGTGGCAGAGCATTGGGGTGTCTGGGTACTTCTGATTAGGCTGCTGCCCCCACAAGAAGGATGATTTTGTAAAAGGCTGTAAATAAATGATGACAGTGGCTTTTCATGTCTTTAAAAAAAGGGTAATTGAGGAAGCATTTATTTACTCAAATGCTAGTTTCCAGCCTTTTCAAATACAGGACAATGTTAATTCTGTAAGTGCAGTCCCATTGGGTGCGAAATAGGAGATAAAGCAGGGTAGAGTGTTTTTTAGTTACAGTGGTCCCTTGCTATAATGCGGTTCATCTTTCGCGGTCTCGCTGTTTCACAGATTTATTTTTTTTTGGTGCAATTTTTGCATGTTTTTTTTTCTTTCAGCGCATTGTGTTCTGTGTCCTGATTGGCTGTAGACCATTGTCAATCAATCTCGTGCCGTGTCTCCTGTACAGTACAGAATGCGTTCAGTTTGTCAAGTTGACATAAATCTTTGATCGCTAGTAGTTTGACTCTGAAGAGCTGTACTGTATGTTTGTAACTTTTCTCCCCAACGAACACAACAATGTCGACGAAACGTTTTGCACCCTCAAAGGCAACCGCGGGTGCCTTTGGTTACATTCTATAATACTGGACTTATTTTTTTAATTAAACAACTACAATAGAATGATACACAAAAGCCTGCTGCTTCAGGTATGCAACTCACTCTTTGATCTCTTTTATACCATGTTTTCAAACCCTTTAAATCCATAATTTAGTCCAGATGAGTTTGCAAGCAGGAGGCATAGTACCATTAGCTAAACTAAACTGAGACCAGTGTTGTAACATTGCTTCACAGCCCAGCTAGCTCATATGGCAGAGCATGAGACTCTTAATCTCGGGGTCATGGGTTCAAGCCCCATGTTTAAATAATTGAGTGACAAAGAAAGGGAAGAATTAGTTCTTGCTTCCACTATGAGACTCAAAGCTATGTTGCTGTCAGGCAGTTTATCACTATGTTGATATTTTTCTATGACTATAATGAGAGAATGAATTGGAATGGAATGAATGGAATAAATTCTAGCTGACAAAGACAGGCATGTCAACATTTCCATTTTCCCTCAATCACGTTTCGTATTGATCATCAATACAACCCCAGAAGAGAGAAGGGCTAAAGTTAGAATTGTTTGCTTGTTTTTGTAATGTCAATCTTGACTTAGATGACACTGTCAGCTAGCTTGTCAGGATGGCCGAGCGGTCTAGGGCGCCAGACTCAAGGATAGATACCGTCCACAAAAAAAGGGACTTCTGGTCTCCAAATGGAGGCGTGGGTTCAAATCCCACTCCTGACAAAATTTTTACTCTCCAATTTCAATCAAGCTGTTTGATTACAACTCATGGAATGATTGACTCTTCTTAAAATGAATCATCAGCTCCTTTGTTTCATGGAGTTTGAGAGGTTTTCTGTCCACCACAATGCAACAATGTTGATTTCCTCCTGAAGATGGAGGCGTAGTCTGCAAACATCAACACAGGTTTCTTTCCATGTCTGTGAAAGCAGTCAAGGGTGCACAGAGTGAACAGGAAGAGGGCTGAGCATACAACCCTGAGGGGGTGGAGGAGGTTTAACTGCCTGTGCAAACTGTCTGAAGTCTGTTTGTGAAGACATCCAACTGCAAAGTGTGATACTTAACTAGAATGTGCCACTTATTTCCATGGAGAAACATGGACGAATGCTTAGCTAAAATCAGCAAAAGGATTTTTGGAGGGAAATGGCATACTCTGTGAATTTGTTGAGTTTTGAATGAAAACGGAGCCCAGCTTCTGTAAATATGTAGGCACAGTAGTTTCTGATTTCAATCTGTTCAGTGATTCTGAGTCTTATTCATTTTATATCCCTGCTACAGAAAACTGACCATAATTAGAAAGGATAGAGAATAATGTTAGATTAACTCTTATACCAGCCCTCTACATCCTTAGTCACAGCAAAGTGAAAAATACATTGAGATTGTGCAAGTCTTTAGGTGTAGTTGTGATGTCATGAGTCCTTTTGACAGCTGTCAGGATGGATGAGTGGTCTAAGGTGCCAGACTCAAGGATTCACTCCTTCCTCATGAAAGGGACTTCTGGTCTCCAAATGGAGGCGTGGGTTCAAATCCCACTCCTGCCATGCCCTTTTTCTTCTCACATTTAATTTACGTTTATAAAACTTTGTGAGTAAAAACATATTGAAAAAGGTTCATCAGCTCTACTAATCTACATCAAATTGCTTTCTTTTAGCTGAAATCAGTAGTCAGATCCTTAGTTTTGTTTTCTGTTAAGCAGTAGGTTGTTTTCTGTGCTCTGTACTACAAATTGCTGATTTCCTCCTGATACAAAGTCTCATTATTGTCACTCTGGATGATGTAGTACATAAACCTTCCCAACAGGTTTCTTTTCTGGGTGCCCCATGATTCTCTGAGTGTGCAGTGCCCTCAATTTCTAACTCACATCCACACCTTCACGTGGCCGCCAGAGACATTGATGAATACACAGACTCAGTCTGTGGATTTATCAGGAAATGCGTGGAAGATGTCGTCCCATCCAGAACAGTCAAATCCTTCCCAAATCAAAAACCCTGGATTAACGGAGATGTTCGCGCGGCACTGGCGGCACGGAACACCGCCTTTGCCTCCGCGAACACATCGGACTACAAACACGCACATTACCAACTCCGGAAGACGATCAAAGCAGCCAAACGTGAGTACAGGGACAGGGTGGAACAACAGTTTGACAACCCTCGGAGTATGTGGCAGGGACTAAACACGATCACAGACTTTAGAGGGAAAACCAGCACACCGCAGACCACGGCCTCTCTGTGTGAGGATCTAAACGTATTCTACGCTAGATTCGACACAGCGAACACCATGAGACCGGACAGTGTGCGCACCGCGGATGACGTCAGTGCGCACACTGTGTCTGAGGAGGATGTGCGGAAGTGCTTCAGGAAGGTGAACGCACGCAAAGCTACTGGTCCGGACGGGATTCCCGGCCGCGTCCTCAGGTCATGCGCGGCTCAGCTGGCTGGAGTGTTCACACACATCTTCAACCTTTCCCTCTCTCTGTCTGTAGTCCCAGCCTGCTTCAAAATGGCCACCATCGTCCCTGTACCCAAATCCTCCACCATCTCCTCATTGAATGACTGGCGACCTGTAGCCCTGACCCCCATCGTAAGCAAATGCTTCGAGAAGCTGGTCAGGGACTTGATCTGCTCTGCACTACCCGACTCACTGGACCCTCTACAGTTTGCATACCGCCACAACAGGTCCACTGATGATGCCATAGCCCTGACACTACACACTGCCCTGTCACACCTGGAGAAGAGAGACACGTATGTGAGAATGCTGTTTGTAGATTACAGCTCAGCATTCAATACCATCGTTCCCTCGAAGCTGGACAGGAAACTGCAGGATCTAGGACTGAGCAGCTCCCTCTGCAGCTGGATCCTTAGCTTCCTGTCTGACAGACGCCAGGTGGTCAGACTGGGCAGCATCACCTCATCCCCCATCACACTGAACACTGGTGCTCCACAGGGGTGTGTACTGAGCCCTCTCCTATACTCACTCTACACCTACGACTGCACAGCCACTAACAGCTCCAACATCATTGTGAAGTTTGCGGACGACACTACAGTGGTGGGTCTTATCACCAACGGTGATAAGACGGCTTACAGGGAGGAGGTCAGCGCCCTGACCCACTGGTGTCAAGACAACCATCTCACCCTCAACGTCGCAAAGACAAAGGAGTTGATAGTGGACTTCCGGAGGTGCAGAGAAGTACACACCCCCATCACCATCAACGGCGCTGCTGTGGAGAGAGTGAGCAGCTTCCGGTTCCTTGGCGTACACCTGGCTGAGGATCTTACGTGGTCAGTACACACAAACAAAACAGTGAAGAAGGCGCAGCAGTGCCTCTTCTTTCTCAGGAGACTGAAAAGATTCGGCATGAGCCCCCGCATCCTCAGGACCTTCTATCACTGTGCCATTGAGAGCATCCTCACTGGATGCATCACCACCTGGTATGGCAACAGCACCGCCTACAACTGCAAAGCTCTCCAGCGAGTAGTGCGGTGCTCTGAACGGATAATTGGAGGTGAGCTTCCCTCCCTCCAAGACATCTACAGGAAGCGCTGCCTGAGGAAAGCGGGGAGGATCATCAAGGACTCCAGTCACCCCAGCCATAAACTGTTCAGACTGCTTCCATCAGGAAGGAGGTTCTGCAGCATCCGGTCCCGTACCAGCAGACTGAGAGACAGCTTTTTCCATCAGGCCATCAGACTGCTGAACACGTCATAGACACCTCAGCTTCACTACTGGAACTTCAACATTATGCACTCCACACTGTATATAAATGCCACTTGTTTTGCACATATTCAACTCTGTATATTTTATATATTTTATTATTATTATTATTATTATTTTTATTTTTATTTATTTTATTTTTTTTTTTACTATTTAATTTGTAAAAATGTGTATACACACACACACACACACACACACACACACACACACACACACACGTAGGAAAATATTTAGTATACACATCCAGAAATGCATACACTATTATATATTGTACATATATTTATTAGTTTCAGGTTGGCCATTCTTGTATTTTGCTCGTTTGTGTTGTTGTGTTTGCACATCTCTGTTGCTTGTGGGGCTCGCACACAAGAATTTCACTCGCATGTGCTGTGCCAGTGTGCCTGCACATGTGATGTGACAATAAAAAGTGATTTGATTTGATTTGTGATTTGACCTTGCTTGTTTACTGTGAAGTTGCACTTAAATATATTCTAAGGGGAGGGATGTTCAGTTTTTTAATGATTTATAGCAGGGGTAGGGAACTCCAGGCCTCGAGAGCCAGTGCCCTGCAGGTTTTAGATGTGTCCTTGATACAACACAGCTGATTTAAATGGCTAAACGACCTCCTCAACATGTCTTGAAGTTCTCCAGAGACCTGGTAATGAACTAATCATTTGATTCAGGTGTGCTGACCCAGGGTGAGATCTAAAACCTGCAGGCTCTCGAGGCCTGGAATTCCCTACCCCTGATTTATAGCCTGCATGTATTTAATTAGCATCCCATTTAGTTACAGATGCAGTTTGCTAACCCTCTTGATCATAGATGTTCATCAACATGCTTCCTTGGACTATGAGGATTTTTTTAAATAAATGCTTTTTAAAGACCAAACAATCCATTCGTTTTCTTCCACTTATCAAATTCAGGATAAGCAGATGAAGCTACAGCACTCTGAGAACCCAAAGAAGCAGAACATGACATGAAACAAACTGAGGTTCTTTCCCCCACCATCACCAAATTAATAATACCTGAGATAAAGGTGGATGTGAACTGGCTCTGTATCTCCTTGTACAGGGAGTCTACAGACTGAAGGCCAGGAAGTGGTTTGCATCATGAAAACAAAGAAATGGCCTTTGAGCCCATAGAGAATGTTTCCTTATACAGAAAAACATACAAAAAAATCGGCCCATTTAGGAGGACACACCAACTAAAACCTTTACAATACTTCAAACTCACTTCCTGAATTCTGTTTTGTCAGCAAAACTGTATCACACACGGTCACGCTGCAAAGTGCTTTCAACGGGGGCAGCTGTCCTTTAACGCTTTATGTACACCACAAACCCCCACACCTCTAGACTTCTCTCCAGATGTTTCTCCAGATGTCACTGACTGCCACTTCCTGTTTTTTTTTCTCTTTTTTTCTTGGCTAAAATTACATACTTCTCTCAAATTGTCTCTGCCTTTATGAACTACTGCAAGGGCCAGCATAGCCCAAACACACATTGGCATCTTCTTAAAACACTGTGACTCTCTAAAAACTGTGGCAACACAGCAATACCTTATCAGTCCTTAGTCTCCATTTGTTTGGCATCCAAAACATCTGCAAACCCCTCAGTGCCAAATTATGGACATTCCTGAAACTAGAGCTCATAATCGAGCTGTGAGGGAGAATAAACAATCCACACACACAGCACCTATTCATAATACGCAGAAGAAGCTACCATTTATTTGTTTTTTTGTATGTTATAAAAACGACCTGAACTGATAAGGAAAGAGAATTAAGTGCTTGCAGAAGGAGGGGTCTGTACTTTGACAAGCTGTTAAGGAAAGACAAATTTCCCAAAAAGTTAGAAACGTTGGCAGAAAAGCAGTATAATCAGCACTTCATTTCTCACACAGTAGTCGCAGAGCTCTGGTCAGTCTGACCACGAATCCCAAATCCACTTGAGTGTGTGCACGCCTACTCGTGTCACTGTGTTTCCCTCCAGAGGCCCTGCACAAACTGGCTCTCCATATTTAGCCAGAGAAATGTGGTGGAGTCACGAGTCCATAAAGAGAGAAAAAACGCTTTATTATCATTCTTATTAAACAACGATGAGGGAATGGGGGCATCCTTGTAGCGTTTGTTATGCTGAAGACTCCTCCCTGTGTCCTACTGTGTGGGAGATAACATCTTGGGTGGTACGACTGTTCAGGACGTGCCAGATATGAGTACAAATAAAGTGGCATTTGATTCAATAAACAATTTATAAGGGAGATGAATTCTGGATAAAAAACAAAACCTGTTTGATAACCTTCAGTTTTCATGTTACATTAAATTTTGTTCTTAGATCTACTGAACGTGCTATCACCTGAAGGCAGGATACTTTCTGTAGGCTGTCTGTAGGATTGTGTGTTTAAGAGTTTGCGGGGGATGCACACACACACACACACACACACACACACACACACACACACACACACACACACACACACACACACTAATTCCATGTTAAAAATATCTTTTAGTGGGAAAAATTTGGTTAGGATGTAGTGTTTGTCACAAAAAGTGTATCCATCCATTCTTTGTTGCTTATCAGAGTCTGGATTGTAGAGTCCAAGTCCAGGAAGATGCCCCAGCCAACTCCTTCAGCTCTTCCGGAGATTGGTCAGTGGGGGGGCATTCCAAAGTCAACCAAGAGATGTAATCTTTCCCGCTTGTCCTAGGAGCTCCTCCCAGTAGGACGTGCCCAGAACACCTTTCACAGAATAACCTTCATATTGTGTCCATGTCCTCTCCTGGACTATTAGCACCATCATGTCGGTTAAACCTCTTTATTATTGTGTGAATACCTGCACACGTTTCATCATCTAGCCCCACGTAAATGAGAAATGACTTTGTGTTGTATAAAACCAACACTTTCTGAGTCAGATGACTGAGTGTTACTGTTGCCATAAAGCTCTTCCAGCCTGTGTGTGTTATGAAAAAATAGAACAGCTGAGGGAAAGCGTTGCCGGGCTGGATTCCTGACCCAGTTATGCAGAGAACAACTGATCGCTGGACTTTCCGCAAGAAATCTCCTGCATGTTTAAGTGAGTGTACGTGTAACTGAAACGTTTCAGCCACAAGCAGTCACTCGGAGGTGAATTATTGGTAAAAGATGCATTAATATGTAACTGTGTTGTCTGAAGGGCAGGCAAGTCCAGCTGCACTAATCTGCACCACTTCAGCAGACTTTCTTGTGTCCTAGAAAAATGCTGTACACATTTGTCTAGAGGCCTTACATTATTTCATTCTAACCATATTAGTGCTTTTATCTTATTTCTTCTAGTGTTATAATGAACAACAATTAACCTTACACATATATATACGTTCTTCTTGGCTTAAATTCAAACCTCAACCAATGTTTAATCAAGTTGTAGTCATGCTTTTGAGGCTTAATCTAATAATCTGCTATAACGTTCTAACTAGTGTTTTTCTTTCTTCTGTAGGGAGAAGGGGAAACCCAAGAATCAAGGAAGAACTGGACCTCCCTGTCCTGTGGGTAGGACCCACACTCTCCCTGAAAACTCAGAAAATACGCGTACAATAGTTTGCGTCCAACTTACCCACTCCACCAGTTTGACGAAGCCGAGGGGCTCCTTCAGGGGCGACAGGTTTAGTCGAAATCCGGTCATCATGATTGTGCTTTTCTGATCCAAAATCTTTATCCAGCTGTTTCTAAGCTGTGGATGTTGCTCCAACAAGGGAAGGAAAAGGGGGAGTAGACAGAGTGACGTGGTCTCTACTGCTAACGCTGCAAAAAAACAGGGAGCAGATTCAGTTTTACAATCCAACTTCTCATCCCACCAAAAAGGAGATCCAGTGTCTCTAGCGTGGAAGATAAAACGTTCCACTCGTTTAATAATCTTTTAAAAAAAACAAATATTAATTTGAATGTCCTTATTCGTCATCTTTTTTTTTCTTTTTCTTTTTTTAAATTTCCAGTGTAGATCCGCTCTGCGCTGGTGCTGATGCTCAGATGGAGCGGATACGCGCGTAAAGAGTGCCAAAACTCGCTTTGCCTTTGATCAGAACGCGTGCCGTGTATTTGGTTACAGGAAAATCATGGCTAAAACAAAAGAGAAAACCTTTTTAGTTTGGGGGGGGTTTTTTTGTTGTTGAGAGAAGCGTACTTTCCCCCGAGCCAGGTAAAATAAAAAAAATAAAAACCGCAAAGACAACTTGGAAAACCCTACAGCTGCGAGATAAGTACCGGGGTTTTACCGCAGAAAACCCATGCAAATTCACACCAGGAGGCACGAAAGTTATCGTTAACTCACTTCTGAGTGCCAAAAAGTATCGAAAGTGTCCTATTGGGTTCTCACTGGATCCATTCTCCAAAAAGCTGCCGCCCCTTGCGCCGTTTGCACCAACTGTGCACCGCCCCTTTAGTGCTGACTGGGTCATATGACTCTTAGCAAAGTGCAAGGGAAGAATTCTTGACATTTATTTACTATTAAGGATGCGGTGCAAGGACCAGTTAAAATAAAGGGATATTACGCCACATTTTCCACAGCAAGATTCAAATCTAAGGCGTTCAGCACATGTTTGGAATCACTGGACAAAAGCAATCAATTTCTCATCATATCATATCAAGTGATCTGGGAGGTGACTAGACTCTTGCACCTCATCTCAGATCACTGTTCAGACTTTTAAAAGTAGCGGACCCAGAGTAGCGGTGCGCTTCTAATAAAGCTGGGGTTTTCGATTTTCTTGGAAGGTTGAATGTCTGACCGGGAAAATTCACGGGATGGGAAAGCGACTGGAAACTGTGGTTCCTGAAGTCATTCTCAAGCTATTAGGCTGATATCAGGCAAATATGCTAGATCATAAGGTGCCCCAAGTTATTCTCTAGCAGTAACATATAATTAGTAACATGCTCGTGACGATTTTTTGTATTAGTTTTTAGCTTTTTCAATCAAACCAAGGAGCAGTCGCCAGAGCTATAAAATTAATCGAATTTAGAAAACTGCAGTGCCTGTAATGACCACTCGGGGTTGGCTCTAAAAGCAGATAGAATCACATACAGTAGATCGATTCCTGTCAAAAATGTTCAACTTTACAGAATTAAAATTATAAGAAAAAAATCCAAAACAAACTGATGCAGTCAGAGTGGCTACATTCAAATCCACCCATCTGAAAATTGTATTAATGGAGTGTGAGGAACACAAAGCCTGCCTGCTCATTTAGAGGAAGAAACTGCAGGAGAAGGAATTCCTATGTTCAAATCTTTACCGCAGATAATATAAAAGCTGGAAATAACCACCACGATGTCACCCATTAGTTAGTGAAATTCTGTTATGAAGCCTTTATCTTGGGCTTTCTATTGGGAAACCACGTGTGATGGACGAGGAGTTGTTATAATTGGCAAGTTGTTAGCCAGTGAGAATATCCTGCCTAAGCCTTAGAATGACCATAATTTACAAAATGACACTAACGCCCTGTTCAATTTGACTTTAAACTTGTGATTAAACTTAAGTTCGTGATGAAACTAGGAAAGTGTTTTCTGAGGTCACAGAAAGGGAGAAGAGGGATGTTTTCCAGAAGTCTTCCTGCACCCCTCTGCTGGTGATTAAAGTGAATGCAGGTTTAAGGCACATTTGAATAGTTTTTTACTTTTCAGTACTAAAAGCTGCAGTCATCTTTTATACTATTAACTTTATCAGGATTTTAAATTTTCAAATAAACATTATAAAGTCAGCATTTTTAACTCGTTGAATATACAAACTGTTCCAACCTGTGATTAAAGATTTACTAGGTTTAAAGAAACATTATGATTCAGGAGCTGCTGTCACTTGGAGAAAGAAAACAAACACCAGCCTCCTGTGTTAAAGTCTGATGCCTGGTTGACCATTAAAGCTCCAAATGTGGGCTCACTGTTTAATGCCTTCCTACGTTGCTGCTGTAAAAATATCTAAGGCTTTATCATTAATTTCAAAACAGTGGGGATGCTGTGTAAGATGTAAATTAAAATAGAATGCACTGATTTGCAAATCCCATTAACCAACAGTTTATTCACAGTATAACACAGAAAACATCAAATATTTAAACTGAGAAATTTCACTATTTATACTAAGGCTGGAAGAGTAAGTAAATTTTGAAAAAGATTAAAAAGATTGAGAGACTCTGAAGACATCTCTATGCAGAGGGGACAAGGCCAGAAATCAGTACTGGATACCTGCAATCTCTGGGGCTTCAGGAAGCCCAGCATTAAACACTTCCAGAAATCACTGTTTATTAACACAGGTTAAGCCTCTAGCATGCAAAGAAGAAGCCATATGTGAATGTGATCCAGAAACACTGGCGTCTTCTCTGGGCCAAAGCTCGTTTAAAATGGATTGAAGCAAAGTGGAAAACTCCCCTGTGGTCAGATAATTGAAATTTGAAATTCTTTTTGGAGAACATGAACGCCACATCCTCTGGAGTACAGAAGGACCATCCAGCTCGTAAGCCTGCATCTCTGTTGGTATTGGGGTCCATTAGTGCCTGTGGAATTAACAGCCTGCACATCTACCATTAATTTGAAATGTATATACAGGTTCAAGAGGAACATATGCTCCCAACCATACATGTTTTTCAGGGCAGGCCTTACACATTTTAACAAAGCAATGCTAAACTGCATACTGGATCAATTACAACAGCATGGCTTCATAGTAGAAGAGTCCGGGTGCTGAATTGGCCTGCCTGCAGTCCAGACTTCTCACCAGCTGAAGCCTTCAAACAAGAATTGGAAAACATTCCTCTCCCAGAATTCCAGCAGCTGGTCTCTTCAGTTCCCAGACTGTCGTTACACAGCAGTAAACATGGCCGTGTCGCAAGTATTTTGTAACGCTGCCATCAAATTCAGTGAATGTGACGAGCCAATACTTTTCCTAAAATGGTATATTTGCTCATTTTTAAACATGTGATGTGTTTTCTGTGTTCTTCTGTGAATCAAAAGCGGCTCTGTAAGATTCCATATTCACGACTTTGTGTTTTCAATGTACATTTCACACAGCCTCCCAGCTGTCTCTGCATTAGGGCTGTTAAGTCGTTTCGGAGGCACTTGTTGGAAAGGCCAACGCTATCAATGGAAAAACAAAAAGGAGGCGCGATAAATGAAGCACTTCAAACTGACAGGGTGGCATCTTTAATCAATGTATTGTTGACAACATAGCATGTTATGTTAGTTAAAATATCATTTGTGCTGGGAGAGAATTTGGAACAATCAACATATACATACAAGTAAAACAACAACAACAGAGAGAGGAAAAAAAAATAGTATCCACAAACACTTTCATTCATTACACGCACACACAGAGCACTCCCACCGGACCACACGCCCACACAAACAGAAGCTAAAAGCTCGACAGTCGCACTGCTAGGTCTGTCAAGCAGTTTTGGATATTCTTCTGTTGGTACAAAAATGATCGTTTTGACAAAAATAATAATTTCATCAAGTGTGGTCGTCTCCCCTAACTTGCCCTCTCCACTTTCAGTCAAACTACTTGTTTTTATGTACAAGTGAGAAGGCAGCATGGCCGCATCAGTTGTAAATAAGGATATTTACCGCTAGATTTCTGGCATATTATTGGTTTTGTTTGTTTTTTTCCTTTGTCATACAAAATAATATCTCTCTGAGGTAAGAACCGAGACAGTATCAAAATAGTAAAATGAAAATTTTACTGAATGTAAAAGGACTACAGGTTCATTACTTGCTGGATGACATGACCTCACGGATAACAGCAGCGGGAAGAAGGAAAAAAACAAAACAAAACAGGAAGATTGAATAACGGTCCGATGTTGTATCAGTGTGTGGTTCGCTCAGCTTGTCTGTGTTTGAGCGCGATGGCTCTGAGCCAGTGGAGAGGAATGGGAGTTGGTGACATCACAGGCGTTATCAAGGTTGGTTACATGGGGGGGGGGGGGGGGGGGGGGGGGAGCAGGGTCAGTGTCTGTGAGGGAACCTTTAAGAAAGAAAGAAAGAAAGAAAGAAAGAAAGAAAGAAGAAAAAAAAAAAAAAAAAGGAGGTCGCTGATGCTCTAATAGCTCCGGTGAGGCTGCTGCGGCTCTGTGGAGCTCCCAGAGGGTGTAGCGTGTGAAGTTATGAATGTGAAGCAGCTGAGTGTCTGAAGAGCGGGAACAAATTACCACCTGGAGGCTTTAAAGTTTAAACAAGACAGCCTACAGCCGGGGCAGCAGCTCTGTGAGAGTGCCTTTGAGCCTGAATTACCAGCAACGCTCACGATTACAGTGTCATGTGATTACGACTAAATCAACCCCGTGGAAGGAATCACAAATGGCAATCCACAAACCCGAGAGCTTCAAATGTAATCCTTTTGGTGGCGCTACGTGAATTATGAGGAGCACCAAAGGATTTATCTCCTGTGGACTGTACTGAGATAAGTCACTCTGGTACTTTCACAACTTGGCGACTGCTATTAAAAAAAAACAAAAAAAAACGCAACTCTCTTTGTCCTGTGATGTCACCAGCTCCTAGCGCTCTACTAGAAAAATCCCTTCACTCTGAAAAAGGCCAACTCAGGAAATGACACCCACCACAATCTGGCTAAGATGCTCTGAATGGAAAGTTGATCAACTCCGAAAGGCATTAGCAAGCGAAACCCCCATTTACACCAGGGCAATAAATCCAAACCATTCCTCCCCTTCAAAAGTTAAGGCAGTGATACTAAGGGGAAATGCTTCTCTGACCAGCAACTATGCTCCACCGACTACCAATGCATAGCTGGTGCATGTTAGTGTCAGAAAGTACTCTCGCTTTTTTAATTTTTTCATTTATAAACCTCTTGTTTGCCAAAAAGTTAAACTAACTCTCCACTAGACTGTCACAACGTCTCCTTTCAGAATAAAAGGCCGGGAAGAATGTTGTTTTATTCCCACGACAAACAAGCACATTTGCAGAAAAAGGAATAGCACACAGTCGTTTAAAGGAAGAAAACGTCTCTCTCACCCCCCCACACACACACACACTCACTCACATTCACACACACAAAGACATCAGAACCAACACCGAACAAACATCTCAGCCAAGGCGCCACATATATGCACGTCATCTTTCAGAAACACAAGGTTTTTGTCCTCTTCATTCCAGTGAAGACGATTTCTGCAATGTATATTTTTTTCACATCAACTCTTGGTCTGATTAACAGCAAAGAGTGGCCATTCACCATCATGAAGACCTAGTCCAAAAAACCCCACTCGTTAAAGTTCAGTGGGAACCATCTAATCTCTGGGCCTTTTTAATTTCCGATCGATTTAAATGTCTATTACTGAATGATTATTTGAATGTAATCAAACCTGAATCTGAAAAATCAATAAGAATTACAAAGAAAAAAAAAAGTGATTTATTAAACTCAGTCTTCCTCCATTTGTGATTTTTGTGGTGTGATTTGGATTGTAGATCAAACCTTCATGATGGGAACGCGCTGTGGGCAACATAACAGTAAGTAAATGATCAGATATACCTCCAGAGATGCACCAATAATTTTGTGGTGGGACAGTGGGAGTACTTGACTTAAATATTGGCCTATTGTAATTCGTTTTGTTTATTTATTAATTGTAACTATTAAAAAGCAAGAACTGTGGAGGAAATTAACCTTTCATTACTCGTGCTCCAAGTCCAAGCGTTCATGATTTTTCCTTAAGTCCAAGTGTAATCGGTGCATTGTGATATACCGTGATCGTTTTCTTGCTTCACATAAAAGACAACGCTAAGTAGATTCAGACATGTATTTTTTTTTCTAAACAGTTCTGTACAGGATACATGGAGAATGTTAACTCGTGTGGGTGTGGCTTCCGCCAGGTTCTTTCTCACTCATCTCAGGTGCATTCGGCACGTGGCCGTCGAAATGCTCATTCAAAAAACCTACAATCATCTCAAGCGCCCTCGCGCGTGTGGCGTCACGGGAAAAGGTCTGTCGCCACGCCTCCTACCAGCAGCCGGACATATTCATTAAGCTGCAATGTAGCCGGCCTATCAGTGCAACGCGCTGGTGATCAACTTAGGGCAGTAGCACAAGGATTTGAATGTTCTAACATCACAATCACAACTTCTCTCACATCTTTTTCTTTTGCTCACAACAACACATTTTCCTTCTGTTCCCGACTCCCACCCCCACCCCCCGACTCTAAAGGGCTTTGTCACTGATCTGAGGCGTTTTTAAAGCTTCCCCACTCGGCTGGAGAACAGAGGGTGAAAATTCAGGAATTTTAAGGAAATCTGGAGTTTATAGGGACATACTGAGGGATTCTCAGGCTTAAAAAGTGGGGTCTATCAACAGTGCACACTACCTCCATTCTCTAGGGTGACAATGGAAGCCTACAGGTGAAAGATTGAAAGGAAAAGGATATTTTTTTGGAGGGTGGGGGGTTTGGATATTATGTGGGGATTAGCAGGACTGCACTCAGTGCAGCAGCTCTTCAAGCTCGCTCTCTTTGAGCTTAGCATTGTCTCTGACTTCGTCAAATGTGTACGTCTTCACAATCTTCCCATTACGAAAGACAGTGTGCAACAGGTCCTGGAGGAAAGAGTAAAGACAAAACAACAAAAAAAGTGAGAACGGCAGTGTTCGTATGAAATCAAATTACATGTGAACAATCAAAACAATTGAGTAAAGAAAAGGGTTTATAATAATAATAATGGATTGGATTTATATAGCGCTTTTCAAGGCACCCAAAGCGCTTTACAATGCCACTATTCATTCACTCTCACCACGTGGTGTGAACTCACCACGCCATACTCCTCCAGATCGCCCTTGCCCTCCTCCAGAGTGACAAAGTCTCCGCTCTGGGTCCGGTGTAGAGACAGACGACCTTTCTTCGACCTCTTGTTGGGATCTGCCACCGGATCCTTGAACACGTTCACCTGAGATACAGCACAAAAAGATCTATGTCACACTGAAACAGAAAGGACATCCCTGAAAAGTCTGCCTGGGATCATGGCTGAATAAATAAAGATTTCCAGAAAGTGCACTTAAACAGCTACAAAGCCACCTAACAAATGTAGACCCATTCACCCGGTCCTCACCCCTAGTCCGTTAGTGACCACGTAGCTGCATTTGAATGAGCAGTTGAGCAGATCTCTGGTCAGTTTCTGCAGCAGAGCCCCTCCGGACCCGAAGGTAATGTTCTCAATGGACCATCTGTGTTGCTTCATTCCCTCCACAATCTGGGAAACAAATACACACAATCAAACCTTGCTGCTGCCTTCAAACTTTGAACAGCTGGCGCCATGTGCCTGTACCTCTTGCAGTGTGTTGATATCCACTCCATCTCCTTGTATGACTCTAATGTAAGGAGGGAGAACCTTGAACCCTTTAGAGTTCTCCTTTGGTGCAAACTTCTTCCCTAGAATCTCCAAAACCTGTAAACAGTCAAAGAAGAGAGGATGGAGGAGGAGGTACAGAGAGGAAAAGTTGAGTTTCCTGGCTGGGTTAAAGACTATAAATGAAAGTAAAGCCGTTTGTGTGACCGCACCTTCAAAACCGTATCGAGCGGGTTTCCTGAGTCTGGTCGAACGACGAGCGGGGCGTCTGCGCTGCGCATCTCGATCAGCGCCCGCAGGTCTTCTCCCCAAATCTTCTCGCAGGCGTTGTAGATGTCGTAGCTGTCGCTGACTATGGACACAGGCACGCTGGGAAACTGCTTGATGATGTGCTCGAAGGCATCTTTTTCATGGTCTTTCCCCCACGCTGTGATGGTACTGCAGAGAGAATGGCAGAGCTATTAAATATACATCTGAAGAAGAGTAGACAGGAAAGACCAAACACAGTGATTGAGTGATAATGTCCCAGAGTGTCCAGAAGAGGGCGCTGCACTCCAGGTTTTAGTCTAAGACGAGCCCAAATATGATCTTACAGGTACTGTACAACAGCTGTGTGTACTTCTGATGCTGGCGTTCTTCTGCATCGCCTAGCATCACCAGTGTAGAGTCAGACAAGGAGAAAAAGGTGATAGAACCCACACAGAGCTCCTGATGAATACATCAAATATTAATGTTAATGCATCACGCACCATGATAATAAGGTAAGGTAAATGGAAAAGTGCAGAAAAATATGAAGATCTGGACTTTAGGCTTATTAGGTCTTGGACAGCAGATGCTTGTAATGATCATGTTGCTTTGTTTTAAGGATTTGGTGCTCTCTCCATTGTGTTGTTCCAGAATCCAACTTGGCCCTGAAGATAATTTTAGTTTAATGCGCTGCAGCTCCTGAGCTTCTTGGCACAACCCCAATACATGAAACGTGTGCAGTGTGCACACACTGCTGGCACTGATTTCTTCAAACTAAGGGTGACACACCTTTTCTCTTAAAAAAAAAAAAAAAAAAAAATCAACCCTCCCTTTTCCTCTGGAATATCACTGCGACTCCTCCCACCGAGGAGGTAGAAACGAAACCGATTTCAGGAGGGAGGCCATTGCATAACAGTTGCTATAACAACTCCAGCCACTATCCCACAATGCACTGGTATGGGGAAGAAGGGTGCGCTGGTGCAGCAGTAACAGCGCTGGTGGCCAGTAGGAAGCTGCTGTGTGTGCGCGCATGAGAGCGAAACAGAAAGGGAGAGGTGTCTGTAAGCAGGATAAATGGAGAGAGATGTGCGCCGGGGCAGCAGCCAATCAAAACTCTCACTTCCAGCTAATCACAGCACCATTCACCGAATGAAATAGACGAACCAGATAATGACTGCGAGGGTGACCAAGCACAAGTCAGGAGAGAAAATTAACACCATCATGAGCCAAATGTTGAATAAATATTCACTCTGGCTGACAAACATCTCTACATCAACAGCTTTGGCACATAATTAGGTGTTATTTGAAGAGAGTTTCCTTCTCTGTGGATGAAAAGCTGGATTTCAGAGCGGGCTCTTGGCCAAACTGTGCACCATTTCATCAAAAGCAGCAATACAGATGAAGACAGCTGAGATTTTCCAAGAGAACAGGTGAATGTGTGGCCTAAATGCAGATAATTAAAACTGTGTGCAGTAATTTAGCAACCTGCATGAGCTGCTTAAAGTTTGTGTAAATCTTGGGAGTCCCTTGAAAGCAGTGTTTCTCAGACACCCGTCATTACATGGAGTCTGGAAGTAAATCTCTAAACTGTGCGGTCGTATCTGCAATAAAACACAGCTCAGAACGGTACACTGCACAGACAAATATTCCATCTCTAAGCAGGAACATAAAGTCCTTTACAGATTAACACTAAATAAATAAGGCCAGTAAAGTAAAGCGTGTGTGTACCTGTGCTCGGCAGCGGGCACTGAGAAGCCTGGCACAGGGTCCTTGGTGCCATAGTACTTCTTAATGACTCCGATGCCAGCGACCGTGTCTGTGCCCTTGAAGTTGACCAGATGGGCGGAGGCTCCTATGCCAGCAGTCTGTGAATAAAGAGGATAGGGTGGGGGTTAGGGACCTTGAAGTGCTGTAAACAACCTTAAAGTGGAAATAATGTTTCCCCTTATTTTCTCATTTATAGATTTGCAATTGCAGATGCTCTTTGATGGCTTTGAGCAGAGAAGCCCCGCCCACCTCCTGTTCAAACCTTGCGTTTGCAAGGGAGAGCAAAATGTGGACTAGACCAAGTCTTAATTTTCTTTGTTTTTGAAATCTCTGATGAGCTTTATTGTCCTTGTCCTTAAATTAACCAGATTTAAATCCTTTAGCTTTCTCCATACCTCTTGTGAGGACACGCCTCTGTAGCCGAAGTCATGTAGTTTATACTCCAGCCCCTCCAAATTCCCCGAAGTCTCTAAGAGGTACTTGGCAAGGATCTTCTTTTGCTCTCTAGAGTTGGTCGCCACAGTGATGGGATACCAGATCTGAACCAGGATGGTCTGACGGAGAAAGAAAGGAGAGTTCAGTTCACTTTACTGGATATTTATAAATTGTTCAGGGTGTCATTATGCTCTAAGTTTTTCCATGTGCATTTATTATAGCAAACAAGCAGGTTATCGGACTAAATATTCATAACAGTTAATGGTAAGCAAAAAAGAAAAAAGCAAGCATAGTCAAGTTTTTTTTCCCCTGCAGGCAACAGACCGGTGAATGTCTGGCCCAATTCTTCTGCTTTCCCAATATTTAAATGGTACTAAAACCCCAAACTAACAGGCTCAGAGGGATCACAGCGGCCTGCTCATTCACCAAAGACAAACTCTGGGAAAAGCACATTCCTTGTTGCTTCATGTCAACTCTGGACCACAGTCAATGACTTTAATATGAAAACAAGTGGCTTATCTGTACTCTCCACCACCTGGGAAATTTTAGGAATACATAGTTCCTGCAGTCTGAAGCATAGAGCGTGATTCTGTGAAGATCTACCAGTCAGTGTTTTGCCCTCGCTTTCTAAAGCTCTCCTCCTTGTAAATTCAAAATCCATTTTGTCAAAGCAATCATCAGATTTAAGCTGCGGTAAGAACAGATGATGCAGAAAAAGTTTGATAGAAAGAGAAACCTGTGGAATATGGTGACAAGAGGATTATGAACAAGAGCGCTAAACTAACACTATGTAACCGCTTACTGCGATTTAAACATTTCATGTTAGGAATGACAACCAAGTACTATGCTATGTAGGCTGAACCTTATTAACAGCAGATAAACACACCAAGCAAGACTAAAACTCTAAATATAACTAAGGCTATAAAAATTCTCTGTTTACCTAGCTCACACTCTTTGTGCCTCCTAACACTATGCGGTGTGTTTCTACCTTATAACACTGAGCAGGTCACATGCATCCCCAGCCTAATTATAATTCCATAATATGGACTCATGTGACTGCCAAAGAAAGTCCAAAGTCCATGTGTACGCACACAGACATGCATTTGTAAGGCTATCTCTGCGAGGACATTCACTGACATTTAGCCCCCGACCCTGTCCTTTAATGCTAATGCTAGCCTTAACCTTTAAAACGAGTCTCAGCACTTAAATAGCTCTTGTAGGGGTTTCAGGAAGACCAAAATATCCCCACTCTCCACCTCTGGAACGCATGTCTTCATAGAGGTACACATAAAGCTTGAGCTGTAAATTTCTTACAATAAAACAAAAACGCGCATGTGCGTGTTTGTTTCCTTGTCCGCAAACTCCTCCTCGACTATAAGCAGTTGAGCAACCAAACTTTGCACAGGCCACTGAAAGTTCTTATTTATATCACACATTATCATGTCCTTTTGTTGCCTAGAAGGAACAGGTTAAAATGACCCACTGGTAGCATTTATGCACTAATAACACTGTTTAAAAGAACTGTATCATTTTTTTATTTCACAACAGTAACATCTAATTTATATCTTAGAAAAGTTGAGTTACGCATGGGATTTTATGATGTCAAGATGACATTGTGTTGCATGGCAACAGGCTTAATCACCCTGTTTTGAGCCTTTATACACATATTATACCTTATAAAAGCATCTTATGTCATTTTTATCTACAAAAGCCAAATGATACACACCTAGCGGGGTGCTAAAATGCCTGTTTTTAATCATACAAACGCCATCTTTTTTCAGTGTGATTAAGAGTATCGGTTTGCCAGCTGCACAAACAGATCAAACAACACTGTAGCATGGGCATGTAGTAGTTATAACCAATTCTACATTTGTGTGGTAAAAGATTAAGTACAGTGTAAGCATTGTTACACTGCAATTTTTCTATCATTGTCAGGCGACAGTTTGTAAAGGATACCTGCTGCCACGGTAAAATGGAGGGGCAGTAAGAGCAACACTAAGAAGGAATGCACACCCTACACACAACAACAACACAACTACTCTGTCAATGTCCCAGAACAAAATGGACGGTGATAAGGAACCACAGAGCGGGATGAGAATGGGGAAGGCAATGGCAAAAAATAAATAAATAAAAAGGACAAGAAAGCAATAGAGAAGAAAGGGGAAAAAATGATGTGACAAAGAAGAAAATGAGAAAATCGAAACAAGAAGGGACAGCAAGAGTGAAAGGGAAAGAGATAAATAGAGTATGACCTAGTGACGCAGCTCAAGGACACCAGTCTGTGGCTAATTTTACTTCACAGCCATGAAGAACGACCCCCATGTGTGTCTGTTTATGTGTGTATTTAAATCAACCAGAGAAACTTACCAAGTGTGTGTATAAATGGGTTTGTGGACGTGTCGTCACAGTGCTCTTGGCTGTAGGTGACCTCCAAGTACTATGCCATTACAGAGTCGAGAGTGCACGCGTCACATAATAGCTCCAAACGCAGACCACTTTCAGGATACATTAGACTTTCTGAACATACTAATATGCTGGTAAGTGTGTGCATATAGATTATAAAAAGGTTTTTTGCATCAACAGACAAACAAAAGAATGCCGTTTCTGATTAATCACGGCGTGATTCATTTGTAGGAGCAGTCAAACGTGATATTTATGAACTGGTTTGACATGGTGAAAAAAAAACCAGCACGAGACAGCAGTCAGAAGAACAGAAAGTGAAAGTGAAGTGCAAGAAAGTGCTTGTTCCGCCGAGTCATTGAGGACAGCCTGTTCATGCAGCATTAAGTTCATGATAATCCTGATCTCAGAGTCACACTGTGGATCAGCTCAGTGTAAAAATGCAGTACTCAAACTACCAGAATAAAGTCACTCAAATCTACTTAACTTTCTCTGGAATTTTATGTGAATTATTTGTGAAACCTACAGTATGGTTACAAGACATTTGCTAAATATGCTTATTTGTTAGATGGAAATAGTGACATCATTCGTCTGTGTAGTAAAAAATAAAACTAAAGCTAATTAGATCATCGTAGAACAAATAGTAGAATCAGGAAAAGCACAGGTAGTCTGGCTGTGAACAAAGGTAAAATATGACATCATTACAAGACAAAATCAAATATGATATAATCTCAAAAAACTAGATCTTCCCTGCTATTTAAAAGCTTCTTCACTGACTTTGGGAAAGTCGATGACCTGCTAACATTAGCTAATGAACGGAGTCCGCAAATCAACAAGCTTTCACCGCCAACAAACACTGAACAGAAAGACAAGATAGCATTTTGCCAGAAACAACTTTAGCCAGGGAGTAAGCTAAGATGATCTAGCCAGCTGCTACATTTGCAAACTAGCAATACTGCTATTAGCTATACGATAACTAATATTAGGTTAAGTTTTTATACAATGAATCTCATCTAATCAGATGAGTGACAAACACTGGGAAAACTACAGCAGTGGGGTATTCAACACCTACAGGCGCCATGCTTTACTTCTGAGGGTCACAACAGCCCCCTCCCAATCATCTTTTTTAGTAGCAAAAAATAATCTAATCTAAAAAAAACCTAGCAATAGCTTGCTAGACACCTAGCTATAACTAGGGCTAACCAATAACTTTAACTTCATCAGCTTTTTGAAAATCTCCATCCTGTATTTAGTGTTGACTCAACACCACAGGCACAAATTTTGGTGACCGTTTAGTTACGTATAAGCGATGTACATAAACGTAATCAGAGAATATAACTTGAAATATAAAAATTAAATACAATTACCGTTTTTTACAAACATAATAGCAGCATATGTGACGATGTCTGTGCAAAGATTAGTTGAAATTAGTCGAACCCGTTGAAGAGGAGATGGGTTAGATACAGACATATATTCATATATGCACTACAATCAATACAGTAAGACAACAAATCAATAATTTCCACATTAATGCCCCAAGGCTAACTTTAGCTTTCTTGCTAACAATCCTACTAGATAAAATACTAAGTGACCATAGTTCCATGATACTAAGTCATGAAGCAAAAAGTCATGTTCATTTTGGACAGCAATAAATTCTGTAAATATACAAAGCAATAATACTCAAAAGTGATGCAGGCCTGGCTATCCAGCTAGCTCTAACTGAACTAGACACCATATATCTGACATTGGTAGATTTGTTTTGAAGATATAAATAATCACATTAACAGTATATGCTCAGGTTATTCTGTTGATGTGCAGCATATCAGTTCATGGCAGGCTTGTATAGTCTCGAGTGGAGCCAGCTCCTCACCCTGACCTTTAAATAAAAGGGATCACGCATTATGTTGTAGTTAAGGAGTTTAAAATGGGCTGGTAGGTGGCTTTTGCATGCCTTTTACGGAGCCACCAAAGTGGTATCAATATTTTCACCGTGCTCTCAACAAAGAAGCGATTAAGTGTATTTTTCAGAACCACTGAGCTGTTTCAGTCTGCAGCATACAAAACTCAATTTACACTTCTTTTTTTGGCGTCAAAGAAGTGTAAGTGTACAACAATGACCATATGAGCCTATTACTACTACATTCTTTGACTACTCAATGAAATCTCTACACTATACTTTTGCTGCAGTTGTAACACAAGTATGTCTCCAAGTGGGTATTAAGCTATGAACTATGGCAGAATTGCAACTCAGTGAGATTTAAGAAATCATGAAGTGTCACAGGGCATGCTGCCAAACTAAATTGTTTATGGCTTTTATAAAACTATTACCTCTCTATTGTAATAAATGGGACCTAAACGTTGCTAATGTCTTCCTTCTTCTATTAATTATCAAATAACCATTAAATGGTATCGCTAAGCCTAGCAATGTAGTTTTAGTAGCAATGTGATGAGCACATAAAACATTTCACTGCTATTTGAGGGCACAGGGGTATGAAATTTACGAGGGCTTTTAACTTGATAGAGCTCTTCCAGTAGTTACACTGTGAAGGGGTTCTCCTGTGATTTAGCATTACACTGAAAAGCAACAGAACCCCACAAGACAGATTTAAACAACAGTCAAAATTCTGTTTTTTTGTTATAGATTACACATAAAAAGTACACCTCAAATCCATAAATGAATAAAACATGTCATGTCAGGGCCCTCTCAGATCCCACCCTGACCCGTGTCCATGAACCAAACGTACCTCCACCCAGTTAGTGAGCCAGTAGCATTCGGGGTCTGTGCTCTCCACTGTGAACAAAACATTGCCTCGAGGAATGACACTCCCCTCTGGCACCGCCTTGATTTCAATGGGCAGGTGTCCGTTGTATTTCTGTAAACACAAAGAAATGCACACAAATATATAAGGTTACCAGCATCACCTTCCTGGATATATTAACAGATTTATATCTAAGCTATAGCAAAAGATTTTCAGAGGTAAGCCATTTACTTGGAGGGAAAAGTAAATTAAAGGGAAGTATTATGTTCATTTCCATAGTTTTAAATTGTCGATTAGATTTGCATATTTCAGTTTAAATAGAACAAACAAACAAAAAGAAAAAAAAAACCCAACAAATTCCATCGAGGACATAACAGTAAGGTACACATTTCTATCAGAAAAAACAAAAGCAAAAAAACTGTATTTTTGGTTGCCTGAGGTTGTGCTGTACTTGGCTCAGCACTATATTTTAATTGCAGTTAGAGTGGAATCTTTAAAGTAGGTTCTTACTATTTTTGTTTATTTGTTAGTAGACTTTAGACTTTTCTTTGCGTCTGTTAAACCTAACATCTTCTACACACAAATAATACATTATCCAGTGAAATGAACCATGTATTAATATTACAAACACAGAAGATTAAAATGTTTGTTTCCTAGCAACAACGTTAACGATATTATTTTATTATTAGCCGTAGCCACTACTTTGACTAACTAATAATTGCTAATAGTTAGATGGCTAAGGCTAACATATACCATTCAAATTAACTAATGTTGTTGAAACTGATGCTTTACTGACCCCTCAGAATTCCTCATATAGTGCTGCTAGTGAGGGGGAGGGGCTGAGTGTGTGTTCCTGTTGGTCTGGTACTGTGATATGTGTCAAACGGAGGAGGCCATGACAGTTTTGTGTCTGTACTGCTGCAAACGAGCATCTGATAGTGGCATCCTTTTTAGTAATGATTTTTTAAACAATCAGTTTTTAATTATAAAAAAAAAAAAATTAAAAAAAAAAAAAATTGCCTTAAAACAGTTTTCTAGCAACACACCAAATCTCCTGGTGACCTCTAGCTTCTCTGATGCGCGACACATCAACACCACAGCGTTTCATGTGGTAACATTACGATGTGCTTGTTTACATGTACACACAATTTTTTCCTTAATAAACCATTTCCTGAAACACTCTGTATTGTTTAGGAAACCTGTCTACAAATATACCTATAAAAATGTATCATATAGGAAAAAAGACAAAAATCTTTCAGTAATCTCTTACCTCCAAAATATAAGTCCACCCCTTCTCATTAAAAACATCATCCTGGAAGTGTTCCCTGTAGACCTCCTTCGCCTCTTGAATCTTCTCTGGAGTCACTACTTTTCCTGGAGAGCAGGAAGTAGGTGGGGAATAAAGGAGGAAGCGGGAGACAGTACAGACAAAGAGGTTGGTGAAACAAACACCGCAGCACTGGTGTGCTTCTCTACTGTCCACCACGATAATCAAGTTTGAAGCTGCTGAGAAGGCATCTTTGTTTGGAAAACATGTGACACAAACTACATCCTTGTCTCATTTCAAGTCTGACTAGTTTCTAGTTCATGGAAACTATGAAACACAGCATACCACAGATGGGAAAGGATCTCTAAGGGGATACTGTGGTTTATTAGGAAATGCAAAAGAAAGGTCTGACAGTCTGAGAAATAAAAAAAAGTGTTACATGTGTGTGCAATCATTTTTATCGATATTTATAAAATCATGAAGTGTAAGTGGAGCTAGCTGCTTTCTTTTGTTTCTAGATTTTATACTAAGCTACTTTAATGTAACCCTCTTTCAACAATGCATTATCGGGTTAAATTCTCTGAATGGTGAGGTTTTCTTGTAGCTTTGGGTAAACAGAGGGTCTGTTTTTTTTTTAACTTTCACTTGCTCATGAAATCAATTCTGTTAGAGGATCGAGGATGCATCGCTGGTAGATGGCCTAATCGCTGTGCTCCAAGCGATGCTCTGCCGAGCCAGCTTTTCTCCCTCAGACAGCGAAAGAGCAGCTGTGCTTTTGTCCTCTCCGTCTCTGTTCTCTGTTATCCGTTGCACTCTCTCCACACCTCTGTTACCACACCATGAAATCCGCTTAACAGACATGAGGGAGATTCTTTCGACACTCTCTCTTGCCCTCTCTTTTGCCTCTCAGGACGTGAGCGTCAGCGTTAATCATCTTGAGTTAATTAGGGCATAAAGTGTTTTGGGCTTATTTCAGGCTGGTCTTGTTTTCTCATTTCTTTCCCAACCTGGATTCTTTTGTGGTATGTTTGTTTTGTACGGCCTAATCAATGTGAAGCAGCACGCTGCAGCCTTGCTGTTTTTCGAATGAATAAAAGAACTGTTGCTCCAGGACTCGATAGAAACCACCTGCCCTGCTGAAGTGTCCTTCAGCAAAGCAATGACTTTGAAAAGCCTTAGGCACACTGCTCTGCAACTTTCCCTGTATGCTGACCTTGCCCTGTAGAGGGAAGGCCAAAACAATAGAGTGCTCCCACAGGGACCAATCAAGTACTATAAAAGGCCCTCCAAAGTCTGGATGTCGACTTTTTCAGCTACACTTACCGTAATTGTCGGGCTATAAGCTGCTACTTTTTGCACAAGCTTTGAACCCTGCGGCTTTTAGTCAGGTGCGGCTTTTCTATGGATTGTCCATGATTTTTGTCATATCGTAAGACGATTTGTTTTGTTTGTTCCGCTGTTGTACGGCACTACGTTGCCTGGCGGAAGGATCGGGGTTCAAGAGTGGTATGTTAGTCACATGTCCGTCCGGCTGGACTGCTGCATGATGGAGAGGAGGACTCCGACACTGACAATGAGGATTTCTTTGGTTTTGAAAGTGACAACGAAGGAGAGAAGCGGAGAGTGGATGACGAAGCCATCCTGAGCCTGTTTGTATCCGACACTGGAGAAGAGGACTTTGGTGGTTTTAGTGCGCAGGAGGAAGAGAAAGATGGTGGTGAATGACTGACTTTTCTTCTTGTTAAAGCTGTGTCACTGCACCTGAGCCTAAAAGGTAGTCCGAATCTATTTTTCTGGTGTGCTGTAGGTTACTGTTATGTACTACATGTGCAAATATGTACCCATAACTTGTTTTTCAAAATATTAATAAAAGGGGTGTCTCCAAACAGCCATCTCTTTCCTGACAATTCCCTTTGTGCATATTCTCTTACATATGATAAGTCAACATTGAAACACCTGCGGCTTTTGGTCAGGTGCGGCTAATGTATGTACAAAACAGGATTTTCCCCTGATTTTAGCTTGTGCGGCTAATATTCAGGTGCGCTTTGTAGTCTGGGAAATACGGTAATTTTTTTTTATTAACCAGTAAAAATCTTTCGCCTGACTAGAGACTGAGGCTTGCTGGACCACAATAGCGGTTGTGTAAACTGCATTCACAGCACTAGAACCATAACATCATGTGCACAGCTTGCTTCCATGTCTTGGTTGTGTGATTTAAGTATTGAACTGTTACCCTTATTTAATTTAAGTGGACTGGAAGCACTTCTATTTACGCAAATATCACAACGCGGTGGCTGCATGTGACCAGACTCCCTCCCATCTGTGTTTATTTGCCATTGAGAAGCTTGGACTTAGTTGCAAGGTCATGTTGACTTGTTTAGTCTGGCTACAGAGCTTTTACTTAAACAAAAGGCAAACTTACCTTTTAGATATTTGTGCAGGATGTACTGTAGGCCATAAAAGACAGTTTTGTCATATTTGACTTTTCTGTTTTTGCTGGGGTCTGTCCTCTTCTCGCGGCACTCGAAGTAAGAGTACACTTTACTCGTGTTGGGGGGGTACTGTTTATAATGCGTTACCTGCCAAAACAGAGCACAAGACAAATTAGACTGGCCATAAACAATGACTAACCAGTTTAACCGGGTTAGGAGAAAACTAAAACAAGAGCAGTCTGATACCGCATACCTCTGCCACAGCTGAAAATTCCCTAGACACCATGCATGAATAAATTTCTGGATCCAGGAACACTAAGACAACATCTCCAATTTATCTTATTTCAGTCTGAAATACATTGGTGAAGGTGTACTCACTTCTAAGTTGAGTCAAACCCCATCCAAACGTGATCACTAACTACTTTATTTTTTATTTAGTATGCATGTGTTAACATGCCACCAGTGCAAAATGACTCATCTAGATTTTATCATTAGTGTCAAGAGGCAATGGGCCTGTACTGTAGCCCAGTTTCACAATGTATCTTGTACATTTTGCACTGTACAATACTGCACAAACCCACCATTCGAAGGAACTGATTTTATCTCAATGTGTTTTAAGATTGTGCAAAATATTTAGTGTACAGGGAATTTGGACCAACGCATAATGACCAACACCCTGCTTGATTTCAGGGCGTCGATGGGATTTCAAAGGAAAATTGCAGCATTTTCAAACTGAAAAAAAAAAAACAACTTATCTTCCACAGAAATGAAGAAATCCCATAGAATCAATAACTTCTTACCAAATAAACACATTTTCACAACTTATCTGATTGCATGAAACATTTCAGTTCGTAAAAGTGTTTCAATGTCATGCATTAAAAAAAAAAATTACATTCAGGGAGAAAGAAGTCGAATTTGTCTCTCACACATACACATTTTCTCTATAAAACAGTTGTTTGGAGCTTTATGTGCACTTCTAGTGAAAATTGAATCCCCAGTGTCTGCAATCAAGTCAACAGCTTAAGGCAAGTCCAGACATGTTTCAATAACAGACTCTACTATCATACCCATATGATACAGTCTCACAAAAAGGAGACGATACATAGTCAGTGGTAGCCATCAGTCATTAATTAAATCCCTAAATGAGCTAATGGATTTCTAGAGTGCACTAAAGGTTTAACTCCTACCAGCAACGCTCCTACCACAACTGAAGTGCACTTACATTTAGAAATTATATTCCTGCCTCATCATGTGTCACATGAGAACCTAATGTGTACACAGTCAAAGTACAAGTCACAGTACAAGCAAGAGTCATTTATTATTGTTAGACATTAGACTCTGATCAAACATACCTAGAGACTGGCTGGTGATCGCCTTGGTAAACACTAGTCACCAAGGAAAAATAAGTACTCAATGACCAGTTGGCGAGTTGTTGCTATGAAACTGATTGCTAAGGCCCAGTCACAAAAACTCATAGACAGTGCAGACTCAGTGGTAGCCTTCAGTTGCTAGGGAAAGTTTGATTGCTGACAGGTTGGCAAGTGGTTGCAGTCTGCTTTCGCTAGGATGTGAAATTGATTCACAAAGGAGTTTACAGCGCTGCAAAAAAAAAACCAAAAACCACCTTGCGATGGTTTTGGTCACTAACAGCTTGCGTGCAGTTTGTACGCTGACTTTCCTGAAAACACTAACTACTTGATAAGCATTACTGAAACTCTAAAAGAATGTTCTCCATTTCCAGTTTGACTCCCACTTTTTCCAAGTTTGGTGGTTCTTTATCTTGATCATTAATATGCAAAGGGTCATGACCACGACCAAACAACATCTGGCAACAGATGCCAGGTGAGACTGAAGAAGTCACTTGGATGAGTGACGAAACATTTTTCCCAGAAAACGCTACGTCCAGATGAACAGAATCAACTTTTGGAGATCTGGCAACACAGAAGAGCTAATTCGTCAGGCCAGGACTCTACAATCTATTCACACCTACAGGCCAGTGGCCACTCTTTCAGTGATGAGGATGTACACATCCTGGACAGGGAGGAACGCTGGTTTGACCGCGGAGTCAAGGAGGCCATTTACGTGAAAAGAGAAAGGCTATCTCTGAACATCTTTCGCCATCTTACAACGCCGTGATTGCAGCCATTCCCCAACTCTCTGTGAATGATACTCGTGGCTATTGATCAGTGGTTGTTGATCAATGGTCATGACAATATCCATATAAAAGGTCAAGAACTGACCTCACAGCCCATTGTTCATTCATTGGGCTAGTTTCAGTCAATATGCTAATACACTCTTTTAAAGTTTGGGGAAACCTGCAGTCAGCTGAGACTGAAGATGTCACTCGGACAAAATGTTTCTCCCACTGAAAACGCTACATCCAGAAGAAGAGAATCAACTTTTCGGGCGTTCCTTACCCGGATTACTCCGCATGCATCAAGACATTAAATATACAGTAAGATACAAAACTACTTGACACCCACATTGAGTATAGATGAGATAAATGTCAATGAACCACTCAGTTACTCTGACCCCCATATGTGTCCTTTCCTCTGGGCTTTCGAGGACTCAAAATAGAGTCAAGACACTTAACATGACACTGAGTGCAACCACGTGTGTACATATTCATTGGCACCCACTGTATACACACACAAACACACAACCAATGCTTTAGAATGGCAAAACTAATCAGAGTTTCAAAGCACGAGCAGTACGTCCAATATTATTAAATGTCAGCAGAGGACACGCATGAATATTTGATTATAAAACATCCATCTATTGTAACATGAACCTAATTACGACAAACAAGACCAACAACTGAGTTACACAATTCAGTTTTACAGTAACAGTATCAGTAATGGAAGGAGGTGCATGTAGTGGTAAAACCACAGAGTGCCATCACTTATCAGTACCTCTTAACTCTGAGATGTTTGTTAAGTAAATCTTACTATTTTCATATATGAATAACTGGTAAGCAGGCTCTAGGTTCATAAATTTGAGGATATGATATTTTGAGTACTCATTATACAATGACAAGCTCATTCAGTCTGGGTTTTGTACTGAAAAAACTGATCAGACACAAACGCAACTGAAGTAAGGTTTGGGGTTTGTTATCTGCTTCCTCTTTTTCCTTCCTTCCTCCTTTAAAACTCTGATGATACTGAGCTAACTGAGGGTGCAATGATTCCAGGATAATTAAAATCAAAAACACCAAACATATACACTGACGCTTATCGTCTATGACAGCGCAGAAAGTTAATGCAATGTCAGTAATTTTCTCACACACAAGTTGCCATCTATAAACATCAAGTAATTCCTCCTTTGCTCTTTCGAGAGACTGGGAAGGAGATGATGAAGGCAGCCTTGTGAAAACGCTTGGACGTTTCACAAAAGTTCCTTAAATCTATTACCACAACCTTTTCCATCATCACCACGCGTGAAATGCAGTACATGCAGGGCACTGTCCCATTACCTGAAGTTAAGAGTTCAATTCAAAGACAAATAATGGAACAACACATACTGACAGTTCAGTTAGTCTGGTTCCAAAGATAAAATCCAACTCTGCAACACTGGGCTTGATCACCTCTCCGTAGTGGCACGTGAAACAGTTCTCTGTTGAAGTGGCTTTTCAGCTTGCAGCCAGTTTTCAAAGACGCAAACAACACATGCAGTTGGTCTGTCCAATCAAGACACGCTGGAGAACCAGGTGAAAGGTATCAACAATTCTGATTAGGAAATATGAAGCAGGAAGTGCCGGGTTAAGCCGGACAGTAGGACCCGAACTTTCAAAATAAGAGCAAGGGGATGCATTAAAAAAAGAAGAAAGAAGTGCTAAAATGAAACCCCAGATACTTTAATGTAAGACCCTGGATCCCTGCTTACTTTCTCACCACCATTCACTCTGGATTTAAGGGTCAGAAGAGTGTAATATGCAAATGTGGTCACATGGTGACAAACTAATGTGGCTTTTCTTTAAAAATCTGTGCTAATAATAGAACACAATATAACTCCTCCCTGTCAAACAAGCAGAGATTTTTTGAATGCATGCTTCCAGACAATAGGCCGGCGTGCCTTTGGGACAGAGAGTTTGCTTTTGAATTCAAGCACACAAAACACAAAGGTGCTCAGGTGGAGTTTGTTTTTATGTCCTGTGTGTGCCTTCAGTTGTTCTGAGAGACCAGCGAGCATTTCTTTGAATTAACCTTTCCCTTTGGTCATGCACGGCCAAGCTACACATACAAGGTAAAGCTGGGTGACAGGTGTTGCAACACAAGTAAAACTTGCCTGCGCTGCAGTGAGGAGACATT
Source organism: Aulonocara stuartgranti (assembly GCF_965226115.1). Lineage (NCBI taxonomy): Eukaryota > Metazoa > Chordata > Actinopteri > Cichliformes > Cichlidae > Aulonocara > Aulonocara stuartgranti. The sequence continues at coordinate 32,644,306 of NC_138953.1, forward strand.
TATCTGTACTGTCATTTGTCAGGCATTTGCTGCTTCTCCCTGGGCTTTAACTATCACTACTTGACTGAAAACACGACTTCTAACACAATGCTGTGCTTTACTTTGAGCACACTTTGTTGCTACCTAACAAAAACATCTGTAGCCTTCTTCTATTTTATATTATGCAGCTCTTTGTGAGCTTTCTTAAGTTACAAGGAAAAACTGTTTTCTGTGAATGAAAATGTGTGTCGGCTGTATTCTGATATTTGACATTGTGGTGAAGCGGAGCAGAAAATGCTGGGTCTTTGTTTGAAATCTACTTTTTGTTTTCTAATAACTTGAATAAAGTCGGGTCAATGAAATATGAGCTCTGTGGGAGGATTTAATGGACTTTATGTAATTGTTGCATCAGGAAATATCCGATACTCTAGACTGAGTTTCCCTGTAGATGTCTCATAAAGGGGTTAACTACATATGCCCTTTATTAAGGTAGTCAATCCAGATACTTTAGACTTAGTTTAAAATGAAAGGAGGTGCCAGAAAGCTAAGACTTTATAGAAACCACTCAACATGAAACTGCCACCTCTTCCAAAGGGATGTTTCTGCTCATAAAAAACAAAACAAAAACACCCACACTATATAATATACATATACATCCACTTAACACCAGTCAGCAGTGGTGCTGGCTGTTCATCAATAATCCCAATCGATCAATACTTCTAGAATCAGGTATACGTTTACTTTCATTTTTTTCTATAGTGAAAGTTAAACTGTAATGAAACAATGAAATGAAACCAAAACCACTCATTTGGATGAAATGAAAGGTAAGGTGTGACTGTGCATTACACACCGACGGGAGATTTTGCAGGTATTTAAGTGAAGATTTTGTTTTTTATTTCCTTAGTAAAAAAAAATTATGATATGGCAATGCAGCTGATATATATGGGTACAGAACATGAAATATTGAAGTATAACTGAACAGCACACTTAAGAGATGTTGTAGGCAAATTAAACCACACTAACATTAGTGATAACACAATGAAACACAATGAAAGTACATCCATGTACACATACATTTAAGATGTTAGTTTGTATCATTAGACTACATTACCAAGTTTTTTTTCATTCATTCAGCTGGTGTACAGCTCAGTCTGAGCCTAGGTTTTAGTCGAGGTACTTGGGCTTCCTGCCTCTGCTGGTAGCCCCATACTCCCCTCTCCTGTCATTTCTGACTTTCTTTCCTATCATCAGCATCACCGAATTGCTGAATGGTGTCATGTGGCAGTTGACCTGGCAGCCGTCCAGGCAACCACTTGCTACGTGAGCTTAAACAATACTCTAAGATCATTTGTCCTCTGTTTATATTGCTGGTTATCAGCGGGTTGTTTCTTGTCGTTAGCCAGTGTATAAACACTTACAACCCTTACCCACTGCCAAACATCTTAAACCCGCTTTGAAAGTCTAGCTGCCTTGTGATTCCTTTTTAACTTTCGTTTTCTCGTAAGTTATGAATTGCATTATGAGTGGTGCGAGCTAGCCCTATAGCGGCTAACACGACGTCGAGCTAGTGTGACTGAGCTTTTGCCCATGTGCAGTTCATACAGCACTTGCTAGCTAGGGGCTAATACTAGCTTTTTTTTAAATATCAATACCCTTCATCTCTCTCTTGCGCTCCCTATGCGCTAGCTAGCTAACTCAGCTAGCTGCGGACCATTATGACTAGCAATCCGAGGGGGGGACTGGTATGGTAATAGCGATCTTACATGAAATCTAGGGGGAAAAAGGATGCCTGCATTGTGAATGTGGTACACCGTCTCTGTTGTACCAGCCCTCTTCTCCCTCCCCCAACTAATTTGGCCTGCGGTGAACCGATGGATACCGGCCACACAGAACAGTGTGATGGCCTTGGGACTGATGATGAAACCACCTTGACTTTGTCAATTTTCACTCTTAACGACTCTCCCTTCACCTAATGCCTCGTTCGCCCGAGACCATCACGGGTACCGTACCTTGTATGAATCGGTCGCTAGCAATATGTTGAAGTCGGTGTCTCTGTGCTCCATCTTTTCCCTCCTTGGTTGTGAGTCGCAGCTGTCAGTAGGTTGTGTTACGCGCCGTGCTGCCGGAGACTCTCCAGCCTTGTGTGTAGCCTGGAAGGGGCATAGAGAACGGGCGGGGGAAGGGGCGGGGACTCGGGGGCGGGCGCATACGTCACACCGAAACTCCGACGTTCGTCGTGTATATCCGGAATCACTCGGCTATATTGCGCGTTGGGCGCTCTTACATGCAGTTCTCAAGCTGAGCAGATGAGGGCAGTATTGGCCATCAAATACAGCTCCAACATAAGCTTTTGGACCTGCACCGTTGCTTGATTTATTGATTGATTTATTGTAGGAATTCGAGTAAATCTTAATTAAAGACCCTGCACGTCAAAATATTTTAATTCATTCACCCAGTGTACAGAACATCACATACTAGGTTCTTTCACCTGTAAGAATAGTAATGGTGAAAGTTGTCTCACCTTCAACAGGTGAAAGTAAAAAGGCAGGTCAATGTTGGATAGTGACGAAAACCATGCACATTTAACGTGAAGAAGCAAAAGTGAGTGAAAACACCTAGAGTACCTCTGTAGTGATGTGGAAATCACAACAGCACATTAACTGTACACAGAAGTCTGGTTTCAGAAGATGATTGATTTATTCCCCTTATTAAAGATAAGATAAGATAAGATAAGATAAGATAAGATAAGATAAGATAAGATAAGATAAGATAAGATAAGATAAGATAAGATAAGATAAGATAAGATAAGATAGAACTTTATTAATCCCTCGGGTGGGTTCCTCTGGGAAATTCGACTTCCAAAAAAAGCACAGCAACGACCAAAGTTACAGTTACAGAACTGTTATATATATATATATATATATACACACACACACACACACATATATATAAATACAGAGACAAATATAAATAAAATATACAAAGGGGATAAATAGAATAAATAGGAATAAAAAATAAAAATACAAGTGAATTGCACATTTCAAGTATTGAGTCTATTGCACTGTTGACTATTTACAAAAAGTATTGCACAAGGTATTGTACAGTGAGGTGCAGAGGCACTACAGCTTAGTTGTTCCCCCCTCCTTTGTCCTCCTGTTTCCCCTCCCTCTCCCCTCCAGAGAGGAGTTAAACAGTCTGATGGCGTGTGGGACAAAGGAGTTTTTAAGTCTGTTAGTTCTTGTCTTGGGGAGAAGCAACCTGTCACTGAACAGACTCTTCTGGTTGTTTATGGCCGTGTGCAGAGGATGCCCAGCATTGTCCATAATGTCCATCAGTTTCTTTAATGTCCTTTTCTCTGCCACTGTCACCAGAGTGTCCAGCTTCATGCCGACCACAGAGCTAGCCCTCCTGATCAGTTTCTCCAGCCTGGATGAGTCCCTCTTTGCTGTGCTGCTCCCCCAGCACACCACAGCATAGAAAAGTACTCCAGCAACCACTGACTGGTAAAACATCCTCAGGAGCTTCCTGCAGATGTTAAAAGACCTCAGCCTCCTGAGGAAGTACAGTCGGCTTTGGGCTTTTTTATACAGGTGCTCTGTGTTGCATGACCAGTCCAGTTTATTGTCCACCCACAGCCCGAGGTACTTGTACTTGTTGACCACCTCCACCTCCTCCCCCTCTATCTGAACCGGCAGTGGACCTTCTCTGGACCTCCCGAAGTCCACAACCAGTTCCTTAGTCTTTGAGGTGTTGAGTTGCAGGTGGTTTGTGTGACTCCATGCGACAAAGTTCCTCACCAGACTTCTGTACTCCTCTTCCTGATCATCCCAGATACACCCCATGATGGCCGTGTCATCTGCAAACTTCTGAATATGGCATAATTCAGAGTTGTAGCAGAAGTCAGAGGTGTACAGGGTGAAGAGAAGAGGGGACAGCACAGTTCCCTGTGGTGCTCCTGTGCTGCTGACCACAGTGTCAGACGTGATGTCCTTCAGCCTGACGTACTGTGGTCTGTCGGTGAGGTAGTTGGAGATCCAAGCGACCAGGCAGGGGTCCACCTCCATCCTGTTCAGTTTTTCCTGAAGCATACAGGGCCGGATGGTATTAAAGGCACTGGAAAAGTCAAGAAACAGGATCCTGACCGTGCCTTTTCCCCCATCCAGGTGTGAGTGGGCTCTGTGTAGGAGGTACAGGATGGCATCCTCCACTCCGACACCCACCTTGTATGCAAACTGTAGTGGGTCCTGGGCATGTTGTACCTGTGGTCGGAGGAGGTTGAGGAAGAGCCGCTCTAGAGTCTTCATAAGATGTGACGTCAGTGCCACCGGTCGGAAGTCATTCAGCTCATTGGGCCGGTTCTTTTTGGGGACCGGGACGATGCAGGATGTCTTCCATAGGGCGGGCACTCTCCCCAGTCGCAGACTGAGGTTGAAGACTCGTTGTAGCGGCTCCCCAAGTTCAGCAGCACACGCCTTAAGCATCCTAGGACACACCTTGTCTGGGCCTGCTGCCTTTCTGGGGCGAAGCTTCCTCAGTTGCCTCCTGACCTGATCCACTGTGACACTGGGAGATGTTTGGGAGGAGGGGAGGGGGGGAGATGTCTTGCTGCTGAGAGAGGGATTGGAGGAGGGGGGTGTCATGGTGTCAGGAAGGGGGGGAAGCGAGGGAGGCAGGAGAGTGGGGAGAGGACTCTGTAGTGAAGGTGAGGGTGAGGGTGGGGGGGTTGTGGGCTGGTCAAACCTGTTGAAGAAGTTGTTGAGTTCGTTTGCCTTCTCCACAGTCCCCCCCACTGTGCTTTTCTTGGTGTTGTGGCCTGTGATGGTTTTCACACCATTCCAGACCTCCCTCATATTGTTCCTCTCCAACTTCTGCTCCACCTTCCTCCTGTAGGTGTCCTTTGCTTCCCTCAGGCAGCGTTTCACCTCCCGCTGTGCTGCTTTCATCTCCTCCTTCACTTTGCTCCTGAAAGCCTTCTTCTTCATGTTGAGGACAGCTTTGACTTCCTGTGTTACCCACGGTTTGTTATTAGGATAACACCGTACCGTCTTAGCAGATTTATTCCCCTTATTAGGTAGATGCTCATTATTTTTAATCTTCTGAATAGGTCTAGATATCACTAACGTACAGATTGTTTTGTTATGTTTTTAGAAGATGATACAAAGGTAGAAACACATTTTTTTCCGATTTATCTTGATATCAAAAAATGTGTTGGACCTGCTCTTTTCCCACCTTTTGTCTTTTTTTTTCACTTGAACTTTATTCTCCCTATAGGCTGATATGAGCTCTTTTTAGTTTAATTGACCCCTTTTATCACTTTGCTGTACAGCTGTTCGAGGTTATAAGAAACCATAAAAACTCATTCATGGGTTAATGATGTCTCACCAGTAGGTCTTGAGGTATTTCAAATATTAATTTCATTCAGTTTAAAAAAATGAAGGAATGAGATGGTCTTTGAGAAGTTTCTATAAGCATAAATACACCAAATACATCTATTTCGAGTTTATGGGTGGTTTTAAGTTTTAAAATAATCATCAAAAAGATGGACCTAGAGAATATTAAAATAAAAATAATTTAATCGATTCATAGCTGCATTTTAAAGATCCCCACCAGCCACGCCTGAAGCCAGAATGTATAAATATTTAACTGTTTTTCATTTTGAAAATTCTAACTACAGGATGGATGGTGTTTCTGATTGTTCCCGCTTTTACAGATTTTCACCACGCCGTTGTTCCTTCCGCTTTCTGTTTTTGGAGTGCAGCGAGCAATTAGTGCTTATACATATTACATTTAACATTAAAATGTTGCCATATTGGATTGAAAATACACGTAAAAAGTCAACCCCGTGGGCTCGAATGTACAGAAAAGAGGACACATGTATGACACACCACTGTGAAGTCCCTTGCTCAGCAGGCTGCCAGCGGCGTGAGAGATTCCAACCCTCCAGACTGATGCTCTCCTCGGCCTATGGCAGCGACATACCGGCTCTGTGATCCCACTCGAGGGAGGAGCTACCTTTAGACTAACACGACGTTTCCGCATGTCAATAAAAACTTTGTGAAGTCAAGAGGAAGAGCTAGATAGTTAAAGGTAATATTTGTCGGAGTGCTCTACTCTACTTTCAGTTTTCAAGTAGTAACAAGTTTCGGTCACATGATATGGAGCCTGAGCAGATCCGGGCTGTAATTGCTGCCTCTTTTCAAGGGAACTAACTGCAGAGAGTATTTTTATTGGTATAAAAACCAAGGGACAGTAGGAGTAGATATGTTGAGGACACAGCCAAAGTTCGACCTGCACAGGGATGTGGTGTCTGATATCCTCAGGAAGGAGGCGTCGGTCTGCAGAGTAGAAGGTGAGGCGTTCAGGTGCTAACGGTCAGCGTCCTTTCGATGACGGCCAGGTTTTAGTTGTTTTCACAGATAAACGAATATCTCACATAAAAGTAGCGGGTTCAAACGAAGTCGTGTTCTTCGTTCTTTCTATGCCTTTATCGCAGCTTTACTGTTATTATAGCCCCCCATAGGCAGTTTAGCCTGCAGTGGTAAAGTTCCTGTGATTTGTTTATTACTTCTTCTTTTTTTTTTTCTTTTTTTAAATTTTGACCACCAGATGGCACTATTTCATCAGTTACCGCACACTTAAATGCAGGCGAGATGAAACAACCTCCCGTTTGCTACAGCTCTTAGACTCAGTAACTGGAGCATAACTCAAAACATCAACAGAAAACATCTAAAAACAAACAAACAGAGAACTTAAAATACATCGTGAAAATAAAATGTTCCATGTTCTTGCTAGATGAAATATATGATAGTTGTTATTTTGTAGACAGTGCATGATGTCTAGTTGGGTTACTTTATATATTTACAGGCCTCTGCTATCAGACACTCGTTAGCTTGCGATAACAATCTATTACAGAGGGTAATTCTACTACTTATTTAGTATGTTCTGGATAAGCAGTGGGATGAGATAATAAAACAGGCCAGGCAATAAAGTGTGTGTTCTGTGTCTGAAGAATACTCTGGAGCCGTCGACATTCGTATTGTGAATTTTGAAAGAGATGGGTGCATCCTTTATTCCTGGAAGGTAAGCCCACAGTGAAGGCATTGCATATTATGTGTTGCACATGTTACATACTGGACACTTTATTAGGTATGCTTTAATGGTGCTGAGCCCGACCCCATTTTTGCCTTCACAAGTGCCTTCATCCAACAAGCTGCTGGAAACATTACTCAGAGATTTTGGTCTGTATTGACACAATTGATGCTAATGGCCCATTTCACCCCATCCCAACAGTGCTCTGTTGAACTAATATCTGGTGACTGGAAGCAGTTTGAGCACAGTGAAGTACAAAGTGCACTGAGTGCTCAATTAGAATAAAGCAGCTCTATATAAGCTTCAATTCATTTACCAGTACAATTTTTCTGAAATACTCAGACCAGTCTGTCTGACACAAGCAACCGCAACACTTTTAAAGTCACTTAAATCAATTTCTTCCTCAGTCTGATGCTTAGTTTGAACTTCATAGGTTGCTTTGACCACATCTGCATGCCTAAATGAAGTGAATTGCTGCAATGTGATTGGCTAATAAGATATTTGCATTTGCATGTCAAATGCTCTGTCTTGAACTCACCAGATGTCCCATTTGTCAGCTAACCCCCCAAAAATAACACACTGTTGTGTGGGTTACTACACCTCTTAAGTGGCTGTTCTGTTAAATACAGCATTTTTATGCATATATTTAAAAGCTGCTTGTGTCAGTTCTTCATTGAAGTCGTACTAAGTCAGATATTTATATCTCAGAAGTAATTTTTTTTTAATGGCTCCAACAGTCATCTTCAAATGGAAAATATCCAAAGAAATCTAGATTCGTTTTATTTCGCCATGTATCTGCTTGACACATTTAGTACTTTTGTGGAAATCTTGGGCTCCTCGGTAGAATGTAAAATATAATTTTCTGTGTTGAACCACGCTCCTCTGCACAACATAAATTTTTAATGATGGACCCTCCAAGACTGTGTGGGTTTAGGAGGTTAAAGACAGTGTGCAGCCTGCAAAGGGAAAAGAATCTCTCTTTTTTTTTTTTGTAGTGCAGGGTTTGAAATTTTATGCATGCCTGGTTGCACCTTGGGTTTCAGAGCAGACGCCCTTTTATTGAAAACCTTTTGAATGCAAAAATGTGAAAAATGAATCGATGGTTTGAAGCGGGGCAGGTCTTGTCTGGATGATCTGTAGGGTCGGCCATGGCAATAAAGAAGTCAAGGATGACTTTCCGTACATGCTGATGCGGTGAAGACAGCAGACTGAAATTAAATACTTCTTCTTGGTAGATTAAGATTGTACAATGTAATATTTTAATTAGTGAACTAATGTTCTCATAGGGAGCAACAGGTACCACCAGGATTGGGAAATATGACCCGAACAGCAAGAAGAATAAGGTACTGTGTTTGTGTTTGTGTGTTCCTATATTACTCCATTAAGTTTTGCACACTTTGCAATCATGCACTCATTCTCATGCGACTGTGCGCATGTGTGTTTTCCCCAACAGCTCCTGTACACATTTGACAAGCAGGTGTGTGTCAGCAGCTGTTCCCTGAACAAAGAGGAGACACTGCTGGGTGAGCCTCTGTCTTGTGCAGATAATGAATTATCAGCAACAACACCGGCTTCTTGAACTCAGATCAAGTTTAAATGCCCGTGTCGAGAAAGCAGTTTCAGATCATGCAACGCACGAACCCACAAGTACAAGACGAGATGATGCTGTTCGGATGCTGATTAGTGCCTGAAGAACCACCGGAGACATTATTGTGGGAAATATGTTCCAATTCAGTCATGTGACATGCCAACTTTGCTTTTTCTCTCCTAGCTGTCAGCTTGGCACAGAATGCCAGAGGAGAGGAGCGCCTCAAACCAAGTAACATCCCTTTTCTGTTTTATCCATAGACTGTGACATTAAACCTGTCTTAAAGCAGTGATTCTCAACCAGGGGTACAAATACCCCAGAGGTTATTTTTGGCAGTAGCCAGAGGGCTTAAAAGTACACATTTAAAGTAGTAAATTTAAGTGTGGCCTAACTGATACTAGCTGAAATTGTTAGCAGTATGGACAACGAAACAATATTTTATTTGGACCCAAATTCAGGATGCTGAATTAGAAAAGTTATCAATGAGAAGAAAACTTTATCCTGCAGAAGATAGCAGGATAATCAACTAGAAGCCTAACAAAAAGAATCATGCAACTGACAAAAAGCCAAGACAAAACAGGGGATTGGAAATGCCACAATTGCAAAAAGAAGGACAAAGGCAGGAGGTAAAACTTACCGAAAAAATGTGTTTGAATTGCCAACTCATTCACAAGATAAATTGTCAGACTTTTTCATTGCCGTTCTAAATTTCAGCATTAATATATAATGCCCCATAAAGTAGTGTGCAGAAGCAGTGCACACTGCACTCCACTGACTGGGACACGTGCACCAAGGCGTGTTTGTGTCAAAGAATGAAATATGCTCTGTGCAGTATGTTGTGAAGTGGCTTGCTTATGAAGTGTTTTTGAGAAGTAACAAGCATGCACGCATGATTGGTACAAAATAGCATTGTAGCAGTTTTCATTTAGTTAGTGATTACAGTGGACCCAAAGTATTGTAATGTGCAAAAGTAATTTCTTTACATTTTATATTTCAGTTCAGACTTTCTTTCTTTTTTCTTTCTTTTTAATTTTATATTTCAGTTCAGACTTTCTTTCTTTTTTCTTTCTTTTTAATTTTAAGTTGAGCTTGAGGTTTTCTAAAGCTCTTTGAAAGTATTTCTTTGGAAATTAGCTGCTTCTCAGTCCAACTCTGGTACGTCTCATTTTCAGAGGAATTTTGTTTTTGTTAAGACACTTAACACTGACCTATGAGTCACTCAAACAGAAAAAGTCTTCTGTTTTATCAACACATAACAGGGAACTCAGGAAAGAACCAAGATAAAACAGTTTGAGAGACATTAACACATTGATTCCCCAAAAGCAAACTTGACATATTTCAGCATAGTGTACAGTGTGTCCATATAAAATGTGAAGAAAATGGACAAGTGAAAGACAAAAGAAGAAGTGCCAGGCCTAAAATCTAGCTAAAAATCTCAACCTAAAAATTACACTGTTTGTCTAAGAGTCCGTGTTGAAGAATGAAGGTGGTCACACCGAATACTAACTTTGGAGTTGGTTAGATTTGTACAAACTCTGTTTTTGCTTCAACTACAGCATGTATTGTATCCAAAAATAGCAAAAATGTTGTAGTGCAGATGTTTTGTTTTGCACCAGAGATAATTAGGGACGTCTGTTGCATAACTGCAGCAGTGCATCCAAAAAGTGTCCATAGTGTATCAACAGCTGCCTGGACTTACTCCCTTGTTAATCCGCTATGTAGCAAACACTGTGTTTTGGATGAGTGTGTCAGTAAACAGGCAGATTTTTCAAAGAAAATAAAGCAGGAAATGACTGAAACAGAAAAATGACCGGCAAACACGGACACACAGAAAGACAGAAACACAGCAGACACTAAAACTTAGGAAAGATTACGATCCAAACCCCTTAAACTTTGGCATTTGAAATATCATGTGGAACAAACAGTAAACAGCCAGCTTCATTAACTATTCTGCAACTAAAATTCTACAACTATGACTATTATTACTGCAGTTTTTATTATTACCTTTTTATTACCTATTTTTCATCTGTTAGCCAATGGTAAGCTGAAAGCATTTCAGAAATGGATCAAACTGATTTAAAAAGATGTCAAGTAGTAACGTTTTCAGACAGTTATTCCATTCCATTCTAATATAGCACTATTTAGCTAAATATAGCTATAACAGCATAGTTCTAGCTGCAAGCACAGCAACCTCCACCTACACAGGGATGTGGTGTATATTTTTTAATACTAAAAAAGAGACTAAACTTAAACAATAGAAACAAAGTATCACTCTTAGTATCGATCCAATACCAATACAATACCAATATATAGATACCAATACGCCATTGGTGTCTATACTATCGATATTTGATTATTTAACCCACCTCTAGTGGGGAAACATCATAAAATAGCCTGTTAAATTAAAATCAAAACTTTCTAGATATTAGAATAGTTATGGCTGTAAGAAAACGTGATTAAATGTCTTAAAATAAGACGGGCTGTCATTGCAGCTCTTAAAATATTCAAACAGTCCAGTTGACTTAATTAGAAGCCTATCTATAGATAGGCTCCTTTTTGCTATGGCCTTTTAAGAATAACTCAAAGATAAAGTTTCTAATGAAGATAAGCATAGTGACATTTACTTTTAAGTCAAATAATCTTCCCTGGAAAGCATAAACATGTTCCTTTATACTGAAAACAAGATCAGCTTTGAACTTAAATTTAAATATCAAATTATTATGCACGGTTTATTCTGAAGTTTTTGTACTTGAGTTGGAATAAGGTTGGGAACCACTTCCTTAAAGCAGTTTAAATACACTCTTTTCCTACAGCATTTTCAATCTGTGAATGATATTAACCCTAGCCTGTCTACCTTTGTAGTATCAAAGTGCCTGACTCTCCTGATTGAGATCCATCCTATTAACAACACTAAAGTCCTCAAGGCAGTGGACTTCAGAGTCAAAGTGCAGGTAAGAGTGTTTCATTCACATTTCACTAACAAACAAGCGCTTACGTCGCAGTTACGAAGCGTTAGTGCTCAGAGGGCATGACTGTCATACTACATATCTTTTATGGCCTCTAGCTTACGTTCTATCACTTAATTAAAGTCAGTGTACCCACTTTTCTCCACTTTCTCTTCTACAGTCATGCCTTTTCATCAATTTTGTTCATAGCCTTGAATAAAAAGCAGCAAATTTTCAGCTTCATCTGGCAAATTGTTGGAAACCACTCGTTTAGTTTTCCCGTGGCTTTTTTTCCCCATAGTTCCTCCATCATGAAACTGACAGAAGATCAGTGCTGGAGAGCCATCTGCTGCTGCTCACTGAAGATGGATGTAAGCAACTGTGTCCTTATGCTGGCCTGCATGTGTAACAAGAATCCAGAGAGAACTATGATAATGCATAAAAAATAATACATACTGTATATTCTACCGTACATTCTTCCATTTGCATAATTATCATTTTGTGTGTTTAGATGTGGATCTCTACCACGTGATGCTAACGAGGCAGGAGGGATATAGAGTGGTATGCTACACATTGCTTTTTTTTCTCATGAAGGAAGTGTTTGCAGATAGTTGACTCATCTGAGCTATAAATTGCATGCAGGATTTCATGGCTGGTAAATTCTGTGCAGTTCTGCAGCGACATAAATTCTTTCCAAGGGTGCACGAATTTAGTAATTAATAAGCAAAACAGTGCAAAGAATATATTGTTAATGCAAGTCTCTGGCAGAAGACGTGCAGTGTATTTTGAGAAGGAGGTTGTATTCTCAAAATACACTGCACGTCTTCTGCCAGAGACTTGCATTAACAATTCATTGTGGCTGAATTCAAATGTTTGTGTGGTGACCAGGTGATAATGAACCCCGAACGTTTGTCCAAAACGGCAGAGAGAATCGTGGAGGATTTTTGCTGGGTGCAGTGGGACAGGCACACGCAAAGACTCTACTATCTCACGTTTAAGGCAATGCATACAAACTCGCATTCAAATTTGGCAACAGATACCCTGGGACTTGTTTGATTAACGCAAAATGTACGGCTCGTCTTTTGCAGGAAAAGTTTCTGCTCCGAAGCGTTCAGTTTTACCCAAGCTATAACTGTGAAACTGTGGTATGGTATCTTTGTGTCTTATATTTTAATACATGCCGCTCTTTGTGCTCTGTATTTGTTGTTTATGCTTTTACTTTGAAATAACATACCGCTCTGATAACAGTTCGAGCTCCCTTTAGAACTGCCTGCCAACTCCTTCCGCACAGTCAAGTAAGGCAACTTTTAGCAGAGTATAAAATAGAAATATGTCGGTTCTATATTCTGCATTCCTTTTGAACATTGTTTTTGTGTTTGTGTTCGTCTCGATGACAGGTTTGCAAATCTCGGTTTCGACCATTATCACACCGAGAGGCCGGAGCAGGAGCTTGTTAAGTTGCAAGTATTCACAAATAAAATAGGTAAGACGTCCTCACACACATCCATGCACCGCATGTCTGTTCACATGCTTATTAGTCTCACATTGAAAAGTCAGATTATGAGACTAATTTGATACATTTGTGCGATTCCTATCCCTCTTTGTAAAAACAAGAAGGTAAGTCTCCGCCTCAGCTCACCTCCAGGGATTAAAAATCTTGGCCAATTCACAATTTCAGTGATGATTGAAGGATTTGTGGAGATGATCACTTTATAATGAGGTTCTGACCAATTTCTGAGATGACTGTAAATCTTACAAGCCTCCTTAAGTTTCAGAGGTGTTTTCCAATAGCATCACAGCTGATGATGCTTTTGCCAGTGATTAATTCAAAAGCCGATTTGTTCAGCCGATCTGTCAGTTCCTCTCATCATTGTCATCCTTCTCACTTAATATTTATCTGTTCTGGCTCATGCTGCTGTCCTGGTTATATTCACACTCCTCAGATTTTTGTCCTGTATTTTTTTTTTTTTTTTTTTGTGCTGCATGATTAAACATAGACGGTTTAATGGCATACAGAAAGAGGGACAGAATCGCATTGACTATAGATGAGCTGCACTGTAATGAAGCTGCTTTATTTGAGCTTTAATGTGAATACAAGAGTAACATCTGCCTCGAGCAGCTTGTAAATCTTTCAGGATTTACTTTCTTATACTGACTTTCATCCATTACTATTAATTAGGGAAAAATCAGACTGCAGACTCGTTCTGTATGTTAAAGCCTTGTATTCATACTCAAGCATGAATATAAAGTGGTCAACACATTTCTCTCTCAAGCATGAATTTGTAGTAAACAGTACATTTCTTTGTGTGTATATAGGTGGGTAATAAATTAAAGGAAGCCTGGAACCCTTTGCTCAATCCAGTCTGGTACCAGCTATACCAGAGTGATCACCTTCACCTTATGATGAAACATTTTTATGCTGATGGAGCGTCATCATGCTGATAGCAGCGCTCCCATCAAGGGAATGTTCCTATAAGTATGACAGTGGTCATATGCTATGGCCGTCAGATTGCAACCAAACTGAATACCTGTTTGGAAATTTGTATCGACATATTAGATAGTGCTAGTTCATCACCACCATCATCAAAACACCTGAGGTGGGTGGGATCATTTTGGGGGGCGAAAGACTTAATCAATGCTAGAGAGTGTTCGGCTCTTCTGACAGCATGATGTTGTGCAAAACTTTAAGATTGCTTGTTTATTCTTTTAATTTGGAACCTGTCTTACATAATTTTGTTATACACTTAGATACACTCATTGGCCACCTTATTAGGTGCACCTGTTCAGCTGCACAATAATTACAAAAATGAGAAATCATAATGGGAACAGTCAGAAGAGAATGACCAGAAGGCAATAGTAAATAAAAAACCCCCAAAAAAACCACCACTGACAACCAAGGTATGCAGAAGAGCATCTCTGAACTCTACAGCTGCAGAAGACCACAGCAGGTGCCTCTTCTGACAGCTAAGTACGGGAAACTGAGGATAGTGTTTGCAAAGGCAAAATTGGACAAGATTGGAAAAATGTTGATGGGCCTGATGAGTGTCTATTTCTGATGCAACATTTGGATGGTACCGTCAGACATTGGTTAACCAACATGTAACATGGTGGTGTAATGACATGGGAAGTGTTTTCGTTGCACACTGAGCATTGTTTAAACACCATGGCCTCCCTCAGCATTGCTGTTTCCAACATATCACAAAGCTCAGATCATCTCAAATTATACTCAAATGGCTTCCACAGTCACTTGGTCCAATACAGCACCTTGGGGATGTGGTGGACCAGGAGATGAATGTGAAATTTAAGATTACTCATGTGCAGCTGACAAATCTGCAACAAATGTGTGATACTACGTGTCAATATGGACCAAAACCTCTGAGGAATATTTCCATCACCTTGTTGAATCTTGGTGAAAATGGGGCGCAACCCCATACTAGCAAGGTGTACCTAATAAAGTTTCCAGCAAGCGTATATTTTTATATACTGCCAACTGTAAGAAGCTCGTAATGGCATGCATATGCACTGAAATGTTGTTTGTAGAATTTTAAAAGCATCCATAGAAATACATTTAACTTTTTGGATTAAGTGAACACTCTCCTCATTTAGATTTTTTATTTTTTTTACACAAAGAAATGTGCTGGTCGAATTATTTCAAAATAATATAATCAAATCAGAATTCCAACCTTTAACAAGGCATGAGTAATTTTTACAATTACTACATGGCTGACTCTATAACCTCTGAATATAATCTCAGTATTTCACTCTTATTGCTTGTCCTATTAAAAAGTA
Source organism: Aulonocara stuartgranti (assembly GCF_965226115.1). Lineage (NCBI taxonomy): Eukaryota > Metazoa > Chordata > Actinopteri > Cichliformes > Cichlidae > Aulonocara > Aulonocara stuartgranti. The sequence goes on from NC_138953.1 coordinate 32,659,696, forward strand.
AGTAATGTTAAATATTAACAATATGAATAGAGTATATGGTATAATAATATATGACGATAAATCGGATCTAATTTTTCCATTGGTTATCATGAATAATGCCACGGTTTGATCTGTAACTTCCCTGTTCTGTGCTTAACTCTTAGGAAGCATGTGTGTGTGCTATACCCAGCCTCTTCAAGACAAACACGAACTTCTCTACACCGTGGTTTTAGTTCACAAAGGTGTGTCTGTGCTAGCTCCTAATTTTCCCCTCCCTATCTGTTACTGCCTCTTTTACAGTTTTTATCTCGAGCACACGGAGACAAATGTGGTTTTTTTTAACTTCCTGCAGACTGCAGCAAGAAGTTCAGGGTGTCTCTGGGCAGTGATGCATCGCCACAGAAAGCCACCCAGCTCCATCCGCTCTTCATTCCCATAGGTCATTGCGCACACATCTATATAATACACACACACACACACACACACATATCTGCATCCTAATATTTGTGAGTTTTTAGGTTGAATTTCAAATAGAAACACAGGGACACCAAATATAGATGAATGTGTTTATCTGCACAGAGCCCAAGAAATGCCTGAAGCATACTAACTGACAGTGATGCTGTGTGTGGTTTTTTTATATAGGTTACTACATCCTGGTATACCTGCAGGGTTATTTCCTCCACTGTATCAACACCAGGCAGCAGGAGATGCTCTGTCACTCCCTCTTTCTCTCTGGTAAGGCAAGTTTTGTCGAAAGAAATAGTGCCTGTGCTAAGCAGTGGCAGAAGTAACATTTTTTTCTTTCTTTCCCCTCTGTAATATATTCTTGTTTATTTCTCACATGACTTTTAAACGAGGAAGCTGCCTTATCTGTCAATAAGACGTGCGCCTCAAAATAAGATGATTTAACTCGGTGTCTATGCCTTGTTCTCTGTCTGTCTGACTCCACAACATGCAGGTCGTGATGTGAACCTGGGCCTGCAGTGTCAGTCAGCCAACATCACAGTTTTGCATGCAGAGGATGAGTCCAGCGCTTGTCTGCTGGACCAGGCCACCGGCAGGATTCACAGTGCCGAGCTCAGCCCCGCCTACCTGCTGAAGATCCTGCGTTCAGACACAAATTCTAGGTGGGCATGACTCAAAACTTAGAAGAGGAAGAGGAGTGCATAGGAGAAGATATAGGCAGGAAGGTAGCAGACGGGCTTTTGTGTGTGTACACCTGCAGTGTCTTTCTGAAATAAATTTAGCATTTACTTGAACTTTCGCCAGGAGTCACCTCCTAGCTCGATAAAGATGCAGCAATGGCTCTTTTCCCTTTTTGTTTAGTGGACAATTTTTCATTCTGTTCACTTTTGAAACTTAAATCCACTTTTTTAACAGCATGCATACATCACATTGTAGTACCTGACTGCTGGCTCTCTGCCTGTGTGTTTGTATATGCTTTTTTCTATATTATGGTGTATTTATTATATGTCACCTGCATTCAAGGTGTCCCAGCAGTAAGGCTGACCCTCAGCGCCTGGCTGCCCTCCACTGCCTGCTGGTTTACATGGGAACTGACCCAAACCTGGAGCTAAAGGTGCGGATGCACATAGAATAATTGAGTTTAGTTTAGTTTAGCTCTGCAGAACATCATCTTTGTTTTCCAGCACATTTAAAACAAAATGACTGTCTTTTTGTAGAACATAAGTTCAGGAGGAGAATAGTCATTGATTTTTATTGGGTCTTAAACAAACTTACAAGATCAATAAGTTCTCCTTGAAGTGGAGAACGCACAAAAAAGACAAGATAAATAGGCAACAAAGTGGAGAATGCAGCTGTTTGAATAAGTAAACATTCAAGGTCAGTGTTAGGCAATTTCCCTAAAGAACTAAAGATGTACAACTGAGAAGAAGTGAGTAGATAAATGTAGGAAAAGGCGCTCTTTCTGCACTTTGGTGTAAATGCGGTAGGTGTCAACCTTGAGTTGGAAGCCGGTTAGCCAGAGGGAAGAAGACAGAGAGAAAGACAGAAAAGATGGGATGCTGTAATGAAATGGGAGAGAAGAGAAGAGAAGTGGGCAGAGATCAAACAGAGTTAAAGACAGAGAGAAAGGGAGAAAGTGTTTTGTTTTGGCACGGTGCTGTGACTCAGACTGTATCAGTGTTACTACTAAATTAAGATGTTCTAGATTGTCATAAATTCTTTCTTTAGAGGTTAAATGAGTCGCCAGCTTCATTAGTGCAAGCTATCAGTGGGAAATTGGACACCATACAGAACTTTTATATCCTTTGTAGACTCTGCACCAGTGTAGTCGAGGCTTTGATAAAGTGGCATAAAATGTTCATAGAGTTTGAAACTTTAATACTGGGAATACTACATAAATGAAGTTACTCTGTTTCTAACTTGTCTTCTGACTTTACTTCAGCTCTGACTTATGCTACAGGGCGAGGGTCTTTATACATCAAAGCAAGATCATACAAAAAATTATTATCTGTGATTACAGCTGTCACCAGCTATTACCAAACACAGTACCCAGCTGACATCAGGATGCTCACAAATGTAAAATGCTGAAGTGCTCCCCTCTTCAGCATAGGGCGTGTTAATGAAACTATGTTGTGTTAGCTAATTATTGTGGAAAGTGGCCATCGCAGTTTAGTGGTAATTAAAATGAGTTCAGAATTTGCAAATTCATATCATAAATCTCGACGCATTGCTCTCTCCTAGCTGCGTTTATAAGTTAAAAGAATTGGTATGGCTAATACTGGCCCCTGTGTTTACTTGGCATGGAATAGACACTAAAATTTGCAGTATTGCACACCGCTACCACTAACGTCCTAGCATTTGTTAATTAGCCCTTATTATGTCTACTGACCTTTTGGCCTCTTCTTATAACAGTGCCACAGGTTTTGGAGCTATAAAAAACATCAGAAGTATGCTTAGCTAATTTGCGTTCTTGCTCTGAATTACCTGAGGAGCTATTTATCAGTTCACCTTACTTAAGTTGTTAGCTAACACTGCCTAGCTTGGTTAGCATGGTGCATTAACACACCATATGGGTGTTTTACAGAGCTAGAGGTACTTGCTAATGATTACTAGCATACAGATAAAATATTAGAATCTACCTCACAAAAAAACAAACTCGCTGTTACAGTGAACTACAAGGCATATTTTTTTACCAGACATTTGTATTAAATATATACTCTAGAAGGCCCAGTTCAGAGACTTAATACCAGAGAATTAGCAGAGGTGACACCTAAGCAGACAATTAACAGCTTCTTGTGAGGGCTGTGACCTCAATAGTACATTTTGTATCTTAATAAACTTTAAATCACACTTTAAACATGTTTATTTCTTTTGTAAATTTGAGCATTTTAAAATGGGAGGTTACAACTTTAGACTAATTTTTAGTCCAGGAGGTTGCAGCTTTTTTAAGTAATCAGCTAACGAGCGATGAGAAGCCAGGACAAGACAGGTGTTTGGTTACTTTTAAAATGACTTTTGAAGCTAACGACCTCTCTGCTAACTTCCGGTATCACTCCCATCAATTAACTGTTCACAAATGTTGAACCATTCCTTTAGGGGATAGGAGAAAATTACCTGTCACTTTTTGAGGTCACTGTTGAAATATACATGAACAGCAGAACTAGAAACTAATCTTTTACTGGTATCGTCTCCTTGTGTTTTTATCATGTCTCTAGGTTATTGAATGGCTGTGTGACAACGTGAACACCTTTGAATCTTTTGATCAGATCCAGGAGTTTATTTTAGGTCAGTGGCAGCTGGAGAATGAGTACACAGTTCTCCTGAGTATCACTTCTCCTTTCTTTTGGAGTCTCACTGCTCTCTTACCTTTTTATGTGTCTTTCTGTTTGTGACTGTAGATTGTTTGCATCTTATCTGCACTAAGATGAATGGTTTCATCAGTTTTGTTTGGCTTTGGTGCCAGTGGCGCCACACGCAGATATGTAGAGTTTGAAAATAGTTTTGACTTCTCTGAAACCTCACAGACACATAGTTTGCACAGACTACTGCAAATATGGTTAAGTCCAAGCTGACTAACAACATATTTGGCATTCCCTGTAAAGAAATCCTTGGAATAGTATGTGATGATATTTTCATATTTAAAACATCACCCAGAGAGTCAACGACTGCCTTGGATTGTAAGCAGCTGGCTGCATACATTTGCATTTAATTGGCACTGCAATAACTATTTCACCTTGCTGTTGTATTAAGAAATAATATTAACTTAGGTGTTATCATATAGTATAGGAAGACAATAATTGTGACCTAATAAAGGATACATTAGTACATTGTCATCACTCATATATCCTATTGATAGGGGTGAGGCATGGGCTGAAGTGCCTCATTTACCTTCTAACTATGCCTAGATAAAACACTCTACATGTTTAAAAGCGAGTTTGTCTGTTCTGTCTCTGATGGCCTGTCTGTCTGCCTCTCACACACAGCCTCGTTGTACAGAATAAGCTACGAGAAGGCTCTCAGCTTGGATAAAATCCTGCCTTACTCCTCTGTATTCGACAAGAAGGTACCACACATATATACATAACTTTGTACAAGCAATACCTTGACATTTGCAATTGAAAGTGGCAACTCAATGTACAGTACTATACAAAATCTTCAGCACCCTCTACCCCTCTGCAAATTTCTTTGTATTGTGGTATTTATTGAAACGTCAACATAGATGGAAAAGGTAAAAACACAGTTTGTACAAATCTAACAAGCTTGAAAGTCAACATCAACACAGCCTGAACTCTCTTGGGCAAGCTTTCTTGTATTTTCTTTAATTAGTCCTCAGGAATAGTTCTCCAGGCTTCGTAAAGGAAATTCAAAGCTCTTCTTTGATGTTTGCTACCTTTTGTTTGGTTCTCTGCAAGTCAAGATGATCCACACTACTTCAGTAATGCTGAGGTCTGGGCTCTGGTGAGGCCGATCCATGACTGATAGTGTTCCATAGTGTGTGATTGTGGGTTTTTTTTACCCAGGTATTACATTATTTACTGTATTGGCAGTGTGTTTGGGATCATTGCAATGCTGAAATATGATGGAGTTGGCAATCAGACGTTTTCTAGGTATTGCATGGTGGATCAAAATGATGATGGTACATTGTGTTCATCATTCCATCAGTTTTGACATGATACCTGACACCTCTGGCCTCAAACCATAACAGAGCTTCCACTGTGTTTCACAGATGATCATAGACACTCCCTGTTGTACCTCTCTCCTGACCTTCTCTGTACATACTGATAAAGATTTGGGAAAGAAATGATTCAGTTTTATTTACACATCTGTTTCCACTGCATTTCTAATCTACACTGCTTTCTCCACTGATTGTGTAATTTGGCATACCTCAGCCTTTTCTCCTTGTTTTCGTTTCTTAAGAATGGCTTCTTGTCAGCTGAGATCATTTCTGTTGAGGTTTCAGCAAACAGTAGATGGATCCACTGAAGGGCCAGACCTCTTTGGATCTTTGGATCTCACTGGAACCGTGTAAAGTCTCGGGTGACATAGGATGGAGTTCTTAAGGACATGATTTTCAGATACTATCTACTGCCGTTGTCTGGTTTCCTGAACTTTTTTAGGACACAAAAAAACCCACTTCTCTGAAAATGATGGACTGAAAATCAGTGAAAATGCACCTAATGTCCAAAGAAGATCACTCTTTTAAAAATTCCAAGCAGGCCTGGCCCCTTGGAAGCAAAATATAAATAACTGACCGGCCACAAGACTTTTGCACAGTACTGTTAGTATTGATTTAAATGCAGTGGACGCACTTGCTTTTGAGCCATAGACTTTTTTTGTATTTGTGCTCTAGGAGGTGCCAGAATGTTTGCTGAAGGTTCCTGGTGTGTTTTGTACCACAGAGATTCAAACTGAATCTACCTTCAAAGGGAAGGTAATAACACATTTCTCACACTTGAAGTCCTGGAGTTATTTTGAAACAAAATGACATTGAGCAGCACAGTTTTGTTTTGAGAAACATTTAATAAAACTAAACTTTAAAAAAGCGATTAAATTGAGAGATTGTGTGTTGCATTAAATATTACCCATACAAATACAAATCACTGAAATTAATGCAGATGTCCATAATACATTTATATGTAAAACAGCGTGCACCGCTCCGATGTAATTATCCTCGATTGTTTTGCCCTTGCTTTGTCGCTGTTGCGGTGCCGCTTGCTTCTGTGTACATCTGTGAGCAGGCCAGGAGTCTCCAGGGCTTCTGGTCAGAGCTGCAGTGGAACACAGAGAGGACAAAATATCTCGATGCCGATCCCAACCCCCGATACAGAACCTCACACATGCAGGCCGACTGGGACAAAATGGTGAGTGTGGGTGTATGTGCATGCCAAAACATCCCATGTACTGATTGACCGTTAATCACCCATGTATCTGCATGTACATGAAATGCATCTGATCTCTGGTAACTGTTCAAACATGATCTTTGATGTGTGGGTGTGAATGCATGTGAGAAAATGTGCACGTCCTTGTCAAAATACCGGTGGGGTATTTTGTGAAACAATGGAAGCGTATTTTCAGCGTCTCTCATGATGGGTGTTTATTTCAGAGGTCCGAGAGGAGACCCTCCAGCCAGATGAATCACATAGAGGAGAACACAAAGAAGTAGGTCTGCCTCCCACATGAGATTTGTTAAGAAATATGCTGCAGACTCACAGTCCTGAAACGAGAGGAGGGGGGCACCTCTGCATTATGTTCCAGTGTTTTTAACAATGAGTTCTGAAATTAGGCACATTTATCTCTAATGAGGTGCTCCCAGGTCAACATTTTACAGTGGTTTCATTGTAATGAATGTTTTCAAGCACTGTGCCCTTAGTTTTCACAAGCATAGGCTGATTGGCCTGATGGGGTAGCTGTGATTGGTTGTTAAAATCGAGTTTGAAATTGTCTCAAATTACAGCACTTGTCACAATAGCTACAAAAACTGGCACACAGCTCCAGGTTATTGCCAAAAAAAACAAAAAAAACTTGAAATGCGCTCATCTTTCAAGGATGTGGCTGGTATAATTGCTTATTCGACCTGAACAAACAATGTTTATTTAGGTCCCTATCAATGCTCAGTGCCAGTTAGCTCTAAGCCCACTTGTTCCAATCAAACACAACCCCTAAAGACTGCACTCTTATCAGATCTCTGGCCTAATTTATTAAAGACTTAATTTATAGTCCCACAAATGTGTCCCACTTAAATAGGACAAGCAGTCTGTGCTAAGCCTTTGCCGCCAGAGTTGTGCTCTCACCCAGCATCTTTTTCCATGACAAGATCCCTGCATCGACAACCCGTTGTTTTAACATTAGACTATGAAAGCAGATAACTTGCCTGTAAAACTCCTAAGTACCTCACTGATCTACTCACTTAACATTAACATATGGGAAAGCTTAAGTCTTCCTTTGTTTAGAAAGGTACAACAAACATTGGACTTCCAACTTCTGGAATACTTTGCCAGATAATGAAAACCTTCCTGTTTTATGATGCATGCATGGTTGACACTGAGTAAAATGTAACTAAAAACAGGATGCAATGATTTCCAAATTATTCACAGTAGAACATAGAAAACATACCAAAATGTACAAATAAAAAACAACAACAAAAGAAACATGAATTTAATGGCAGGAACACAATTTAAAACAGTTGAGACGGTGCCATGTTTACCACTCTGTAGCATCCCCTCTTCTTTTAACAACAGCCTGTAAACATCTGAGAGCTGAGAGGACCAGCTGCATGACTTTTAGGAGAGGAATGTTATCGCATTTTTATCTGATAGAGGATTCTAGCTGCTCAACAGTCCTGGGTGTTCTTTATCACATTTATGAGCTGGTGAAACTATTACTAGTAAACCATTCTGTTGTAGTATGTTGTAGTTTAACATTGTCTTGCTGAAACATACAAGGGCTTCCTTGAAAAAAGGGAAAAATTAACTGGATGGGAGCATGTGTAACTATAATACATGTATATACATTTCACCATGATGGTGCATTTCCAGATGTGCAAGCTGCCAATTCTATATCACTATTATACCCCATGAGAAATAATACCATAAGAGATTCAGGCTTTTGAACTGAGGGCTGAAAACAAGCTGGATGGTCCTTCTCTGCTTGATTGCTGAGGACGAATTAAATTTCGATTTGTCCGACCTCAAATCAGTTTACCAGTTTGCCTCAGTTCATTTTAAATGAGCTTCGGCCCCAAGAAGACAACAGAGTTTCTGGATCATGCTCACGTATGGCTTCTTCTTTGCATGATAGAGCTTTAACCTGCATCTGGCTCGTACAGAGATTTCTACAGATTCTCTGAATCTTAATATTTATGCACTGTAGCTAATGAGATATTCAGAGTTTTTTGCAATTTTACATTAAATAATGCTATTCTGAAATTGCTTCATAAGATGTAAACACAGGTTTTTGCTGATAGGCAGAGCTTCACCGCCTATCTTCACTTCTGATAAACTCTGCCTCTCTAAGATGCTCTCGTTATACCCAATCATCTGACTTTGTCCAGTTGACCTAATTAGCTGTAAAATGTTCTTGCAACTGACTCTTTTCAGTACCACATTTGATATTCTTAGTTTAACAATTTCATATATATTTCCTGCGTCCTTTTCTGAATAACATATGGGTTTGTGAGATTTGCAAATCACTGCATTCTGTTTTATTTGCACGTTACATAGTGTCCCAACATTTTCTGAACTGGGGTTGTGTCTGATTTTCCATTCGTAACTTTTAGGACCCCTTGGGAGCCTCTTCTCAGAATTGGACGTGAGAAGTTTAGTTGCTATAATCCAAGTCAGAGTAAACTAGAAAACCCCAGGGCTGTATTTCAGTATGGAATAACAAACCTGATATATTCACTTTCAAAGTTAAAGCGTTAAAAAAACAACACAAAAGTTGGCAGAACATCCTAACTTAGCTTATCGTTTTTAGATGATGTGTCTATTTGGGGGTTAGGCCGTTGATATACAAGCTGGTGCAAAATTTACACTCAGCTTTTTGGCTCTTGTGTTTTAACAAAATCCAACCGCACTGTTGACTTTGTTACACAGACTCAATTAGTCTATTCTGTTTTTCCTACTGCCAGAACTCATGAATCAGTTCAGAGGGTTACTGATGTGGTGCTTTGCTCTGTGTGAAAGTAACACCAGTAATAGTGTGATCGATACGGTTCTGAGACAGCTGTAGAAAACATTTAGTTCACCAATCATAATGTCCACTCTTTTACTAATCAACCTCTCTTTGAACTTCAAGCTTCGAACTTCAAGCACACAGCATCCAAGCTTTATAGTTATTTTTGGCACAAATGTAACCACTTAGCAGGAATAAAAGAAGTCTGCATAGCCAGAAAGTGAAATCATAACTACAGCCCTTTACCATTTGATGATGACTGAAAGTGGACACATACCTGCATGCACCATAGTTTAAAAGCCTGCTCTGTTTGTTTCAGAGAGCCAACCAAACACCTTTTTGGTTTATAATTAGCTTCCCCCAGGCAAAACTCTGGAACCTGCTTACAAACTTTTTGCTTTCATAGTTTTTGCTGCACACTGCAGCAAATGTAGAATTATACTCCCTCCTCAGCTTACAGCATAAAATGTAAGACTCTTATTATAATGCTGGCTTGAGGGATTGTTTTCACAAAAAGCTTTGCTTCTTATTTTGTAGAGTTCTATCAATGGTGGACACCTGGAGTCTTGGTAAGATGGCATAAGCACACTGATGTCGCACACAGACCCACAACATACACAAGTACACAGACATACTGCAGCATGGACATAATAAATACTCAAACATAGACTTATAATGTAACTCTATACTGTGTGTGAGTATATTTGGGCTTGTGTATTCTTATGAGGCTCTATTCACGCTCACTGGAGTGTGTGGCTAAACAAAACTACCTCACTAATTTATCTTGGAATGAGACAGAGACGAAGGAGGCAGAAAAGCAAAGAAAGAAAGAAAAAGAAAAGCCAAGAGAAAGAATGCTATACATGATTACATAACACTGAGGAGCTTGGTACTTGCATATCCCGCTTTCTCCCTTATTTTCTTTCCCTTGTCACGTGTCTCTCATATGCAGTATGACGCACGTAGCTCCAGTGCAGCTGTTACCTGTCAGACACAACACAGGACATTCTCCACACAAAAACACACACACGGATAATATACCCACATCCTCCCTCAGATTGATTTTTAAAACACACATATGATTGTGTTCCTGTTTTAACGTGTAAATAATAGCATACTTGTAAGAAGCTAATTTCACTGTAAATAGTTTATGATTTGGTATTTTATTAAATCTGTTATGTGGGCGATCATGACTGCTGGATTTTGTTGCATTGATAGAAGACGTTTTAAACTTTTTTTTAAATTTTATTGCATTGAATTAGTGATGCAGATTTATGTGCACAGATACTATTCTCCAGTTTACCTCTCTTTATCTGATTCAAGGCAAGGCAAGTTTATTTATATAGCACAATTCAACAACAAGGTGATTCAAAGTGCTTTACAGAGACATTAAAAAGAAATAAAAAGCATGATTTAAAATTGATTAAAAAAAAACAGTAGATAAAATCAGTAGTTAAAATGTTAGTTTTGAAATTTAAGCTTAAAAGTGTGGATTTGGTGCTTTATTTAAATGCAGCTGAGAACAGGTGAGTCTTCAACCTGGATTTAAATAAACTGAGTGTTTCAGCTGATCTGAGGCTTTCTGGGAGTTTGTTCCAGATATATGGAGCATAAAAGCTGAATGTAGCTTCTCCGTGTTTGGTTCTGACTCTGGGAACTGATAAAAGACCGGATCCAGATGACCTGAGGGATTTGGAAGGTTCATACTGGGTCAGGAGGTCACTGATGTATTTTGGTCCTAAACCATTCAGAGCTTTATAGACCAGCATCAGAACTTTAAAGTCTATCCTCTGACGGACAGGCAGCCAGTGTAAGGACCTCAGAGCTGGACTGATGTGGTCCACTTTTTTGGTCTTAGTGAGGACTCGAGCAGCAGAGTTCTGAATGAGCTGTAGTTGTCTGACTGATTTTTTAGGTAGACCTGTAAAGATGCTGTTACAGTAATCAAGCCTACTAAAGATGAATGCATGGACTAGTTTTTCCAGGTCCTGTTGAGACATCAGATCTTTTATCCTTGATATATTCTTGAGGTGATAGTAAGCTGATTTTGTTATTGTCTTAATGTGTTTTTCTAAGTTTAGGTCTGCATCCATCACTACACCCAAATTTCTCGCCTGGTTTGTGGTTTTTAGGTGTATAGATTGAAGTTCTCTGGTGACCTGTAATCGTTTTTCTTTGGCACCAAAGACTATTACCTCAGTTTTGTTTTTGTTTAGCTGGAGAAAATTGTGGCACAACCAGTCATTAATTTCCTCAATGCATTTACCAAGAGCCTGTACAGGGCCTCGGTCTCCTGGTGACATTGTGATGTATATTTGTGTGTCATCTGCATAGCTGTGATAGTTTATTTTGTTGTTCTTTATAATCTGTGCCAGTGGGAGCATGTAAATGTTAAACAGAGGGGGTCCCAAGATGGAACCTTGGGGAACTCCACATGCGATACTTGTGTGCTCAGATGTGAAGTTACCTATTGATACAAAGTATTTCCTGTTTTCTAAGTATGTTTTGAACCAGTTTAGTACAGTTCCTGAACGACCTGCCCAGTTCTCCAGTCGTTTGAGTAATATGTTGTGGTCAACTGTGTCAAATGCTGCACTGAGATCCAGTAAAACTGAACTATTCATGCTAAAGTGTGGTTTAAGGGATGGCAGTATTGATCTGGCTGGACTCGTACAGTTTCCTTGTGAGCAGGGATGTCATGATATCAAATATTTATAGAAATTAAATACACACATATGATAATATGTGGCTCATTTTTCCAAGCTTTCTATCAGTATTAAAACATTATAATTTTAAAGAATTATTTTTGGCCAGGAGAGTCACGAAGTTAAAATTTAACACCATGTGGGTCGGGTTCTTTTTCATACAGGTCTAGGTGGATTTGGATTTTTTCCTTTAATAAATGAGATCATTTAAAATTGGCATTTTATATTTAATCAAGTTATATTAAAATTTGATGATCTCGAAGAAAATACAAAAGAATATATTGAGATCACTAACTGATGCAAAACCAAAGAGACTAAATTCAAACGACTCTTCACGAATTAATTTCCAGTGTCAGTATTGTTGATGATTATGTCAGCAGTATAGTTTATTATGGGACCCCATCTAAACCATCCACTTATTCAATTCAGGGTCACGGCCTACATGTAAAACAGCTGATTGCTTTGAACTGATAAAAGGCGTACATTGAACCTGGCAGCACAGTCTGCAGGTTTGCTGTGCATTGCAAGCACTTTTTTTTCACATCTGTAAAAAACATTTTTTGCTGTAACATCAAAAAGTTCACTTCTTGCATGTGTGAAAGGGATCAAAAGATGTGTGTATTTGTGTATGCACGCATGTAATAATTCATCTAAAGCTGCAGTGTGGTCCACTTTTGTGAGATTGACATGAAACAACTTCACCATGCCAAAATACTCTCGCACTCACACACACACACACATGGCGGGACTGCAGCTTCTTAACCCCCAAAGGTTTGGGATTTATTTTTAAAGCAAAAAATGCTCAAAAAGAATCTATTAATATCTTATATTCAGCTTCTTTTTTTATTATAAATTTAAAAGCCATCAGAAAAAAGAAATCAGACTTTTTGGTTTCTTACATTTCTACTGATGGCTTGTTTAATGATGTTCCAGGACTCACATACGTGCCTACCTGCGCTTGATTAATTTGGCATCGCTTCAGCATCAAAGCTATCTTCAAACGCCCCTTTTATGCGCACACGTTTCACTATTGCCTGCTCTCTTCTAGATAAGAAGCTGGTGCCGCTTTTCCAGGAGGAGGATCATCAACAGAGGGCATTCATAGGCCTGGTGAGTGAGCGGTCAATAGCTGCATCTTCGCAGACATACAAATAAAGTGGACTTCATGTCCAGAAGTACGTTTGATGTATTTTTGCTGGGGAGTTTCAGTTACTACCAAAAAGAAGCTTAATGTTACTACGCAGACGGTGATATTTAACCCTCTCAGGCTCAAATTAAACTTTTTGTTGCTAATGCACAACCAAGTCCTGCAGTGGTACTTCTGAGTAAAAAAAAACTCATAAAATATGTATGCGGGGTAATCAGGTTGTTAGTTTTTAACTGTTACAAATCTGCAACGCCTGCCTCGAGAGGGTTAAAAAAGTGTGTCTCTAAATTTGAGGAAACAGTTCGGGGAGATCCTTTTTCCTTGGTTTGTTCGTCATGATCTTTTAATGAGGTTTTAGGAGTGTATTTCTAAAATCAAATAAGACCACACTGTTACACCACCGCCATCAGGCTGAACCACTTATACAAGGGAGGAGTGATCCATGCTTTCCTGTTGTTTGCACTAAATCCTTGCAGAAGAACTTGAGGCTCATCAGATCAGAAAACATTTTTACAGTCATTGCCCAATTTTGGTGAGCCTGTGCAAATTATAACCTAAATTTCCCGTTCTTTGACGACAGTGGTGTGGTCTTCTGCTGCTGTAGCCCATCTGCTTCAAGGTTTGACTTGTTGTCCATTAAGATGTGCTCTTCTGCATGCCTTGATTACTTAATTGAGTTATTTATTTTGAGGTCAAAGCAGTCTGCCCATTCTTCTCTGACCTCTAGTATCTAGAGAACTGCTGCTTTTTTTTTTTTTTTTGGACTTTTTCTGTAAACCCAAGAGATGGTCCCAGTAGGTCCATCTCTTGGGTTTACAGTGACTTTAAGTGACAGTGGGATTAGCCTCACACAGGCCAATCCCACTGTCACTTAAATGTTCAACTTCAGCAGCATCAACTGATTAGACATTTAGATTAACAAGAAATTCCACAGCTTTACCTAATTAAGTGGTCCATGAGTGTATATTTGCAGCAGAGGCTTAGTTGGTAAAGCATGTGTCAACAGTATCGTCCTGATCTGCATCTGATCTGTTCAGATGTGTAATAGATGTGTTATCCCCCTGCCAACACTAACTATACTGGTGTATAGTAAAAAACAAGTTGATTGTAAAATGCATGTGAAAGTCTCAGATTGTTTATTTTACAGCTTAACATCTCCTTGTAGTATTTTTTTTTCCTACACTGTAGGTTGACATACAGGCCACCAAAAATCTATAGTGAAATGCTGACAACCAATTATTGTCCTCCATAGTCATCTTTAAGGTGAAGTTCCCGTTCTGCTTCAGATGAGTCAACACTTTAAAAAAGGGCCATCTTAAGGTCCCTGTCCTGCATTTTTTTCCCCCCACAGTACATCGTTTGATGGACAATTTCATATCGCCTAGTTTTCCCTGTGCTCAGCATAGTTTCCAAAGAGCAGATAGCTTCAATTTAATGGAGTTTTGTAGAGATGCAAGCAGTCTTTTAGCTATTCTTAGAATGACCCAGTCTTGCTATCTTCCTCTCTTTTGCCCTCCATCTCTTCTTCCATTTTCACATGTTTTAGCCCATCTCTTTCCTTTTCTTGCCATTCACTCTTTTCGTCTCTGCTCACCCCTTTCCTTCCTTTCCTTTCCTTTCCTTTCCTTTCCTTTCCATGCTTAAATCAATTTCATAACATATTTGAGGGAAGCTTTCGAGGTGAACTCATTTTGACCCTGCTGAGTGCACTGCAAAGTATGCTTAAAACACACCAACTTTCGCTTGACGGCACTCACACACACTCACACACACTCACACACATACATGCACAGAAGTTAATTTGTGTATTTTTTTTGCATCCCAGACAGTTGACAAGCTTCGAGAACACCTCAGCAGACACCTTCCTCAACTGGGGAAGAAAAAGATTGACTCGCTGGTTGTCAGCTATGTAGCCAAACTGGTTAGTACACATTGTGTTTGTGTGTGTGTGTGTGTGTGTGCGTGTGTGTGTGTGAGAGAGAGAGAGAGAGAGAGAGAGAGGTCTAGGAGCTCTGTATATCCTTTTGGATCTATTTTTTTTTAAAAGATTTTTCACTTTTGTCCTTTTTTGGGGGATGTATCGTCACACTCCCAGCAAAGATTACACAGTGTATAAGTCAGAGAATTTTCACTATAACTAAATATTTGACTATCCATTTTAGAAAACCCCTCTAGAAGCTGTCAGGTCGCACTTACAGTCCTCTCAGCAGCCATCACTTCTCTCTAAAGACCCCTTTGCTAAATCCATAAATCCACTCTAAAAAAAAAAGGGGGGGGGGGGGGGGTGACTAAATTTTTTCTCTGGTGTTTCTTTGTGCGCTGCAGACACCTGTTGATTTTTGGAGTTACATGAAACAACTGATGGGACTGTCTATTGTGTCTGATGTGTGTTTATAAAGACATTGAACCGTGTCAAGAGATCAGCGCTCAACAGGCACTGATGGAAAAACTGCTTTGAACTAGCTTTACAAAATACTGTTTACTTCCCACTGGAAGTAGCTGAAATGCTTCTAGTGTTAGAAATATAGTTCAGGGAAGTAAAGCTACTAAAAAAGCCACTTTACTAGAAAGCCATCATTTGTTTTGCAGATCAGTAGTCACATTTGTCATTTTTAAATGTGACATGTCAGCAAAATACATCTGTCCATTGATTTCATTAGAAAAAGTACCAGCTTCAAAAAAGTTGTAGCAAGTATAGTAGTAAATATAGAATAGTAGGTACTTCTAACATTTAAGAAAGCCCAATTTAAATAGTAGTCTTTTATTATTAAAAAAGCATACTATTATACTTTTGTTTGGCAACCATAAGGCATGCTGATAAGCTGACATCAACTGAAAGTCAGATATTTTATTTTGAAAATCAGATTTTTGCAGGATGTGTTAATTTTGTAATGCTTCTTCTAAAACACCTTCTAAGCAGAAAATAAATAACTTGAGGCTTTTATTTTGAAAATGTCACGGCATTGAAAACAAACAAACAAAAAAATCACTATTTATTTATTATGTATTCTTTTTTATTCATTATTACTAAACTCCAGTGATCGCTCTCCTGGTATTCTGGGGGGAAAAAGGTAAATTCAGTAAAATCTCTAAAGTTTGGCATAACAAGAAGTTCCCATGGTCTTTTTCTTTGCAACCAGGAAATAAAAAAACTTAAATATAACTGATACTTCTGAAATGGCATGAACAACTTCTTTTGACATAATGGCAATAATCAGTATTACTGGGGAATTTATCCATGATGAAGTCGTCACTGTGAGCACTGAGCAAACCTGCGGGGGTAGCTGCTGGATAATTGCATTGCCTGGGTAAGCCTTCACAGCAGCTGGGATCACGATAGAAAAAATGAGCTTGTCAAAGTGAGCGCTATTAGAGTAGAAATGGGAAAAATAATTAGAACATAACATTTTATTTTATAACCCCAAATATATTTAATAAGTATTTTCAGCAGTTAAATGCACAAAATACAAAAAGACAGTAAAAATAACTAAATTAATTACTATACGAAGCCCAGTATTTTTTCTTATAATGGAGTATATATTCAATTTAACCATTTGATGTGTTTGTTTTTATGTTTTATTGTGAATAAAATCGTTGTTTAGAAGAGTTTTAGAAAATTTTCCCCGTTTTTATTGAGACTTGCTACACAAAGCACAAATAAAATTTTCATTAAAATGTACAGCTCGTGCAGATAGGATCTGCACATCCAAGTGGAAAGACTTTCTCAACCTGTGTTCAGTATCAGATAGAGGTTCTTGGCTCTGTAAAGTCAGTTTTTAGTATTCCTGGTGGGTGAGTCCCTTCACAGTTAGGAGCCCCTTGAAAGCAGACATACGGCATACATCAACACAACAGTGTTAAATCAGGCCAAGGGTAAGGCGGGAAGTGAATTGAAAGCAGGATGCATTATGTTTTGGGACATTACATTGTGGAATTGTAAATAACAGAGTATAAAAAAAAAAAGAAATAAAAGAAGAAATCCTCTCTGTTCATCTGCTCACAGTAGGATCTGTCGATGGCTCAGCTTGGTATGGTGGGCTCCTGAGCTTTAACCTGCGCCTTTGGAATGAAAATGATTTTTTAAATAATAATTTCTTTTCTTTGGTTGCATGAAAGTGAACATTTGGCTGACGGACTCATTTAAAAGATGCTTTTGACTTTAAGCTCACTAACTGACTCACATCAAGCTGACTCATGCTTGAAAAACTCAGGGTGGTACTACAAAACAGAACATCTCCCCTTCTTGTTGGTGCTTATTGAGACTAATGGTTACATTGACACAGGGGAAAAGTTGGCAATGAAAAAGATTACAGCTTTTAAGAGCTGGGGAACTTCTGTTATGATAGATTACAGCTCGGCAGTACATTATTGTCATAGTTATTTATTTCCTGTCCCCGCTGCCACAGACAACGGAGATGCATTCCTTTTTATAACACAGCCAATGTCAAGGCAAAGAACAACCACACTAATAGCCGAATATGAATTGCTAAAAAAAAAAAAGTATTGCAACTAATAGGCTGGAATATACTTACTATGCAGTAGAAAAGTTGCTCTCTACCCAAGGTTACTAAACTTTTTGCTAACAAGAGACCTACACGGGTAAATCCAGCTTCCTGTCTGGGCCGAGGTTCATTAAGACAAATTGGCGACTTTATAAATTGGAGCAGAAGGCCGCAGAGGGATAACTGTGTTTGTGTGTGTGCCTTTAAATCACTTGATTGCCTTTTGTTTGACCGTTTTCTCCACAAAGACGCTGCTCCTGCATCAGCAACGAGCTGCTTGAGCTTCTAGGAATTTGTTTTGTTTGAAAGGTTGACAACCGAGTACAGTTTCTAATTTTTGGAGAAAAATACTTTGAAATGCGTGATGAATGCAATGGTCTTTTGGGGCATTCCTTTCCTAATTTGTGCTTACAGTGCTGACAAAATGGGCTTTAAGAAAATTCAAAAAGAAACGGAGAGGAAAAAGGATTTAAAAGAAATTAAAGATAATAAAGAAATAAATCCCCAAACAAGAAGCACTCTGAGAACTCAGCCCTCCACCAAAGCAGCTCACTCTCTGAGCAGTATTTACTTTAAAGCAGATAATATTGTATTTTTATATGTTCATTTGTTTTCTTTGTTCTTTTTAAATGATCTTTAATAAGGGTAGCATGACAGATGTTTACTTTAATTACACAAACATTATGTAGGAGTAGATCATAGGTATCGATTCATAAATAACATGGACATGAATAACTGTAGCTTATCAGATAATTTCTAACTGACTAAACAGCATGAAAGAAAGGCAGATGCGAAATGTAAAAGTGAGGTCAAAGGTCAATTATGACCTGATATTTGGATGCAAACTATAATGTGATATTTAGAATCTTTATACAGCAGTATGGTTTCCAAAATGTTGCCCCTACAAACAAAGGCAGTAGAATTTTTAAGAACAGTTTTAAAGATAAAAGACATTTTCTGAAGGTTTATTTGACCTTGAAGAAGAGGTCAGAGGTCAAAAGTAACGTTAGAATCCCCATATATTGTTCCTTTTATGTCTATATGTTGTTAATACAAACAATGGCAGTAAGACACAGTTTTATATAGCTGTATATAGTAATATTACCATTTTGGCCTTCACATCAGTCTTTTGAAGGAAATGTTAGAGGTCAAATGTGAGTTATTATTTTAAATCTGTATAGATACAGTGGGGCAAAAAAGTATTTAGTCAGCCACCGATTGTGCAAGTTCCCCTACTTAAAATGATGACAGAGGTCAGTAATTTGCACCAGAGGTACACTTCAACTGTGAGAGACAGAATGTGAAAAAAAAATCCATGAATTCACATGGTAGGATTTGTAAAGAATTTATTCGTAAATCAGGGTGGAAAATAAGTATTTGGTCACCTCAAACAAGGAAAATCTCTGGCTCTCACAGACCTGTAACGTCTTCTGTAAGAAGCTTTTCTGTCCCCCACTCGTTACCTGTATGAATGGCACCTGTTTGAACTCATCATCTGTATAAAAGACACCTGTCCACAGCCTCAAACAGTCAGACTCCAAACTCCGCCATGGCCAAGACCAAAGAGCTTTCGAAGGACACCAGGAAAAGTATTGTAGACCTGCACCAGACTGGGAAGAGTGAATCTACAATAGGCAAGCAGCTTGGTGTGAAAAAATCAACTGTGGGAGCAATCATCAGAAAATGGAAGACATACAAGACCACTGATAATCTCCCTCGATCTGGGGCTCCACGCAAGATCTCATCCCGTGAGGTCAAAATGATCATGAGAACGGTGAGCAAAGATCCCAGAACCACACGGGGGGACCTGGTGAATGACCTGCAGAGAGCTGGGACCAAAGTAATAAAGGTCACCATCAGTAACACACTACAACGGCAGGGAATCAAATCCCGCAGTGCCAGACGTGTTCCGCTGCTGAAGCCAGTGCATGTCCAGGCCCGTCTGAAGTTTGCCAGAGAGCACATGGATGATACAGCAGAGGATTGGGAGAATGTCATGTGGTCAGATGAAACCAAAGTAGAACTTTTTGGCATAAACTCAACTCGTCGTGTTTGGAGGAAGAAGAATACTGAGTTGCATCCCAAGAACACCATACCTACTGTGAAGCATGGGGGTGGAAACATCATGCTATGGGGCTGTTTTTCTGCCAAGGGGACAGGACGACTGATCCGTGTTAAGGACAGAATGAATGGGGCCATGTATCGTGAGATTTTGAGCCAAAACCTCCTTCCATCAGTGAGAACTTTGAAGATGAAACGAGGCTGGGTCTTCCAACATGACAATGATCCAAAACACACCGCCCGGGCAACAAAGGAGTGGCTCCGTAAGAAGCATTTGAAAGTCCTGGAGTGGCCTAGCCAGTCTCCAGACCTCAACCCCATAGAAAATCTGTGGCGGGAGTTGAAAGTCCGTGTTGCTCGGCGACAGCCCCAAAACATCACTGCTCTCGAGAATATCTGCATGGAGGAATGGGCCAAAATACCAGCTACTGTGTGTGCAAACCTGGTAAAGACCTATAGTAAACGTTTGACCTCTGTTATTGCCAACAAAGGTTATGTTACAAAGTATTGAGTTGTATTTTTGTTATTGACCAAATACCTATTTTCCACCCTGATTTACGAATAAATTCTTTACAAATCCTACCATGTGGATTCATGGATTTTTTTTTTCACATTCTGTCTCTCACAGTTGAAGTGTACCTCTGGTGCAAATTACTGACCTCTGTCATCATTTTAGGTGGGGGAACTTGCACAATCGATGGCTGACGAAATACTTTTTTGCCCCACTGTATATGTTGACAATACACACCACATTTGTAAGGCTTTTTGTCGATTTTCAACCAATAAATCATTAGGTTGATCTTGAAGACCTTGCCAAATTTTAATGGCTTGTTAAAATGACCTTACTCTACCACCCTGCAAAGTTAAATCAGAATTCATTCAAAACCTTTAAATCCACTATGGAAACTAGAAAAAAAAGTAATAATACAAAAATAATAGTTTTCCTTTGTCATAGTTTCCATTTAAAATTGTTATCACCCTTAGCGGGGGTTCATATTTTTTCATGGCTTTTAAAGATACAGAGTTTGGGGGGATTTATGGTGTTATTTAGCACAGACGGTGCAGGGGTAAGTTTAACATTATTTAAAACTTAATAAAGCATCGTCAAGAAGTGGGGGGGAAAAGCCCAGAGGAGCTTATTATTATGTTTATCCTGAACACCTTTTTGACTTTTGGGTTCGTCTGTTACATAAGTGCAGCTAATTCCCACCCCGAGGTGAGTGGAGGATGTTGGCTGCTGGCATTTGGAGCAGCTGGCGGAAGGTTTCCAACTGGTGTCCAGGATATGGATCGTTTTTCCTGTTATTGTACAAGTGAAAGAGTGATCACCTGTGGAAAAAAGCCCATGAATCTTTCAGTACGGGCCGACACGTTGAGGACGGGTCGAGTGCGTTCGTATGATCCCAAGCGTGTGGCGAAATAATATGGGCGAGTGTGAAACGTGTTCACATCCTGGTGCACTGGGGTTGCACTTGTTTACTCGAGATGAAAATGGGAAGTAGGAAAAAAAAAAGGGAGAAGTGAGGAAACTGATCATAGGACAAGTGTAAATTTCCATGAAGCGAACATCACTGTCGCCACAGCAGAAAAACATGTCGAAACTTTTTCAGATAAAACGCCCTGCTTTGCGCAAAAGTTTACAGGCTCACAAATCATTCGAGTTTCATTTCATTTGAATCTAATCGAGCATATGCGGCTCAAACGCTAAGGTGTGTCTCTGTCTGTGTGTGTTTGTGTGTTTAGTTGGAGCTCATCAGACACGTGCTGGAGTCAGTCTGGCTGAAGTACAAACTCGGCCCTCGTGTTTTGTGCTTGTGAGTACAAATCAGTCATGTTTCCAACTAATGTAATATAAAGTGCAGACTAAAGGTGTGCAATCATCTCGAGGTATGTGTGCACCATCATTCCCCGTCACGTGTGTGCCCACATGTGTGTATTTGTGTTAACCTCTCATCACATGTGTACTCACCTTATGTAATGTTCTTATCTGAATTGTGTGTGTGTGTGTGTGTGTGTGTGTGTGTCTGCGTGTGTGCGTGCGTGCGTGCGCGCGTTCCAGGACGCAGCAGGGCAGTCCGGCCGAGTGGTCCGTCTTTCACTTCATGCTTCGGATCCTGGAATCCACCCGGAGTCTCTGCCTGCCCCTCCCACCCGGTATCACACACTTTAAAACTAGCTGTTATAATCCGGTCTGCCTCTGCCTCAGCCAGCGTAACAATGTGTGTGTTTTTCCTCTGCGCTAATGTAACCAAAAATATGTTAAACATTTAACAATATGCAGACATGAGTAAGAAAGTGTGAATGCATTTTAATCATTTGGACAAATTTTCTGGAGCCTAAGCACCAGCGAAGGCTTTCTGTGCTGGGATCATAAACTGTAAGGGAATGGGGGGGGGAGATGATGAATGCGAGACGTCAACACACCCTTAACACTGAGGCTGGAGGTTTAAATGTCTAAATGAAGTGAAAGTGTAACGCAGCAGGCATACTGAGCGTGTATCCCTTTGGTAAATAAAAGTAAGAAATGCACTCCTCTGAAGCTGAGCAGTCAGCTGAATGCTTTGTTCCATTTGTTTTATGTCAGGCTTTTTACAATACAATACAAAGACTGAACAAATAAAACTGGTAAACATGAAAACGGGCTAAAAAGCCTGCAGGAGAATTTAGGAACATAAAAAGCAGATGCCTCCTTTGTGTTTCTCCAGGCTATCACACCTTGTTTGCCGTGTTTGCTGTGCGCTGCCTCCCTCATCACACCTTTCTGCAGTACATTGACCACGGTTTCCTGCAGCTCACCGAGACCTTTGTGTCTCGCCTCATGACGGGTAGGCGCTTGCTCTCTTTTGTATTAAGTGCTCAAAAGTTTCTAATTTTGCACTGATTTCGTAAAAAAGAGAAGATATACAGATATCCTTCTTTGAGGTCAGAGGAGTACCAACTGAGCCTCATTTAAATGCCCAACCTACCTGAATATAGTTGCTGACCATGCCCATCCCTTTATGACCACAGTGCATCCATCTTCTTCCACCAGGATATCATTCCATGTCACAAAGCTTGAATCATCTCAAACTGGTTTCTTGAGCATAACAGTGAATTTGCTGAACTCGCAGTCGTTAGAATTAGATCCACCATCAGAACAAAGAGGTCAAACCTGCTCCTAGCAAGTTGTACCTAATAAAGTGACTATTCAGTGTAGTTAATGCATTTGATTTAGCCTTAAGTGCAGTTTGCATTTAGTGCTAATGTTAACACGCTAAGCTGCAAACTAACACTATAAATGTAACTTTTCATTCTTCTCAGGTTGTCATCATCGCTGTGTAAAATGCAAATAAAGACAGAATGCAATGATTTGCAAACCTCATGAAACCACATTTTGTTCACAGTGAATCACAGACAGTATTTAAACTAGAACGTTTTACTACTGCATGACAAATATTAGCTCATTTAGAATCTGATGGCAGCAACACATCCCCCCCAAAAATAACTTTTGCTGTCACAGTGCCATCCACAAATGCAGAGCAACATATGCTCCCATCCAGACAACATTTATTTTAGTGAAAGCCTTGCACGTTTCAGTAATACAACGCTAAGCCTCATGCTGCATTTATTACAACAGCATAGCTTAGTAGTAGAAGAGTCAGGGCGCTGAGCTGGCTTGGCTGCTGTCCAGACCTTTCACCCACTGAAAACATCTGGAGCATTATGAAATGAAAAATATTCTCCCAAAATTCCAGCAGCTGATCTCCTCAGTTCCCAGATAAATACAGACTTTTGTTAAATAATTGTTCGACATGTTTTGATGTTCTATTGTAAATAAAATATGGGATTATGAGATTTGAAGTCAGGAAGTTTACCGTGTCATAAAACTACATTAATACTACAAAGATGTTTTGTATTTTAAACAACATGCTGTTAGCTATTTAGAGCCTGTGATAAATAAATATTGCTGCTCTACTTGCTGCTGTTAAAAATAACTTGTCTGTGCCTAGTGCGGCTAACAGTTACAACCCAAAGCTGCGTTAGAAAATAAATACTGGTCCAAAATTCTGTACCAATCAAAATTAAAAGTTGATTATCAACCAAACAAAACATTTTGCAGTCTTTCTAAGTTGCTCACTCAGTTAGAGAGGGTTCACGTGACGTGTTTGGAGTCAGAACCATATTTCGCATTCATTAAACAGCACATAAATGCACCATAAACATTAAAAGTCTGATTTTATTTGCTCAAAACACAATAAGTCTCATCTCCAAATAGATCTCCTTATTAGATCGTTTTATTTTTTTATGTGTCCATTCTTTCAGTGAAGCAAACAAAGTTTGAGATTTAAAGAACCAAAATAACAGATCTATCTATTAGTTTTGGATGTGGTACAGTGTTTTGGCCATGCAATGACATACATTGCTACATTATTATATATTATGTAATAAACTGTAGAGCAGGATGGTGGCAGTCCAGTTGCCTTGCAGCAAAAAGGTCCTGGGTTTGAATCCACTGGCTAGCTTGTTTCCCTGTAGTTGGGTGTTTTTTCTCCGTGCTTCCTCCAACAGTTCAGATGAGTTAACTTAACTGGGTTTTAAATTGGCTGTAGGTATGAATATGAGTGTGAATGGTTGTCTGTCTCTATGTGTTAGCGCTGCGATAGACTGGCGATCTGTCCAGGGTGTAACCTGGATTTAGGCTCCAGCCTAATGGGTGATAAAATGTGAAGGCAGAATAATCATACCACAGGAAAATGAGCTAATCAGTCACTTTAGTATTTAACTTGATACATTTAGTCATTTAGTCACACAGTCCAGTAAAAAAGATCCAAATTCTTTTGTCCATACAAAGGATCCATATTTTTCCATCAGTTTTCATGGCTATCAGGCCACATTAGCATGAGGAGGCCAAAAATATGGGAGAACATATTAGGAGCTGTCATCAAGAGACATGAAGAAGCGGATTTCCTTATCGGTGCTTTCATGTAGAGAGGCAAAGTAATACAGTAATGGGTTCAGAGAGTGCTTGAAAAAGTAAAAACATTCCATAAATATGAACATTTTGCTGATGTAAAGCAGTTTTTCCGGTGCTGCGAGACGCACAGTCACATACGCTGTGCGAAACATCAGAGCAATGACAGCAAATACCAGGGAACCAGCGATGATGTGAAGAAATAACTTGGTAATCCTCAGCTTTTTCTTATCAAAGATTTGAATTCGGTTGATCCCTCTAACAAGTAGTGAGTAGCAGGTCAATGAGACGACATGGCTGATAACTGTGAATGTGATGTAGATACATTCTTGTACCGGTGAGAAGCTGAGATTCTCGCAGGAGCCCTTATCCGTCCACTTCTTAATTTTCACCTCACTTAGGAAAAATATACCAAGCAGGGCTCCGAGTAGCCACACAGAGGTCAAAAAAATCTTCTGCTGTGTCGGGGTCACTTCGATCCACTTCTCACGGTGCAGAACCTGGCAAATGAAAAGGACATTTTTAGATTAAAGTTTGCTGCATTTTTCATTCACTGATGTGTTCGTGGGTATTGAGCCCACACCCACCCATTCAATCTGGATTTCATTCTCTAGAAGAATTGGTGTAATATTAAATATTACCTTTATGTGATCAGTGGTTTTAATCCCCACACCAATAAGAATTATAGTCACTGTTATTTAAATCTTGCCTGCAGTGGCATATTTTAAAGGGTATTGTTCTATTTGTTAAGCTTGTACCTTTTTCTTTTTACATTTATATACATTTTATCAAATTGGCATCATCAATACTGTGCTGGATTAAATATTAGAAGTTTCTGTTTGCACTGTGCGCATGGACAAACAAGTAAGAAAGAAAGAAAAGTTAATAATGATACGAAGACAAGCTCCTACGATTTTAAAGTGGGTTTATGAATGGAAATTGGGTTATAATAGTATCCTCAGGGGAATATAAGATGCATTTAGCGATATCAGTGTTTGTGTATTCAGAATATGACGTTCACCTCATGCAATACGGCTCTTCCCCTTCGCCTTTCCTTCAGCTTTCCTGCGCCCCACTGGGGAGTCTTTTGGCTTTCTCGTTTAGCTTTGTCTTGCTGGCTTATTTGTTACAGACCATATCTGGTTAAAATGCCGGTGGGACCAGTGAGGTACATTACTGAGCGGCAGGGATTATTCTCTCTTGTAAAGTTTATCTCATCTCAATGGGGTTTTTATTGGAATGTATGTACAGTATATTGGAACCAGGAGGAGATTAAGATTATTATTTCTTCCATTTACAGTAGTGGAACTGGAAGAATAAATATTATTGACTCTGTCATGTAGGAAGCATGACAAATGCTTCACTTTGGAAATAATTTTACACGTATGTGAGCCAAAGGAAGGGCTTGGCTTGGCGTAAGAATGCCAAAGTAGATTTTCATTTGTTTCTTTTACTGTTTTTATTTGGCTACCTTTCTCTTTTCTTTCCTTTTTTTTTTTTTAAAGAATAATTGGTTAATGTATGTGAACAATGGAAAACGCTCTACAAATCTAATGAGCTTGAAAGTCTGAATACTCATAGGAAATTTTTCTTGTAATTTCTTTAAGTAGTCTTCAGGAATAGTTCTCCAGGATTCTTGAAGGACATTCAAAGCTCTTCTTTGGATGTTGGCTGCCTTTTTGTTCTTTTCTCTGTCAACATGATCCCACACTGTTTCAAAAATGCTAATGTCTGGGCTATGGAGGCAAATCCATGACTGATAGTGTTCCATTGCGCAGTTTTCTATACAGGTTTGCATTTACTACATTGGCAGTGGGTGTGGGATTGTTGTCGTACTGAAAAATGAACCTGCTGCCAATCAGACTCTTTCCAGATGGTATTTCACGATGGATCAAAATCTGGTGGTATCTTTTTTTGTATTTTTCAGTCCACCAATTTTAAAAAAAATCCATCTCCAAACCAGGGGATAAGGGATCCACTGCGTTTTACAGCTGCTGTAGACACTCAGTGTTGTACCTCCATTTTGACCTCTTCTTCTGAATATACTGAGGATGATTTGAACAAAAATATTCCAAGGTTGTACATGTGGCCACTGATTTTCAGCCCAGTCCTTGTGTAATTTGGCATACCTCAGGCTTTTCTCCCTGTTTCCCTTCCTTAAGAATGATTTCTTGACAGCCACCTGAGACTATTTCTGATGAGGTTTCAGTGAATGAATCAACTAAAGGGCCAGACGCATCTCTCAGGTCCTGTGTCAGGTCTTTGCTGGATTTTTTCCCCCTATATCTTAAGGACATGACTTTCAAATATCATCTGTAGATGATAGTTTTTAGCACTTTCACTTTTGTGCTCCACTTTTTCAGTTTATATAGATTTCATCTAACAAATCTTAGGAATCACATTGTTGGTGCAATATTACTATTTTATGCCTGTCAAACTGTGATATTGTTGGTATTTTTTTATAGATTCAACTAGAGGAATGGGGATAAATGATGCATTTTTGTGATTGTGCTTGTAACAAAGTACCCAAAGATAAAAACTGGTTATTTGCTCAGTTTTTTGTGATGTGTAGACACAGCACTGGTTCATCCCTGTAACCTTTATATGCTTGAATGATTCAAAGATCAGTGTTAAGAGGCTAAATTTAAAAAAACAATAAAGCAAAACAATCCCAAATGGACTGAAAGTAAATGAAAAGCTGCCAATGTCCAAAGAAAAACTTTGAAAGACCTTCAGAAAGCCTTAAACAATTGATTAAGACCACATTAAAAACTTTAGGAAAGTCTGGCTCATTGGAAGGAAAATATAAACAAATGTGCGGTGGCTCTTTTAGACAGTACTTATAGACAGTACTGTACATCTGTTTTTTATTTCCCAAGATAAGAAACACTCTTAATTGGCTCAAACAAAAGTCCTACTTGTGATCTTATTTTCAGAAAAAATGACAACATATTTAAAGGACTGATAAATACATACCTGGTAGTACCTCTGGATGCTTATCAGCACCGGAACGTTTAAGTTGGTGGTGTTGCAGAAAAATAAGAGATAAACGAGAAGTTGACAGATTGAATGGTTTAAATGTAGCCCGGTCCAGAAAACGATGCTGCCGACCACCAGGATGAGCAGACAGAGGAGGTCCGACAGTGCCAGGTTGAAGATGAGGTGCTGCGACATGGAGGAACCGCGCAAATTCTGAATGAGTTTCCCTGTCACACTGATGTTTGCCAAGATGCCGAGTATGGAGCTTAATAGAATAACCACACCAGCAGCAATGTACCAAGGATCGAGGCACGATTCTGAAAAGAAGCAGTTGTGGAATGTAGGTAAAAAGAAGAGGATGGAGGTGGTGTTGGAATGGTCTTCGGTATTCATTGTGAAGTTGAAAGAGAAAGATATAGCAACAGTGAGACTTAATTAGATCTGAAAGAGGTATAGCCCATGTTGTATCCAACTCAGGTGTGTGACCTACATGCTGTTTTGCACACACCCTAGTGGTTTGTGGTCTTGAGGTATATTTAAGGGGGGGAAAAATCACATGTAAACAAGAGCTTTTTTCTTCTTTTTCTTCTTTTGTTTATGTATAATACTTCACAAGGGATATTTAAAGTTAAGCTGCATGTACATAAGAAGACAGTCGAAGGATGTGCCAGTCACAAGTCAGTGTCCTTTAGCAATTTCTAGTGACAAGAAGCAATATAACCACAAATTATGTAAAAAGGAAAGTTTTTTATTTTTGCATATCACTCTTGAAAAGTATTTGATCTAATGCAGAATTCATAGCTCATTCACAGTCCACTCCCAGAGGAAGCAAAGAGACCCAAAACATAGCACCACCACCTCCATACATTTCAGTTGGTATAAGTTTATCCTCCTGAAAATCTTCCCCTGTGTGTTTTCTATCAGTTCTATCTTTGATTTGTCTGCCCAGAGTACATTATTCAACAAGGCCTTGTGTTTATATTTTTACCAAACTTTTAGGGTTATTTCTTCTAGTGTGGGTCTCCCATGTGGGTCAGAATTGTTACTACACTACAATCACCTGCAGATCCTGGGAAGAAATCTCTTAGAGACATATGCCAGACAGTCTGCACACAGGCTGAATCTGTCTGTTGCAAATTCATTCAGATTGAAATTAATTAGAGACCTTTTTAAACCCACAAGCATCCATAAATGTCCTTTGAAAGACACTCCTGAGTAGAAACCCCAGTGACGAGGAGTATTTGAAGGTGACAATGAAGGTGGGAATGATGACATAATTTACATTTTATACAGTGTATTATTTTTGAGGAACAAAAGTTTGCCTTTTTTAAAAAAAAAGAAAGACTGCTTGTCCGTGTGTTGACAATAGCATTTAGCACAAAGGAACACAACTTCTCAGAGTTTTTAATGTGGCTGTAGATTTCTGCAGGTGTTTTGCGAGCCATGGATTAAGTGTAGAAAAAGAAGTATTTATTCTAGGATTAGGTTTAATCCATATCTGTGAAAGGAAGCTTCTGTGTTTATTTACTTTTATCTAATACCCAACTGCTTTACTGTAAATACTACACATTTTTACTTCTCTTTACCAGATATAAAAAGCTTGTCTTTTCAGTCAGTAAAGCAACTGATTATATTTGCCATTTTGAAAACCACTGTCACCACAGATCACAGCTGCTCTAAACTACTTTCTGAATTACCCCAGAAACCTAGAAAACGTTCATACAGTGATAAACAGATGTACATGCGGACCAGCTTTCATGCAGATAAAATACATTTTTGAAATACTTTGCCTAGCAGTTAAACTAGCAACTCACCAGGACTTATGGATATGTCCCAAATCCATAATACTAATTGTACACAGTATGCACTACATTGCAATCATCACAGCATTTTTAGCATTTAATATATATATACTTAACTAGGTACACCATTTATGTACAGTGAACTCATTTTTATGTTAAAGGAACCGGTGTAAGAGCTTGAGCTTTGTGGCATGTTGCATTATCGTGCTGGAAGCAGCCATCAAAATATATTGTCAAAAAAGATGGACATGGTCAGCAACAATAATCAGGTAGACTGTGGTGTTTAAACGATTCACTATGAGTACAAAGGAACCCAAAGAGTTCGAAGTAAAATATCCGCCACACCTTTACACCAACTTTACACCACCGGCAGCAGCCTGAACTGTTAATACTGTTAATTTTTATATAGTCCGAATGTTGCAGCAGAAATTGAGACCGATCAGACCAAACGGCGTTTCTGTTTTAATCTTCTTTGTCCCATCTTGGTGAGCCTATGCAAACAGTAGCCTCAGTTTCTTATTCCTTGCTGACAAGAGTTTCACATGGTGTGCGGTCTACTGCTGCTGTGCATTCAGAGATGCTCTTCTGGATACCTTAGATGTAACAAGTGCCTTCCTATGATCTTGAAGCGTCTTCACCATGTTTATACGCACCAATGCACTGTATAAAAACTATAAAAGTATGTATGTATGTATAATACAAAAATCAACATGACATAACAGCTTTATAGTAAAAGGAACTGACACAACTAGTGCCTCAAAATACCTTTAGATGTTCTTAAAACTGACTTTCACTTCACTTTACTGAACTGTCACTGCCAGCTAACCTTTGCAAACAGAAACAAGATGACTTTTTAAAGTTTCAGTACTTCTGGTTTTCTGTATGTTCCCACAGGTTACTGTAACCTCTCACAGTGCTGTGAACGGAAAACGTAGTTTGTGCTTTGCATTGCGAGTACAACAACTCACTCTCAAAAGTGGGTGATCTATGTTTGTTTGTGTTTTTTCGTTTAATCATAAACCTTTCTCACGATCAGTATGAAGTATAGGTTTGGGACAAACTGTGTGTTTTTCACTCCTCAGTGAGGTGTGTTTAATGAACCTACCTCCTGCTGCTACCTGCTGCTGCAAGCCAACTGAAGCTCAATCAAAGATAATGACTCAAACCAGATAGGCGTCAACTTATATCTGTAATCGGTAAATCATTTTCAGCTACATATACATGCTGCTTAAATGATTGATTCTATTATGATGAAAAGCTGAAATGAGGAATAGTTGGACAAACACACACCTGTTATGTCAGAATGCCACCTAAATGTAAAGTAAAGTAGCTCGTAACCACTGAAACTGTTAAAGAGGTCACACTACAGAGCTGTGGGTAATAAGGGAGCATGTTTGCAAGATGCTGCAGTTATCTGACTTCATGAAGAGCGCATTGTTTAAAGGCCAAACATTTTTGACTTGTCACAAAGATCAACAGACCCAAAAATCAGAATCAGAATCAGAATACTTTATTGATCCCTGGGGGAAATTATTTTTTGTTACAGTGCTCCATTATAAACCAACATAAACCAACATCAAGACAAGACAGACAATACGCTAACTAAGAATAGTACAATATATATATATATACATACATAAGTCACTCATAAATAAATAGCTGGAAAAGAAACGTGTAGTTGTAGCAGTAACCAGTGTGTTAAGTGGATGCGTTGTACAGGGAGATGGCCACAAGCAGGAAAGATTTCCTGTGTCGTTCAGTGGTGCTTTTCGGTAATCTCAGTCTCTCACTGAACGAGCTCCTGTGACTGACCAGCATGTCATGGAGTGGGTGGGAGGTGTTATCCAACATTGTCTTTAACTTGGACAGCATCCGCCTCTCCGACACCACCTTGAAGGAGTCCAGCTCCATCCCCACAACATTACTGGCCTTGCGGATTAGTTTATTAAGTCTGTTGGCATCTGCGACCCTCAGCCTGCTCCCCCAGCATGCAACAGCATAGAGGATCGCACTGGCCACAACAGACTCATAGAAAATCCTGAGCATTTTCTGGCAGATGTTGAAGGACCTCAGTCGCCTCAAAAAATAGAGACGACTCTGGCCCTTTCTGTAAAGTGCTGTGGTGTTTTTAGCCCAGTCCAGTTTATTGTCAATGTGTACTCCAAGGTAAAATATCTGAAGATGAAATATTTCAAACAGTCTGAATGTATTCAAAGTTGGTGTAATTGGCTCTGCGTCATGTTCTTAGTATATTTTTACTGAAAGTTCTCCCCATTGTCCCGATTCGCGATGTTGAGAACCAAAACAAAATATCAGAAGCCCAGAAGGATGCAATCAAACAGATGAGTTTATTGAACACACGCGTGGGAAGATGTACACTGCAAAACATCAGATGTAGCTCTCCACCCAAAAATACACTTCAGATTGCTTTTATAATGTCAGGGTTGGTTAACGCCCCTTCTCGTGTTGTACAAGAACATAATTTGTATTTTAAGAACATCATTTGCATGTTTTATAGACAATGAGCAATTTTAAGAGATAAATGCAGACACTGAAGTTCCCCTCTCTAGCATCTTCTCCAAATGTGGCGATGGATCCAGGCTCTGACGTTTCCCAGGGACTGGTCCTCCTTTTTGGCCCATCTTCTGTCACCTGTTACTAAGCAAAACTCAAATGCAACAAGAAGCCGGATACATTCAGGCCTTCACTCAAGCCTGTTTCTAGATTATATGTATTATATGTGTTTTGTAGGCATGTACGCAGTTTTAACCTTCTATAGCTCCAAGTCACTTACACAATAGATTGTCTGGACATCGCGCCAAAGCTTACAACCTCCAATTAATTGACTCTTTAATTAGCACAAAGTGCAATGTGTGTAAAATGATCTTAGCTGTACCTGTAATAAAAAGGTTAATGTAATGCCAACAGCTTCAATAAATGTTTTACTGAAATGATGATTAATTTGATTAATGTAATGGTAATGACTTAATGCAAAGTTAATTAATGCAATGGTGATAATGATGAGTATGAGTAGCAGTAAAATATTTTTCTTATTCCACACCATCCAGTCAATATACTGTATATATGTTCTAGATATACAACATTGTAAGATTAGAATGCTGTGTTCAGAATGGCAATGCTAAAATCCTGCTGTTAAGCAGGTTTTACCATCTTAATTTGCCACTTAACTATATAAAAGTTAGTGGTAGTACATCCAGTGGTTTTTAGCTCAAACCATAAATGGTGGGCTGACCACCCACCAACTTCAGCCCTATGAAAGCTTTGGCATGGTACTGCACTCTCTAGGTGCAGTGCAGAGCTCTGTAGTTCCACCTCTGCGTGCCATTTAAGAGCAATGTGTGAAATAATTGGATCCTGCTGGACTGTCTCAAGTCCAGCAGGTGGTGGAGAGAAAAATGCTCCAGAAGCTGAAATAAGTTATGATCAACCCTACACACCTGCCTCATGCCCTGGAGGTTATCAACAGCAGAACCTTCAGTCAAAGACTGATTGCACCAAAGTGCAAGTCTAAGTGCTTCCGCAGCTCCTTTATAACAGCTACTATAATAAAGTTTAATGCACATTAATAATAATATGATTTTAGCCACACGTTTGCATATTTTCACATTGGCTGTTTTATTTATTTAAGTATCGTTAACTTTATTAGGAATTAATATTGCTTTGCTGCTTGGAATGTGTGGAGTTATATCTGTGCTGAAACTGCTGTCGTAAGTGGTTCTAAGAATTAAATTAGTAATTAGTACTCACGTGTGAAGCTTTTTCTGCTTGTTTCAAAGTAAAATATAAGTAAAATATATTTTACTATTACCCAAAAGGTTAATTCTATTCACCTGGACGTAGCGTTTTCAGTGGGAGAAACATTTCATCTCCCACTGACGAAGAATGGGCTGTGAGGTCAGTTTCTTCATCATTAATATGCAAATTGTCATATCGACTGATCAACCACTGATCAAGGACCATTGATAGTGATCTTGATGCATAGGTTTACGGTAAACATCAAATTTTAATTGTCCCCTATTAGATTAGGTTGGGAAAAGCTGGATTCAACTGGATGTAGCTGAAAACGCTACATCCAGATGAACAGAATGAGCTTTTTTAGATTTCCTTACCTGGATGATTGAGCATGCATCAAGATATTTGACTATTTATTTATATTTTCTATTCGTTTTAATCTCCTGTAATAAATGCGGCACTTGAAGGAGCATTAAGAAGAGTTTTACATGCCGTCTAGACTGAGTGCTGAGGATTGTGGAAATCTTGATGGTGATATTTGCATTTATTTCAAGTGAGGTGTTGCGGTATTTTTTCTAGCATTTGGGGTTTGTCTTCAGTAGACTAATTAGCAACATGTCATCTCTCTGTTTCCTCTGTGTGTTTAGATTTGGACAACAGTGATGCCAATGAGAGGCTGAAATTCAGCATCCTTAAGAGACTTCCTGAGGTATGTGCATCTCTGCAAAGGCTTTTTTCCAGTGTCTTAATTCCTAAAACAGTACATTCAAACAAATGTAACAACTCGAAGTCTGCAAACTAGGAATTTAGAGCAAAACTACAGCCTGGAAGGAGCAAGGAGTAAAAGAATATAACAATGCACAGGCTATTCTCATCACTTTTATTAGTGGGGTGGGGGTGGAGGGGAGTTGTCATCTTTTCTCGAATGGTTCTCTACCCAAACTTCCCATTCCGATCCAATTAGGATTTTGAAGTTATTTTAGGTCTCATCTCCCTCAAGCCCCCCTCAAGCCAATCACAGAGCATTTGTGTAACCAACTGGTACGAGAGTGAAGGCGCATGTGAGCGCAGAGGGTTGGGGAGTGGGTTTCCATACATAGCTGTCTACTGAGTCTGTGTCTGTTTATGTCCTAGCTCTTGTGTAACTTCCACGTGTTCCTGTGTGGGTACAGTATATTTCTTTTGTAGCTGCGGGTGTGTTTGTGCATGTGTGTGTGTGCATTACATCTGCACTGTGAACACAGGAATGTTCAGTGTTTAGCTTCTCTGTTCTGTTTCCTGCCTGCTACACTTTTGCTGGTTGGGTTTTGGCGGGCAGAAGAGATTTAGCAGGTACAGCAACCACACTGAGTTAGAAAACAGGAGATGTAGGAGATTTCACCTTGACTAAGCCCAACACCTCTCATGATTCCCATCCTGTGTGTGCTTGACCCCCCCCACCCCCAACCACCAAGGATTTCCATTAAATGTTTATAAGCAATATTTGCACTGTATGAGGAACACCAGGGATCAGAATGCAGTTGAACCAGCTCTTTTGTCAATTCATGCAGGAATATTATAAATGCTTACTACAGTTATTGTGGTGGGACTAAACTAAAACAGGATACGCCACAGAAACTCATTGCAAGAATGAATTTTTAATGAAATGCTCCAGCTGCCAGATGTAATTGTGGCCTGGCTAACTAAAATTAATTGATAAAATTGTTGCTGCATAAATCAAGATTAAATGTGGCGACACGTCTCACCTAATGCCACGTGTCAGAGAGGTTCCGAGACAAAAAAAAATTAATCCAACTTGCGGTTACTGAAATAGCCTCCTGAGGTTGGCTCCAAAAATGAGTCAGTCCAAATAGGCTCCCTTGTTAACACCAGAAATTAACATGTTTACAGCCTGGTACAGCGATGTTTTTGCTCTGCTGCTAATTTCCTCCCTCATGACCTTTTTACTTCTTTTTTTTTAATATGCTCCCTGGCCACGTTGTTAGGTACACTGATTCAAATGCTTGTTAAAGCAAATTTCACATGGCAGCAACTCAAAGCGTTTAGGCTTGTAGAAATGAAAGACAAGCTGCTGAAGTTCAAACTGAACAGAAAGGTGATTTAAGTGACTTTGAAAGTGGCTGTTGGTGTCAGGTGGGCTGTATTTCAGGGTATTTCAATAAAATGGTAAATGGATTAGTGCTTAGATGCAGCTTTTTTACTCTAACTGAGCATTCAAAGCCCTTTTTTACTACTCACTCACCTTTTTACTACAAGCCTCACTCCCCCAGTCAAACACCTACATTCATAAAGTGCTTTATTCTGTGCCTAAGTGCCTTCTGTAACATTCAATCTCACATTCTTACTCAGATGAATGTATCGGGGCAACCTGGGGTTCGGTATCTTACACAAGGATACTTTGACATGCAGGCTGGAGGATGTGGTGATCGAGCCACCAACCTTCAGACTGACAGACAACTCAGCCATATCTCTCGAGCCACAAAAATCCTGCAGAAAATGCTCATCTACTTTGATTTTCCAGCACAACTATATATTTACAGAAAATAGTCCAGAAAAGAGAAAATCTCCAGTGATCAGCATTTCTCTTTGTGAGAGGTGCCTTTTTGACGCCAGAGGTCAGAGGAGAAAGGCCAGATCGCTTCAAGCCAATAGGAAGGGAAGTAATTCAATTAGCCAATGTTTGCAACCAAGTTATGCATAAGAGCTAGGGGTGCAACGATACTCGTATCGATATTGAACCGTTCGATACAGTGCTTTCGGTTCGTACCCATATGTATCGAACAATACAAAATAAATTTTTAATTTATTTTATCAACTTTCCTTCTGACGATGCTGTCTGTGTTGAGCGCTCAGTGGATCTGCGCTCGACAGTGCAGCCTAGGCGGAGTAGTCCAACGCAGATTCACGCAGGGCAAGCTAGCAAGACAGAAGTTAAGCTCTCCTTGCAACATGGCAAATTGAACTTCCCCCACCCTCATTCAGATCTGGCGTTTGGAACTATTTTGGTTTTCATGTGACGTATGACCCTGAAGTTAAGCGCGTCATAGAGTAAAATAAAACAATATGTTGGATGTACCACGCAAAGCTCAATTACATGGGTGGGAGCTAGTGTGTTAGCGCAGTTAGCTCGTTAAGGTGTTGGCCGTCCAGCCCCATGCACGGGCGATCCGCGGTAGCTCGTTAACAGAGATTTGCCATGTTGTGGCGTTAACGTCATTTCAACGAGATTTACGCTGACAGCACTAGTGGGAACACAACAAATATGACTGCACATTTACACCGACATCATCCTAGTGCAAAGACAAGTGGAAGCAGACAAAAACAACAAGCACGCATGCTACAAACTTTACCCGAGTCAGCCGTTAGCACATGATTCTTCTTATGGGGACCTGATATGTTTAATATGCTGCTGAGAATATAGCCCAGAAGAAGCGTATAGTATAGCTTTTATTTTGGAAAGAGCCATTTCTCTGTAATAAACTCTCTTTTCCAAAGATGAGTGATTCCTCAATCAGATACAGGGCTCGCAAAATCGCTAGCCCGACGTCCCGGGGCTAGCGATTTTTCCAGTCGGGCTACCAAAATCTATCTCTGCCCTGCCCGTTGGGCTATCGTAGGAAGAAAAAATATATGTCAATGGTTTTGCATTCTTTCGGAAATGTAGCTGGGTAATTATGTCATTGCCATCGGTGAGCCACTGCCAATATATGACATACTGAAATCGCGTTTGAATTTGCGCTTGTTTTTTGCTTTCACTTTGCAATCGCGCAAACTGTGTATTGGTGAGTGATGATAATTTGCGCACCAATTCCTCTGACATCGTCTTATCAATCGTTAGCTTACTATGCAAACATGACAAGTGAAATCTTCTGTTTGTACAGTTATGTTTTGTTTATGTTGCCATAGTGACGGGTGACGCCCTCTCGCTGCGACGGTGTGTCCTTCCGGGGTCAGAGGGCGCCCTTTGTGTTGTTGTTGTTGTTGTTGATGTGCTGTTGCCGCGCTGAGCAGTTAGCTAGCGGCAGTGTTCTTCTGCAGATGTCAATAAACGGCTGTGCTCCCTGGCTAGCTCACGAGAAGCAAGACCAAACGACACCTCCGTCTCCTCCTTGTCTGAACTCGCCACATTGGTGTCAGAAGTGGGATGATGGTGGCACCCCATGTTCTGACCCGAGTGACTTGTGCGCCAAAAGAAGGCACCTGGACATTTGTAAAGTGAAAGCAAAAAACAAGCGCAAATTCAAACGCGATTTGAATATGTCACATATTGACAGTGGCTCACCGATGGCAATGACATAATTACCCAGCTACATTTCCGAAAGAATGCAAAAGCATTGACATATATTTTTCTTCCTACAATAGCCCGACGGGCAGGGCAGAGATAGATTTTGGTAGTACGACTGGCGTCGGGCTAGCGATTTTGCAAGCCCTGTGTTACAGGCATGGCCCTTTAAGGATGAAGCCTGATGGGAAATGTATTCGGGATGTGTGTAGCGGGACTGCCTGGTGTGTGTGTGAAGAGAGAGAGCGGAGCAGGGGAAAAGTAACGGTTAGCTACAGAAGAGACGAAAAGAAAATAAATAAAAAGAATATAATAACTCCCTCGACAGCCAGAGTTGTGTCGGCGATGCTCGCTGTGAGTAAACAGTTTCAGCCCACTGTACGCGGTGTTCGTGCCTTAGAGAAGAAATAAAGTTCGGTGAAGCAGTTTCCTACGCCTCCTTCGATCTTTTTGCTAGCGGAGTTGACCTGTATAGTAAGCTGTTGCCGGCTACGAGTCAGTTACGGAACCTTCAAGTAACTGCCAGAGGTTTCCTTACTACGGTTCGGGGCCGCGGATCTGGCGCGGTAACACCTGTATCTGATTGAGGAATCACTCATCTTTGGAAAAGAGAGTTTATTACAGAGAAATGGCTCTTTCCAAAATAAAAGCTATACTATACGCTTCTTCTGGGCTATATTCTCAGCAGCATATTGTAGCGGGTCAGGGCTGTTCGGGGTTCTGTTTGTACAGTTATGTTTTGTTTATGTTGCCATAGTGACGGGCGACGCCCTCTCGCTGCGAGGGTGTGTCCTTCCGGGGTCAGAGGGCGCCTTGTGTGTTGTTGTTGTTGTTGCTGTGCGGTTGCCGCGCTGAGCAGTTAGCTAGCGGCAGTGTTCTTCTGCAGATGTCAATAAACGGCTGTGCTCCCTGGCTAGCTCACGGGAAGCAAGACCAAACGACACCTCCGTCTCCTCGTTGTCTGAGCTCGCCACATTGGTGTCAGAAGTGGGATGATGGTGGCACCCCATGTTCTGACCCGAGTGACTTTTCCCCCGCCGGTCGTGACCGGCCGGTGCGCCAAAAGAAGGCACTTGGACATTTGCAGGACTTTGTGTGCGGTAATGGGGTCGTCTGACCCATTAGGTGTGGGCTATGTAGCGGGTCAGGGCTGTTCGGGGTTCTGTTTGTACAGTTATGTTTTGTTTATGTTGCCATAGTGATGGGTGACGCCCTCTCGCTGCGACGGTGTGTCCTTCCGGGGTCAGAGGGCGCCCTGTGTGTTGTTGTTGTTGTGCTGTTGCCGCGCTGGGGTCCGTTCTTCGTACCTCGCTTACTACATCCAAGATCAAATGACACATCCAAGATCAAATCATCGCGCTAACTTTGAGCTCGCTATCCCGGTTCTTCGAACACACCTGTTGTTGACGATTAGTATAGCTGGATGAAGTAATGTGAGATCACTGGGTGGCTTAACAGGGGCTACGCATCAATAGTAGAAACATTGATCGGCAACCCTTTGATTGGTCGGCGAAAATGTCGAAGGAGCGCGCTCGGTATTTTTCGGCAGCAGAGCAAGAACTCTTGATTGAGGGATTTCAGGAGTTTCAGAGTTTAATTAAAACGCAAGGGAACACTGCAAAGGCTGCAAAAGCAAGGAGAGAGGGCTGGCAGAAAGTTGCTGACAAATTAAACTCGTAAGTAATTTAATAATAATAATAATGGATTGGATTTATATAGCGCTTTTCAAGGCACCCAAAGCGCTTTACAATGCCACTATTCATTCACTCTCACATTCACACACTGGTGGAGGCAGCTACGGTTGTAGCCACAGCTGCCCTGGGGCAGACTGACAGAAGCCAGGCTGCCATATCGCGCCATCGGCCCCTCTGGCCAACACCAGTAGGCGGTAGGGTAAATTTATCATATTATATTACATTATATCCTCTTTCACATTAGAGCCACGACAGGACCCACTAGAACATGGGAACAAGTAAAAGTGAAATATAAGAATATTCTACAGAATGGTAATATTTATCACTTATATTGCTTTTAGTCTCTTGAAAAGAGACCCTGAAATAATCTGTTTGTTTGTTTATAACAGCAACCAAGAAAAGGGCAGAGCAAAAAAAGACAGGTGGTGGTCCTGCACCCCCTCGTCAACAAGTTGGTTAAGTAAATAATACCCTCATGGGAAAATCGATATCTCTCTATGAGCACACTGTCGCGCTGAGCTAAAGGATCCTGTCTATCCCGCAATATACGCTGAGTTCTGAAAACTCTCCTTATCAATCTTGCACCTTCCGCAATGGGTGGATCGCGTATACGGACAGGACATGGCTGCGACAGACTTCCCAAATCCACCTTCGCTTTTATAGCCGTGGTCTCTCATCTTGATTACACGAAGTAATTTACTATTACTACTCTAAAATATGAATGACATCTGAAATAATCAAATACATGAAATAGAATGATTAATAGTACATTTCCCTTTTTTTAGGAAATGACCTGTATGTATCTGTATGAAATCAATAAAAGAATCAAATACTGCATTATCTTTAGTTACATTGATAATATTTATTTATGGAAAAACAGTGGTAAAATATCGCTGTTGCTTTCTTATAAATGAAGCGGACATACCTGCGTGGCCGCGATCTAATCCTGTTTACATAAAGTAAACCTGCTCCCGAGCAGGTTTACGCTTACGGATCTGTTGCTATGACAGCAAGTCCCGGATGAGCTTCGGGGAACCGAACGATCCAGGATCACGCAAAATCGTCAACAATCAAATCCAGCTAACTTACTTAGCGATGTACGAAGAACGGACCCCTGAGCAGTTAGCTAGCGGCAGTGTTCTTCTGCAGATGTCAATAAACGGCTGTGCTCCCTGGCTAGCTCACGGGAAGCAAGACCAAACGACACCTCCGTCTCCTCCTTGTCTGAGCTCGCCACAATATTTTAGTTCTGCTGAGCCAAGTAAGACAGGTCAGGGTGAAGAAGATACAGCCAAAGAAAAGCTTACCACAAAACGGAAAAGTTATGACAAATCAGACTATAAGGCAAAAAGAAA
Organism: Aulonocara stuartgranti; assembly: GCF_965226115.1. Taxonomy (NCBI): domain Eukaryota; kingdom Metazoa; phylum Chordata; class Actinopteri; order Cichliformes; family Cichlidae; genus Aulonocara; species Aulonocara stuartgranti. Next base: position 32,700,041 of record NC_138953.1, read on the forward strand.
GTGCAGCTTTATGGTTTCATGGACAAAAGAATTTCTGTGGCTGCAATATGACAAGTGAAATAACCAGGGCTGCACATAAGTGGTGCGCATTTGCTGTCAAAATAAAAAACGGGCACAAGATAAGAAGTTTCAACGTGTGTTTGCATACATAAGATTTTCAGGAGGAGGACAGACATTTTGTCATGGTCCTGGGCCATGTTGGCCCAGTATTCTTGGTTCCTTGTATTTTCGCTCCTTATTTAGGCCATGTTTTCTGAGGTGTCCTGTTGTGGTGTTCCCTAAGTGTTTTTCCCTTTGTGACTCTTACCCCCTTGTGCCCCTCTGTGTATTTATGAGCTCTCGTCTCTCTTTGTGTTTATTCCATGTTTCCCCCAGCCTGTTATGTCTGTGTTCTCCCCGTGCTCTCTCTCCTCCTGTCTGAACCTCTGTGTACTTCCTGTTTTACTTTGACAGTCTCTCGTCAGTATGCGTAATGTTGTGTTCACTCCTGCCCTGTCTCGTTATGTTTATCAGTGTCACCTGTGTTCCCCACCTGTGTGTAATCTCCCTGTGTTCTCTGGGTGTATTTAAGTTGTGTCTTCTGTTATGGTAGTTGCTGGTTCGTCTGTGTTGTTTCCCCTCGGTCTCCCTGCGTCTCTTGTGTATTTCCCCGGACCTCCCTGCATCCTCGTTTCTGGTTTGTGTTATTAGCTTACCCAGTTTAGGTTTCCGGTTTCTTGTTTTTCCACCAGTGCTGTTTTGTGCCCACCGTTGTAAATAAATATTCACCTGCACCAGAGCTGCCGCCTTTTGGGTCCTTTTCTACAACTCCACACGGCTTGCCCCGCAAACCGTGACACATTTGTTTAGAACTCTTAAAGATGTCGAAGAAGCAAGCTCCTTTAAGCAATTACTGTGATGTGCCTCCACCTCCAAAGAAATGTCAGAAGGAGTCCGAACCACAAAAGAAGCACGTATTCTCGGAAAAGTAGTTGCAGGAGGCGAGCTGGCTTCAAACAAATGATGAACGCACAGAGACGTGGTGCGGAATGTGCCGTGAAAATTTAATAAATGACAAATTAAAAAGGCATGAACATTTTTTTTGTATCGAAAAAATGTCGAACCGTGACACCAAAGTATCGAACCGAACCGAACTGTGAATTTTGTGTATTGTTGCACCCCTAATAAGAGCATCTCTGAACGTACAAGATGTTGAACTTGTGAGCAGAAGCAGCAGAAGAAGACCCCACTGGGTGCCACTGTTTTCACTTAAAAACAGGAAACAGGCTACAATTTGAGACTGGATGGTGGGATCAGGACTTGGTGTAAACAACATGAAAACATAGATCCATCCAGCCTTGTATCAACAGTCAGTGAGACTGATGTTGGTGCTTTAATATATAGCCAATCAGGACGGCTATATCTGACAAACCATCCAAAGTAGGATGGTTTGTCAGACATCACTGTAAAATTATCCTACCGGTAGGACAGTTTGCCAAAGCTTCAAGGCAGCTTCAAGTTTGTTTGGCCGGGCCTTCTCAAATCTGTGACGGAATGGGCAGTGGCGTGCGTTCCATGCCAGCGATGGCAAGATTTATGTATATTTATGTATATTTGACAAGCTGAAGGCGTTCTGTACTGTACAGGAGACACGGCACGAGATTGATTGACAATTGTCTACAGCCAATCACGAGGCAGAACACAAAGCACTGTAAAAAAAAAAAGAAAAAAAAAAAAGGAAAAAAAAGCATGCAAAATTGCATAAAAAAATCTGCGAAACAGCGAGGCTGTGAAAGGTGAACCGCATTATAGCGAGGGACCACTGCATATGTATCTGTAAATATATTCAGTAAATATATGCTGTGAGTCTAATGGAGTAAGTTCATTGTCAAAGTTTATATAGTCAGGTGTTATGACCACAGTGTAGCCATCCTATGATGCCTGCACCCAGCAGCATAACCTTGGTGAATCTAAGCCACACAGAGCTAACGCAGTCCTGGCAACAGGCGGTTCAACTCAGTAGTAGACTACCCTAGCAGCCTGTTGTTATTTCCGTCCTGAAAAACTAATTTCTTCATATTCATAGTTTGCAGTATTCTGTAGGTGTAATAATCCCTATACGAAGTTCAGTCATATATTCCAGTCAGGTATGAAGTTTATAAGTTGCCCAATGCAGCATCCTGTTTAGTTATTTTGTGATTAAGTAATGAGTGCAGTTGTGTGGAAAGAAGTTGTGTTGAAATTGCGACAAAAACACTAAAAATTAAAGATGCGTATTTCTCTGAAACCCCTCATTAGCAGTTCACACCACAATAATGGTTTTGTGTTCCAGTTGGCAAAATAGAAAGGGACAGGTGTTCATAAGCTCCAGGGATATTTTTTATTTTGACAGCATGAACTACATGCCTAAAATATAAACTCGGTTATGTGTGTGCGTGTGTGTGTCTGTGTGTATGCGTAGCCTATGGTGAAGAGGATCTACCACATGTGGGATCATCCTGTCAGTTCTGCTTCAATCTCCAGAGATTATGTCAAGACTCTGCTGGAGAAACACAACAAAAATAAGGTAACACAGAAGAGTGTATCACACATGCCAACTCTCATACACACCCTAATCTCACAGACATTTTTAGAAAGTTATTCAGGCATTTAAAAAACAGAAAACTGAGAGAAATGTTTGCACTGGAATGTGCCACCATTTGTTTTTGATAATAAATGCATTATTTTTAAATCCTCCAAAAATGGGAATATATAACCATCCCAGGAGCTATGTAAGGCTGTTGTTTTATGCTTCAAAGCGAATGTGCTAACAGGGTGGTGTTGACCTTTACTTTATGGAAATACCATCAATTTTGTGGGTTTTTGAACATAAATATAGACTCTTGCTAAGGGTCAGTAGGGAGAAGTTGAATTCTGTTTAATTTTATGTAGCTTTGGGCTAATTTTGCAGCTGCCGAACCTCGGTACCTTGTGGCCACTGATTGAACTATAAATCCTCTGTATACCAAAGTGTTCTAGAGTCCAGTTTGGACTAAGCTTTAGCTTCATGCAACGGAGCAGTGATCACAAGCACACAAGTGCAAATCTACAAGTGTTGCTGTTGCTCAGTCAAAGATCAGGCCTCACTCAGATTGAAATGCTGTGGTTGGACCTGTGCATGAATGGATGCCCATAAACCTCCATGAACTGAAGCAACACTGGAACAATAAACAATGCCATGTTGTCAGTCATCTGAGGTTATTTTTACCGCCTCCTGTCTAAAACCTTAGAACTGAGAGAGGTGTACTTCCTTTTCACCATGACTGTATGTTCTTAATCAGTAGTTTTTAGTGTTCCCAATGTTTTCAATGCTTAAGGCATGGTCTTTTCAATTATAAACCCTCACTGAACAGGCATTTAGAGCGTCCATAGGTTATCTTTCAGACCCACAAGTCTATTTATGGTTATATTAATCAAATAATTATACAGAAAAATATGCTTTTTCTCATTTTTTAAAAATAAAGTACTACCAGAAAGTTTTTTTTTTTTGGTTTATTTGTTTCTGCACAGACATAAAAAAAGACATCATTACTGAACGTGGTAAAGCAGTCACCCACTGATTTAGTGGGATGTGATGCTATCGCCAAGTTTCAGTCAGCTAATTGGCTCACAGAGAAAGCGTGGAGAGCCTGTGACATTTGGTGCAGCGATAGTCTGTTGGTGCCTTAAAAGTTAAACTGCAGCCAAGTTTATCTTAGAGAAGAGCTAAGGTGACTCAGTTTCTGGATTTGCTGCAGATTTGTCTGACTGTTTTCTCAAAAATAAGGCATAAAAAAAACCCTGAAGTTGTGCTTTTTATTTTCCTTCCTCCTTAGGGACTTGCATTCATGGGCACAGACAAGCCTGGCTTCAGACCTGAGTTTGTGCCTCTTACCTACCTGGCAAAAATACTCTCTGATATAGAGGAAGAAGGTATTGTGTGTGTGTGTGTATGTGTGCGCGCTTTTGTGTTTAGATAGAGGCCTTTCGAGGATTAAGACAGAATGTGTGTGCATGTGTGCGTGCATGCCTGGCCAGAAAGCAACTCTGTACCACAAAGTCTGCTGTTCTGTTTTCTATAAGAATCTGTCTCTTTCTGACTCCGAGCAGGTCCGAACCCCTTCGAGGAGCAGGAGAACGTGGACGCCAGGTTTGTGGAGGAGACGGCTCTGAAACAGACGCTAATTCTGCTGGGCTTCGAGAGAAAATGATAAACGCGCAGAGGTGGAGAGGGACGCGGGGCGGATGGATTGAGAGGGAAAGAGATGGGGAGGAAAATGTGTTTGAGAGACCAGTCATCATCGAAGGGGCCTCGAGGACAAGTAACGGATGGATGGATGATGGAAGGAGGGAGGGCGAGAGATGAAAAATGAGCGGCGGGATTGAAAGGCAGAGGCGTAGACATAAACAAGTTCTCACTGTGCGATGATGAATTAGGGTGGGACGGAGGGGTAGATGGATGGAGATGCTCAGAATAGGAGGCAGAGTCATCACCCCAGTTTTCCCACCTGCTTTTCAGGAAAGAGCTGAGATGGGTTGCGATGTGCGAGGAACAGCTGCAGCTTTACGCAAACCAAACAAATTGTTGGCAACAGCAGAAATTAGAATACAGTAACCAACATGGGCACACCTTCACTTACGGTTTAATTAAACTTTGGGAAACTTTTTTTTTTTTGAAATCGAAAACTGCAGGCAGCTATTTGCATCGTCTCCTCAGCTTCTCTTCTTGCTTTCATAGAATTTATGAACATTGATGTCAAATGCTGTGAATGGTAATTATAAATCACTTGTTTAACTTGCCAGGCTTCCTGTAATGCTGCTGCACCCCATCAACTTGATTATATGCTGACAAAAGCTTTGATGGTTGTGGTTTGATGTGGTCAGTTGCTCTGGTTTTAAAGTGGACCTATTATGCTTTCCCTTATTGTCTGTCATGCATGTGCTGTTACAGTGGTGGATGCTCACATCAAACATGGCTGGAGTTTCGAATGATTAAGTCAGCATATGTGCAAGTTCTCTGTGAGCGCCAAAAGCTCAGACAGTTTCCAAGTTCAAATTCAGAATTTCAAATACAACTTACAAAAGAAAATTAACAGAACTTTTTAAGCACTGTGATTGGCTATTCTTTGTATAAATGCAGTTCTCCTTCAAGCATCATTCAGTATCCTCCCTATGGGAAGCGCCCTCTGCTGTCACCATCATGTAAGCTCCACTATTACCATGCACAGCCCAATCACTTCAAAGAGACTGGGCCCCCACTGATCCCCTTTATGAGAGCCTCTGGCCCCACACCAGGACTTCCCGCTTTCTGCCCTGTGGGGCAGGGATAGCTCAGTAGGTAGAGTGGTGGCCCCTGAGCAAGTTACCGTCCCTACACACTGCTCCCCGGGCGCCCAATGGCTGCCCATTGCTTCACTGAGCGAATGGGTTAAATGCAGAAAGGAATTTCCCCACGGGGATCAACAAAGTATACATTATTAAAGATCACTAGAACTCAGCCATCAGAGTAGTTTGCGAACATAGGTTTAGCCCCAACCATCTGCTGTTCAAACCTTTTGTGTACATGGAGCAGCCAATCGAAAGAGCTTCTTAAAGGGCCACTATAAGGAATTATTATTGTTCAGAACTGTGACTCATCCCAAATTCAAGAATATAATATAAAATATGAGGCTGGAAATTAGCATAATAGGTCCCCTTTAATGCTGATTTATGCAGAATGATTTGTCTCTCTGACACCACAACTACATATCTATATGTTCATTGTTTGTAACACTTAATAGCTCCTGTTACCAAACCAAAATAAAGAGAACATAGGCACCTTTACACAAAATCACTCCATAACAGGCAGTAAGAGTCTGCCTCCACACACATGTTCAGACGTGTGCTTTGAAAAATCGTGCTGTAAATGTTCCTAATCCTTTCAGTGCCTGGATGTTTGCACCCTGCGCATCATCCAGCACTGAATTCCACAGATTATTTACATGTTGTGCTTTGATTGCAAAACCAGTGCTCTGGAAAAAGGGATCTCTCAATCGCTCATGTTTACACCGAAATGTAAATAAATGTTTTTTCTTTTTTAAATGGTGTCTTTTTTTGCCTCACTTTTAAAGAACATGGCAGAGACACAAGCTTTGAGGTAGGCGATCTGCGCACTGCTTCCCAATGAATTTTGATGACAGGATGAACTTAGCACTTTTGGAGCGCGGGGATAAATTAGGAAAAGACGTCTGCTTTCAGTGACATAATTTGTAGCGTGAAAGGCTCTGTGGAAGTGAGCTCTGATTCTCGAGAATATCTGAGTGTTTTGGACAGGCTCAGCAGACCTCCAGTAAAGTCAGGAAATAATCTCAGCGTCAGTCATCACACGCGCTGACTCACATTTAATCAGGAACACACCCATCAAGCTTTTTCCCCCCCTTTTTCGTTACATAACCCACAATGTTTTATTAGCAGCTTTCAGCTTCATCACTTTTGCTGCTTCACCTTCAGTCCTTTCTCCTGTGGGCATTTCCTCTTTTAAATGTGATCACTCCTCACCTGATTGCCCCTATCGCACTCTGTTATGCAGTCAGTGTTATGTAGTCAGCTAACAGTTTGGGGCTAAGTTAATCTGACAGCCCTCAGCGTCAGCGTGCGATGGATGATCACACACACATCACACCAGCAGGTCACCTCCTTCGGAAGTTGACTCACGCAGAGTGTTGCGCAAAGCTGGTTTATGCCATTCATTTCCTGTCAAATGAGTTCAAGTTCCTCAAAACCACTTGTTTAGCATTTTTTTAAGCTTTTATACTGACAGTAGGGAACAGGTGGAAAAGACACTGGACAGGTGGAGGCATGAACTGGAGAGATGAGGAATGAAAGTCTGTATACAGTACGTGTGTGACTGAGAGGGACACTGGTGTAACAGTGAAGATTTGAGGAGGAGAAGTAGTGAAAGCAGGGAAGTTGAAATACCTGGTGTCAAACATCAAAAGCAACGGAGAATCCAAAAGAGAGCTGAAGAAGAGAGTGCAGGCAGGGGGAATGGGTGGAAAAAGGTGTGACAGCAGGACAGGAGATGAAGCGAAAGGGAAGGTCTGCAAGATGGTTGTGAGACCTGCTGTAATGTATAGTTTTGAGAGGGTGGTGCTGACAAGCTGGAGGTGTAAGAAGATGCTAAGATTTTTACAGGTAGTGACCACAGTGGACAAGATTAGAAATGAGTGCATCAGAAGGACAGCTCATATTGAACGCTTTGAGGACAAAGCCAGAAAGGCAAGGTTGAGATGATTTGGAGGGGAGAGTAGATATATTGGGCAAAGTATGTTGAAGATAGAGCTTCCAGGCAGGAGGAAAAAAATTCATGGGACGTCGTGAAGGAGGGCATGCGGAGGGTTGGTGTGACACAGGAGGATGCTAGGGAGATCAGCAGTCCCCAGCCCCCGGGCCATGGACTGGTCCATGAGTCATCTGGTACTGGGCGGCGAGAGTTGAGGCTCGGGTGTGAAATTTATGGTTTTCAGGGTTTTTATCGTTATTTTTTTAAATTGTTTTTCGTTAACTTGGTTTCCCTGGGTCTTTTCCCATGTGTTATGAATAAATCTTCTTTTTTTGCTTCTGTTACTGGTTTTATTTTGTTGTATTTATCCATGACACCTTAAAGGTCGGTCCGTAAAAACATTGTTGAACATAAACCGGTCCGTGGCACAAAAAAGGTTGGGGATCGCTGACGTAGACGATCCTCTTTGCTGACCCCTAAAGAGAGCAACTGGAAGAAGCGTTCCAGCAGTGGTACTCAGGTAGGCTGAGGCAAATAAACAGTGCTCAGTTTGTTCTAAGGATCCCAAGTGTCCTATTTTTTTAACAGCCTTTTATTTACAATTTTGGTGAGCCCATGAGTAGCTCTTCTTAGCTGACAGGAGTGGCGCCCAGTGTGGTCTTCTGCTGCTACAAGATGCTCTTCTGCACACCAATCTGTCCATTTTTACTCTGACCTCCAGCATCAACAAGGCATTTTGCCCATTTTTGGACAACTGTCTGTAAACCCTGGAGATGGCTTGTGTGGGTAAATCCCAGAAGATCAGCAGTTTCTGAAATACTCAGACCATCCGTCTGGCACCCGCAACCAATTTAGACCCTTTCAGGGCAGTCACATGCTTAGAATCTGCAAAACAAGCTAATACCAGAACTGCTTTAATCTCAAAGATCGAAAAAAGCTTCTGGTAACTTTTTAGTTTCAAAGGCAGTTGACTATGTTTTCGATCACTAGTCACCAACTCTGAACTCTACACCCAATTTAGATCCCCCTCTCTTATCCCTTTGACTCTCCTCTGCTGCCTTCCCCCTTCATTTAAATTCTCCCCTCTCTTTGTCATTCTCTATGCTCTTTCAGTGTTTGAGCTTCCTCACCGTATTTACATTTATCATTTCAGGCATTAAAGGAGACACTCCCAGCCTTGCATAGAGCTTAAACCCATTGCAATTTATTCGGAGATTACAAGCATGAGGGATGAAACAACAAGAGTGAAGAATATGTAGAAATATTCCAGTGGCCCTGAGAAATGAATTTATCTTCTAGAGAAAGGTGGTAAAAGTGTGATGATGCTTTTGCTAGGTGGAGAAAAGAATACAGAAATACATTACTGAGTCTCCTTGTCCTCCCTTCCACTCTCTTTTACTTTTTAGCTTTACTGTAAACAATCAAATGCCAGTAAGGGAACCAAAATTACAACCAGATGCAGGCCACAAGAACAAGCTCAGAGCAGCCAGCACACAGACATGCACATGTTAGTGAGAGCAGGAAGAAGGAGTGTGGAAATAAATAACACAAATCAATGAAACACATGTTCCTTTAGTGTGTGTGTGCCTGAAGTACGCCAATAAAAACAGAACAGTCATATGGTTCAATATGTCGTCCTTGTCCACAGACATGTCTTCTATATTTCTATGGATTTGAGCTCAGGTTTGCGAAAGTGTCTCATGTTGGTCCCTGGTTGGGAGGGTTTGAAGGGGGCCTTGGCTCCGTAGGGTTTGGGCAGAGGCAGCTGAGCGTTCAGCGGGATGTACGCGTTGGGACGTGCTTCGGCTGTGGTGTACTCGCCATTAGGTAACTGCCTCCACTCCTTCTCAGCAAGCTGCACACACACACACGCAAGAATGTACCAGAAGCAGTTTTAATATTTGATGTAAGATTGCTTGACCTTGGAGTAAATACTTCAATTTCAGATTATCCTGAATTTTAATCAAGTAAATGGAATAATCAGTTCTGCATTTTTTTTTAATATCTCAGCATGAATGCAAAAGCAAAGATGAACAGTCGAGTGCATGAGCTTGGGACAAAAAAGCTGATTAAAAGTTTAATTTGTGTTTTTTTCCTCCTGTTTTTCTTCATATTATACCTCCAGTGATTGAAAACAAACACGACGTGTGCAGAATTTCATATTTTGGATTAAATCCTGAGAACAGCAGCACTTGCAATTATTACAATTTTTTTTTAATTTTACTCATTATATTATGATTTATTCAATTTTTTAAACAAAAAAAATATCAAGAAAAAAACGATCCACATTTCTGGTTATTAATGAGGTTGACAGCCTCCGCTGGATCACTGAGTGCACGTTCCTGTGAACTTTTCCTCAAATGATGAAAACCAAAAGGAATGTTGTGTAACTGAAAAGAACAAAGCAAGGCCTGCCTGTTTGAGTATAAAGGTGGTCGTGCTGACTAAAGTACAGTCATTTTGGTTTGCTCAATTTCATCTTAAATCAGATACTACAGCTGACATGAGGCAATCTGTGCACCCTGGCACACAGTGTGTGAACCAAACCATGGATTTAGGGGAAGTCACTTTGATATACAAGCTATTAACAACTTTCTTTACCTCTCCTTTAATCATATTTATAACAGTAGGTATAATAAAAAGAAAAAGGAATAGCTGCATCTTGGAGCACTGATGTGTGGAGAGCAGTGAGGAATTTAGACCAGTTTACCTACCTTCCTATAAAAATATGCCACCCTTACTTCTTATCAAACACCCTTATCAAAGCAGCATTTTTTCTTCCACAGTCTTGAGCCAATCATCATTTCTTTGCATTTTTTCTTGTAACTTTTTCTTTTTAAAGCAGTCTTAAGTAACAGTTCTCCACACTTTCAAAGTTATGCCAAAACCTGTTTAAATCCCCAGTGTGTTTGGAGAAGGGCAGGAGAGAGGTCATCTGTAAAGCACAGCGGAGGCTCTGTTATGGTTTGGGGCTGCATTTCAGCCAGTGGCGTTGGGAGTCTTGGTGAAATCAGGTGAAAGCAGATCAGTACAGTCATACTGTGATTCACCATGCAATATGATCTGGAGAGCATCTGATTAGCTAGTTTCATTTTTCCATTTTGAAAATGATTGGAAACACACTGGATACATACCTACATAAAAACACTATCAGTCATGCATTGGCATCCGCAGAGCCCGGACATCAACATTACCTCATTACCTAAACATAGCCCCGAATGTCCTTCAAGAAGCCTGGAGAACTATTCCTGAAGACTACTTAAAGAAAAGACAAGCAAGCTGCCTAAGAGGGTTCAGACACTTTTTAATAAATCGCTGCACCTTTTTCCCATTTTCCCAACAAAACATAAAGAAATGAGAGTTGGCTTAGTTTAGGTATAGTACTGTGTTCACCCCTAGTACTTCTATGAGTAAATGCAGACTGGTAAAACAACAAATTGTGCAAATGCTTGTGCATATATTTGGAGCTATTTCCTTTAAAGCTGCTTACATTTTACATATCACAAGCTTTTGGGGGTCTGCTGCTTCGCTCAAGGACACTTGGACAGATTTATTTCGCTTTTTTTTTGTGAGGGGGGAGGATTTACGGTGCATGCTGTGACTGTTTATCACCACACAGCTACTTACTGTTTTCTTGTTACTGTGACCTTATTAGCTAAACAGAAAAAAGCACAAAAAAGTTCAATTTTATATATGGGTCTGTGTACAGATTAAACAACAAGAGTTAATGTGTTATTAGTGAGCCTCAGATAACTCCCTGGGACAGACCCAGGCTGTTTGCCTGTACTGTTAATATTCAACAGCCTCCGGCTCGAGTTAATGACACATGACCTTAAAAGTTTTTTGCATACTGTGTTAAAAACTAGCACCAGGATGAAGTCACTGAAACTGTTAAGAGGCTGACAAAATTGATTTGATCCTATTGTGGCTGATGGATATATTTGTAACGATGGCGAGCTCCTGCTGAGAAAAAAAGAGAAAAAAAAAATCAAGTTCAAGTGAACACGCATCCTCACGACACTCCAGTCCTCTCTTTGACTTTCACCACACCACAGCATGCAAATTAACTGTGCCTAAATCTCACGGACACTTCAAAGAGATGGCGATTTTCTCATGCATAAAGTTTATCCGCTGGCGTGTGATCTGAGGAGGGCACGCAAAGCGAGAAATAATGGCTCTGACCGCGAAAAACATATCAGAAACTGCCACAAAATAAACAAGAAGAAATATCTGCAGACATTTTAAGAAGTTTAAAATGCAAAACTAACAATGACACCCCTCCAAAATTCTTCAGATACACTAATATTTCCACATCTGCAGGTTCCTTGCTGTTACTTGTTTTGGCTATGTGCTTGCAATTTACTGTGGTGTCCTTTTTGATCAGTAGCTATAATAAAAAGGGGAGAAAACAAATGGCTGCAGGCAGCTGGACTGGTTTCAGACAGAGCTGATCTGTGTATGTGCTCCTTCTTTGTGTAGACAGCCGCTAGTTTTGTTTGTCGCCCGTTCAGCCTGTCATTTCCTGTTTTTTTGCAGATTCTAGTTCGAGTCTGTGCGTGGGTAGCTCTCGCTCACGCTTTCACTCACAGCCTTTTTGCTCTGGAGAGTCTTAATCGACTCCTGCCCCTGCAATGTGTCCCTGCTGCACTCTTCTCTTTGCCACTCTATCTTCTTTTCTTGTCCCTCAGTGCTCTAATCAATTTCTGACCAGTGATCTTTGTGAGTCTTGTGTGTTTCTTTACCCTCTCTTTCTCCTCTTTGTCCCTCTGTCTCCTCTTCTTGTCCTGGAGCATCTTCCTCCACTCCTCCTCTTTCTCAGGGTATGGTGACAGGCCCTGCTCCAGCCGCCGCTGGCTCTTGTCCATCTGGAAACACAGGACAAATGGAAGGAACATTCACTTTGTATTCCTTTCACTTTGTCCACTCTGCACTCTCCTGGCCTGATTCAATTTAAGCTGCACCCAAAAACAGATGGTTGTATTAGTGTCAGAATCCAGGCAAAATTAAGCCTTGGCATTTTCTGCTTCTAGCTGTGTCTGCGGTGCACTGCAGGCAGACAACTGCAGGGATTCTTCAGGTTATTAACACAAATCTCCTGAAATATATAGAAGGCATGAGGGAAATCCAGTCATTTTTACCTGTTTATTTATTTATTTTTTACTGAGAAACACAGCAGTGGGGTTTCTGTTGAGACCAGTTTCTGATTTTCAGCATTTCTTGGTTGAATAACGCGATGGTGCCTCATTATTTTCATACTTAAGCTCAACAATTATACTAATTATGATAATGGACTGATTGCTGAGTCACTAAAGCATGTATGAAAAGTAAAGCCTGTGAAGAAGTGCCTTAAACTTGCATTCTAATTGCCAGCAGGGAGTGACTCTTGTAGTCGTCCCCCCCCCCCCCCCAAAAAAAAAGTCCAGTTCTCATGAAATTTGTAAGAAAATGACCCTGAAGCGATCTATGATCTCAGTAAATGGCTTCCGACTTCGGCTGCTTCCTTTAGCGGTCACACGGTAGATCATCTCTATATATCTCACCCTATCTCTAGCATTCTTCTCTGTCACACCCACCCTCTGCGTGTCCTCCTTCACTACACCCATGAATCGTCTCTGCAGTCGTCCTCCTTCTGCCTGGCAGCTCATTAGTGACTACACTCTTTAGTTACTACGCCTCTGCACATCACCCTTGTTCTTGAAAAGCGGTAGCAGTACACATCCCCAGGCATCCTCTCACGCTCCAGGATCGTGTTGAACAATCTGGGCAGAAAGTCCACTCCTCACCTCCACAGGTAGGTTATCAGGACTCTTCATCCTCTTCATAGCTGCCCTTATTTCATCCTTACTAATCCTCTGCATTTCCTGATTCACAAACTTTCCTCCAATTTGTCCGTTCTCTCACATTTTCCTCAATTAGGAGCTCCTCAAAGGAGTCCTTCCATCTTCAGTACACACTGTCTTCACTCATTAGTCACTGTCTTCACTCATTAGTAAGACCTCAATAAACACTTTCTTAAATAATTTATGGACTCCGTTTCAAATTTCAATTCCTATTTTATACGACATGTTGCTCATTTTGTAAACCGCGCTACCATTTTTACTAAAATAGATACATTAGAGTAGACAAGATGTTGATGATCAAATGGTCAAGTTGAGGTTTCAAAGTAGCAGTCCACAATGTCCTGATGGCTATCGCAGCAACCTTATGTATAATGTGATCAAATATTTACTATAAAAAAAAGAGTATGCTTTCTGTAGTATTCTCACTTTTTTAGCTTTTTGTTCTACATTTGTTGAACTCACACTAACCTCTACCTGGTGAACATGTAGAGACTGATTTAGCCAAATTATGACCAACAGCAGCAGTTCATAAATAAACCAATAATCAAGCTACTGTTAGTCAGAGCCACTACATACACATTACTTACCCTTAATGGAAGTGTAAAAATGAATGTAATAAGCCTCTTTGGTTGCTATAGTTACAGAATACACTGTAATGCTAGCTGCTACTTGTTAGTACTTAGCTTGCAGTTAGCCTGATTGAAAACCTCCTTCTTTGGTCTAAAATATGAATAATTGCTGAAAGGGAATGAAATAATAATTAAAGTGGCTCACCAGGTGTATTTACACATTTCAAATGTGTAAATACGTCCATCTATTCAGGCATTTTCTTCCTGCTAAATATTTTTCTCATAGATTCTTTTCAGAAGAGCAACCTGGTCATCTATGAGGTTCAGTTACAAAGACGTAAGGTTATTCTAAGGACATAGGCAAGATAAGGCTATAGACAATAAACTTTTATGTTCTGTCTGATTCAGTTGATTTGATTTGGCAGTTTCAAACCAGGCACCTGCAATAATATACCTCCCAAAATTTGTAATGTTTAGTTGGAATTGAACCGTCAACCTTTTGTTAGCCAAGCAATTATATAAACCAACATACTATAAAGCCATAGTTTAAAGCATACATAAATTCTGTAAATATTGAACTGCTAGATGTTGATTCCACAGATTCCTAATAAAAGACGGACATTGTCACCCATGAGTAAGGTCTAGTTATGAAATCTTGAGTTGTTTTGAGACTGGATACGATGAGCCAGTGCTCCCTTCGATCGTGATCAGTGAGTAGAAATAAAAATAATGGGAAAACCAGTTGGATGTGCAACTGTGGAGTTGCACATCCAAGAGCTCGGTGTAGATTTCTGGATCCCTTTGTTGTGGCTACATGTGTCCCCCCCTGACCTGTAGCTCCTTCTCTTTGATCTGTTGTTGTAGAGATAAAGCAGCAGCTTGCTTCATGGAAAGTTCTGCAGAAATGGCCATCATACGGTGGTTGGTGTTGATTATGTTAGTTCGGAGCTCATTCAGCTGGAAGCAGAGAACACATAGACAGAGGCACAGAGTAGATCATTCTTCATAAATGTTCAGTGTCAAGTTAATCAGAGAGTGTAATGTAGTGTACAGGTCTAGTGTACTGTGTCCTGCCTCTGGGATAATGTTTTCAGATCATTTGTCCTATTCTCAGAGATCCAAGTAAACCAGTTTAAACTAAAACTGATTTTCATTGTTGATCAAACAACAGGGTCACTGAGACCTCATGAATTTCCTCTTCAACTTTCAAACATCACCAATTAGAAATCCCCATGTCATCGTACTGGGTCTGTGACCCAGTGTTTCTAAGTTTCTGGACCACAAGGTCATCCTGCAGAGCTCCTTCGTCTGCGCTATTGGCCAGGTAGCGGGCCTGTAATGGGCCATCTCTGCTGCAGGGCACACCTTCTGCCTTCTGAACTGCTAGGTCTTTGTTTTGGACTCTTGTGCTCCTTGCTTCAGTAGTTTTGCTCTGATCATTGCCATGCCGTCCCCGTTTGCTGTGTGTTTCCATGTTTCCCTCATTTCCCTTGTTAACTCTTAGTGGTAAATGTCTAGTTGTTTATTTCTAGTTTTTTGTTCCTAGTTTCTTGTTTCTGAGTTTTCCTTTTTTAGTGCTCTTATGTTTAAGTAGTCACAGCAAAGGAGCTACTCAAAGTCCTGCGTTTGGGTCCTGCCTTGCATGCCATACAGTTATACATGACACCCCAAGATTTTCTCATGTTAACGTTTACTTAGCAAAGGAATTTTACTCTCACGTTCTTGGGAACGCAACATCCCAGTACACCTGGAGGGAATTTCATTAAATCTAGTTAGTTTGACTCGAGGATGAACTGATGAGAAGTTGGTGGTCAAATATCACGTGTCCTTCACTTAAGAATTAATAGACTGGTTTCAACAAAATTTAACAGCACTGTCTGAGGAGATGACAAATGATGAAGAGATGGTCTTTTAGGTTAACTACAATGTGACACTATGATGTTCTGCAAAACCACCCAGGACCGTTGACCTTATTTCACATTTGGATGAATGCTGAATGAATGACACTAATCTCTGTGCTCCGCCTAATAGATCCCCTTAAGGTCTTCAAGCAAGGATGTAAACTGCAACTAGAGTAGTTGCCTGTCTACCGTGTGAGGACATTTGAGCTCAAGATTTTCTTCATTTCAAATTAAATTCCTTTCAGTGCTACTGGGACTTATTTCTACAAATGATTATGGGCTATGAAGCTTGTTCCACTAGCTTTTGATGAGGGTATTTATAGCCGAAGAGGAAAAGAAGAGCAAGTGGGAGTGTAAAGAAACTGTAATGCTCAGTGAACTCCCAAATGCTCACTCTGCACGCTCCTCACATGGGCTGCACATGCTCCTCAAACAATGCGTCAGTGTGTTTGTGAGGGAGACAAAGAGAGAGATAAAAGACCATGCTGCAGATAACGGGTGAATAATATGTTTCTCTGTATCTGAGAGTATATTGTATTGTGTGGGAGTGTGTGTGTTTGTCTCTGTATCACCCTATGTGTGTCTATATGAGCAGAGCTTCTTCTCTATGTATATACAAGAGTCTACCTTCTTTGCCAGTGAGAGTCTGTCCTCTTGGCAGTTGTCAGCTTGCTCGCTGAGTGGCTTTGAGAGCCGGGTCACCTGGTCCACCAGGAGTTCTTTTTCCAGCAACTGCCTCTCGCGCTCAGCTAGATTCACCTCAAGCTACAGTGCAGAGACAGAGCGGAGACACACCTTTTTTGTATTCCCTTTGAAAACGTTTGCAACAAAGTAGTGTTTTAAAAGTGTCGCGTACCTGTTCAATTTTCTTGGCCAGTTCTGCCGTTGATAGGTCTTTGCCCTTTAGCTCTTTGTAATCAACTTTTCGCTTCACACCCTCAAGTGTCTTGTCCCTGGCTTCTGACAGCTGAGAGACAGAAAATAAGAGAATTACAGACGAAAACAGACAACAAATTGACTGTGGCAGAAGTCAATAAGCTATTGTCACTTGTATCTAGTAATTTCCAAAGGTAAATAACTGGAAAATACAAAGTAAGGATCTAGAATTAGTCTGTGTGTGTCTGAGTGCTTTGTTCTCCATGGATGGAAGGTACTCGTTGCACTGGGGATTTAAGGGCTTTTTTTTGCTAAACATAGTGCCTACATGGAAGCTACTTCCTGCTACATGACAAGCCAGTGGCAAACTGTGATAAGAGAAACCACAGTTTAAAAAGCTACAACATCCCTCCAAGGGCCTGTTTTTTTAATTTAGTTTTTATTTTCTGACATCCCCAAAGACAGCAGAAATAAAAGGGGAGGCAAGGATACACACAAAAGGAAAAAAACACACTAAGAAGATGAGGCAAAAGGCTCAGAAGCAGACAGGATGACAAGGCGTTAAAGTTAAGTGAAGGGGCAGGGCAGGCATGTTCGATCAATGCCTTTAGCTAATGCTCATTCTGAAACAGCTGCAATTAGCGAGTGGAGACGGAGTTAGAGGTTTGCCAGAGTAAAAAAAAAAGAAGTGCACATGACCTACAAAGTGCTTAAATGAATGACAGAAAATTAACATATAGAACATTAATTAAAGTTTTGACCTGTCTAAGAATAATGAATGGGTGCCTGCTTTGCTTTTCTGGTCTAGTCCACATGGACACACAGTGCCACTGGTTTAACGCTATTCCAGTAACATGCAGGACTGGAAATGCACCATGAAATGCAGCAATGTCATAAAGTCTGGTAGGGAGAAAAAGGCTAACAAGAATTAAAAATTACAGTGGAAAGTTTAGGAAAATACCAAATAAACCAGACTGAATTCAGGAGAAAATATTACGCACTTGTTACTGAGCACTCAAAGCATTTTACATGAATGCCATAGCACTTTATGCATCTTACATCCATAGTCCAGAGGACCCGGAGGAAACACACGCAGGTACAGAGAAAACATGCAAACTCCACATAAAGAGGGATCAAGCCAGGAACCAAACAAAATCATAAAGACACAATGTTACCTCAAACCTACGACTGGTCAGTCAACTTCATGAGAAAAAGGCTGTTCTGATTATGAAGACAAAGATAAATAGTAACTCAGGTGCCCACCTAACCTCAGCGGGGGCTAGAGATGGAAATGGGCATTTAAGAAAACTGTAGTATCGTAACAGTGAAGTTAATATAAATCCAAAGCAAGATAAAGGTAAGATATATATATATAAATAAATAAAAATATGAATCTCAGCTGATCAAGGAGCCATGACAGGCAACATAAAATGAATGTAAGCAGAAAATAGGAACAATGAAAAAAAAAAAAAACTGCGATCAGTTGATAGAAGAGAGAAAAAGGAAAATACATGAGAAATATTAATAGATGCCTGGGGACACTGAAGCAAATATAAAAGAAGAAGAAGTGATTGATTATACAGTGCGAAGTAAAGAGAGAAGAGTTGAAGAGAGAAAAAGAACACGTGGAATAAAGTACAGAGGCGGTCTGACCTGACATGACCTGCCTTATGAAACATCAGCTTCAGTCCATTCAACCATACTGAGTATACAGGTGTGTGTGTTTGTGTGTGGATATATGCAGCAGTGTAGGTTGATGCGCCTGCATCTAATGTGAGCGAAGAAAGACAGTCCGGAACAACGTGATGATTCCGTCCTTCATAGATGGGATTAATGAAGCCTCTCTCCTATAGTTGGGCAGCGAGTCTGATTAAAACAGACATGGGTGATCAGCCTATTAAAAAGCCTACTGTCATATGAGTCAGGTTTTAACTTAGTATTAAAGCTGTCATGTGATAAGCCAAGGTGTGAGCTGGGTTAAAGTTACTGAAAAGCAAAGACAGAGATAAGAGTGGAGGAAATGTACTTGGAGAAAGTGATAAAAGGCTGACAGACAGAGGAAGATAAAGTGAGAAGGAGCAAAAGAAAGGCCAGAGTCAGAAAAAGGAGATGCGATAGGATGTGAAAGCAGACAAGAAAGGCAGAATTAAAAAGACAAGAGATGCTGAGAAACAGGAACTGGGGCTGACCAAGAGGGACCCGGGATATGTGCACTTCTCACAGAGAAGCCTGTTCGTGGTATGAGGAGTTGAATACGTGATTACATCATCTGAAAGCTGAAATTAAGCAACAAATCTGATTCTGTTCCCTGCTCGACATGCAAATGAAGGTCACCAAATCGTCTAGAGGGAATACGAGCTGAAGTAAGACTTAGAAATCCATCAATTCTGATGTCAGGCTTCTCAAACAAACCTTAAAATAAAGTGCTTAATTGCAGTATATAGTACCGCATAGTACCCAATGCCAAATAGCGTTTCAGAAGTATTATTATGCTCAAGTTCTTTGTCTGCTTTAAACAATTGCAACTGAGCTCAGCAGATCATGTCGGAATTGGAGCTAATAAATGCTGGACGACTTTTACTTTAATTGAAATTACTCCACTGCAAAAAAAGAGAGAATGGATTTGTACAACTGGAAATGGTTGATGGCTACACTGGCAGGATCCTGACTGCTGGGTTAAGCTTGATTTTTTTTACATGAGATGAATCCACAATGAGACAGTCTACAAAGCACTAGATTGGTGGTGGGGTTTCTGTGCACTTTTTCTCAGTGCTGAGCTGATCGTGTTAAGAGTTGGAGCTAATAAATAATTAACAACAGTTACTTTTACTGAAGTGAAAAAGAAGACTTGGGGGATTATAAAACACAGATAGTCAGAATCAAGAAACAGCTATATGGCTACAGAGGCAGAATACAGAGTATTGCGTTCGCATTGTCAGCAAGCTGGATGCTATTACAGCCTATTGCATTTTGTTTCATGGATGCAATGTCTTTGTACTAATCAGTATTTTGTGTTTATTGGGAATAATTTCACCAAGAGGTCCAATTAGAGTTGTTAAATGCACACTGATTACTGAGGGGTGTATTATAATGCGATATTAATGAGTCAGTGAACTGTACCAAGCTTTAAGGCTCTTTTTTATCTGGCTGTATCACCATAGTAACTCATGATAAACACATAAACTGCTCCCAACCAGGTTATGTGTTCAGAGTTTGGGTTTAGAATCAGCTGAGAGCGCTGATTGGTTATATAAGCATCTCATAGGGTGAAGATCTGGTCCACTGTTCCATGGCTGGGATGGAATCAGCATTGCTCCTCCTGAATACGAGGCTCAACAGTCAGTCAGAACATTCTTTCAAGCACCCTGGAATAAAATTTCCCTAGGAGGCTGAGCAGTGTAATACCACCAGAGAGCTTTCTAACTACCCCAGCGAGCTCTGCCAGTGCAACTGATGAAGCTTTCCCTTATTTTTCAAGGTCTGTCTCCTACACACAGGAGATTTTGGCTGGGTTTAACAGTTCCTCAAGTGCTCGTTCCACTGCCCAAAGATATTCCCTGTCTAGTTCAACAGAAAAGCCCTGCTTTTCTTCATAGAGACCTGCTGAGAGTCCTCTTCTGCGGCCTCCCATGGAGTCCTCTCACAACTGAGCTTTTGCTTCCACAAGTGCTAAAGCCACAGTCTCTCTGATGTCTACTGCTTCAGGAGACCCCATGGCCAAGCAAGCACAGAAAGTGTCCATCAGCAGACTGAGAGCCATGCTGGTCTGCAGGATGCTACCACGACAGACTAATGGAAAAACAATCAATAATAAAAATAACATCAAATTATCTCGTTGTGGAGCTGTGAAATGGATACAGCTGTTATTTTACACAATGAGCATTTTTGCTAGTTTTTCTTCCTGCTTTCAAATACGCTAAACTTTATCAATATAGTAGGTCCATGCTTTACACCACTGCATCTGAGACTTTGCATTGCTCATATCACAGGATATGTTTCCATTACCTGGATTTACTATGGTGAACTGACTTTGTGATACAGGGAAAGATGTATGGCTGAAGTAAACATTGAAATTTCAAGTCAAGAATAACTGAGAACAAGAAATGACAAAGAAAGTAAACAGAAAAGAACTAACTATCAAAACCCAGGAATCACAACAATAATATTGAAAAAAATCAGCACATACACCACAAGTCACAGCAAACAACCAAGCTAATCTGTAAAAATGTCCTGAATGAAAGAATGAAAGAAAAGTTTTTTACTCAAGAAATGTTTTTTTTAATCTCAGAGCTTTAAATGAACTTCTTTAGTTGTCAAATTCCGACTGCGACAAATATGTACTCGATTCTGACTTGACTGATTAATCTGTGTTGCACCCTCATATGTAACCACCCTAAGTCACTTAAACAGTACATGATGGATGGCACAAAGTGTGTCTTTGATACCCTCCCTCTCCTCTCCCCACTCTTCAATCAATCTTCTTTTTTCTCTGTAGTGCCCTCTCTTGTAGCATTTTTATAGCCGTCCTCTTCCTTCTAGCCGTATACACACTGACGTACGTCTCTCCCTTTGTATTCATCTGTCTCTGTTCTGCCTGCTTGCCTGCCTCTGTATTCTTCATCTGACAGTCGCAAATAATAGCTGCTTTCTTGGCTCATGACTGCAGTAAAACATTGTAGATATGACAGCATCCGAGCAGCCTACCATTAGCATATCATTTACATAATTTCAGCTCAGGTTGAAATTAACATGATGGCTTAAAAAGCTTCATAATAGATGCTACACTGAAATCCTGAAAGTGTAACCATAAAAAAAACAAATAATGACCTTATTTATATACAACGTCCACAAATTGGTCTTCAAAAAGCCTTGTAATTAGATAAGAGACAAAGGAACAGACCAGTAAAGCATAAAGGTCAGCAAGTTAAAATCATATTAATATAATACGATGATGTAAGGGTAATTAGAAAAATATGGGAGTAGAGCAGCTCAAAGGAATTTATATATTTATGAGGACCAAGCACAAGTTACAACTAAAAACAATGTCAAATAGAGGAGATTTTTTCTTGTCTCTCTCTCTCTCTCTTTTTTTTTGTTGAAATGTCTAAACAATGAAATCAAAATGAAGAAATATAGCCACCACATTGACCAGGTCACATAATGCAACTAGGAAGGAAGAAATAAAAGCCAGATGTACATTTTGACAGGAGATTTACAAGATGATTCAAACTCTGCCAGCATGCATTTATCAGGCAAGTCATTCCACAGCCTTGAAGGCTGACAACGAAAAAGCCCCAGCTTTCCACTGTGAGATGTACCAATGGTTATAAAGTATGGGTTAGGCCTGCAGACAACCTCAGGCTATAGAAAGGCAACTAGGGTGAAGCAAAACCATACATAACTTAAAATAATCACTGGTTATTTAGAATTAATGACCCCACAGTTTAACCACAAGCAAAACCAACTAAATAAAGTGGCGTGTACCTGATAACATTGTAACGACACAAAAGAAGCAAAAAGCATTTAATTTGTACTGAAAGAATTTGGGTTTTTCATTGTGTCTGGAAAACAGATGGAGAAACTGTGACTGGTAATCTGTTGTTTGATCCATGAATTAACTTCGTGATGGTTCCACAAAAATATGTCACTGCTGAATTATTGTATCGCTGTACCGGAAATACATTTAACCTACATCCCAACTCTCAAGAGTGGCATTTCATGGGGGCTGTGTCATGTGTTCCTGTGTGGCTGACAAGATTAGAACCAAATATACACGACTCTGAAGCAGCGCTGAACTCAAAATGCAACTTTATTGATGGGCTCATGCGGATAAAAAAAACAAAGGAACTTAACCTGGGCAGACAGTAGGAATTTGCTAACTAAGAAATCACATGGGAAACACGGAACATACAGGGCACACAGCAAGAGGGAACGAGGCACAAAGAATGGGAGACAGAGGCAAAACTACAAAAACTACATACATGAACACAAGTCACAGAAGACAACAGTTATCACAATGAAACAGGAAGTCACAGGAAGCTGGCTTAACTTAGCGAAGGCCACGACACTGGGACATCAAGGAACCCAGATAATCAGGGAAGATGAGACAAAGGGAATTATACTAGGCATGAAAGCACAGGTACTCCGGCTTCCTCCCACCGTCCAAAGACATGCAGCTTGTGGGGATAGGTTGATTGGATAATCCAAATTGTCACTAGGTGTGAATGTGCAAATGAATGTGAGTGTGAATGGTTGTCTGTCCCTGTGTGTTGGCCCTGTGACAGACTGGCGACCTGTCCAGGGTGTACCCTGCCTCTCGCCCTATGACAGCTGGGATGGGCTCCAGCGCCCCCCACGCCCCTGAAAAGGATAAGCGGAAGCGAATGGATGGATGGATGAAAGCACAGAGGGTAAAAAGACCACCAAAGCAAGACAGGAAGTAACTAAACAGATGGCAGACAGAAAGGTGAACTTCACATATGACACACCAAGGACAAAACAGACATGGGACTAGGACAGCCTGGCTATGAAAAAGTAGAAACATAGATATCAAAACTAATAAGTACTGGGAAGTAATACTACAATCAAGAGACTAAAAATCCAGACCTAGACATTAAAACACTTTAAACTAAGGAACTAAGTTATGGAGCAGTTACATTAAAGCTGCATTTCAGTCTAATTACCTCATGAATTTCAATGGTATTGACGTGAACTGATAATACTTGATTGTGATTTACCTCTCTGACATTCACGAGTGTTTGATTTAACGTGAACACACTTCTCTCCACTTATGCACTCACAGAAAGTGGATTCACCCTCACTACATTATTCTGTTTATGTGCCCGTTTGATTTATACCTTGTCGTTGCTTGATTTTAATAATAATAATGATGGATTGGATTTATATAGCGCTTTCCAAGGCACCCAAAGCGCTTTACAATGCCACTATTCATTCACTCTCACATTCACACACTGGTGGAGGCAAGCTACAGTTGTAGCCACAGCTGCCCTGGGGCAGACTGACAGAGGCGAGGCTGCCATATCGCCATCGGCCCCTCTGGCCAACACCAGTAGGCGGTAGGGTAAAGTGTCTTGCCCAAGGACACAACGACCAGGACAGAGAGCCCGGGGATCGAACCGGCGACCTTCCAGTTACAGATATGCTTCCCAACCCCCTGAGCCACGGTAGTTCAGTACTTGCTTCACAACTCATCTTTGTGTATCATATGACTTTTCTTTTCAGAACTTGTACAAAGTTGAGAGTTATTTCTTGCTCCTTTTGCTCTCTACCTGTTCCCGCCATCCAATATACATGAACTTCCACACACATACTGTCAAAGCGATTTTTTTGCCAAAGGGTTTCCCAGTAGTAATAGGTTCCAGACACATTGGACGAAGATTTAAGAGGGACAGAATATGACTCACCACTATAGGGACAGTGCTATCTGTCACCAGCTCCACCCTATTATAAATCCACAACTGACTGTGTCTTTGTATGTCTGTGGGATTGCTCATGCAACCGTGCATAACAGAAGTGTAACCAGTCATTAGATGACTGTTTGTTCATCGACATTTAGATTTCACAAACGCTGCGCAGATCTCGGTGTGCGCACTGATGCGTGTGCACCTGTACGCGTTTGAGACGTCGACGCGCCCGCATCTCATAAACAAGCAGCAAATTTAGATTCCGACCCCAACCTCTGTTTATTTTGCTGCAATTAAAATTCCTCAGAGCAAATGGAAGCCTCAGAGTATATTGAACTTCAATAGTTTCACAGATGGCCCAATCTATCTTTGTCAAAATTTCCCATCAAAGGAAAGGGGGGGGTCTGTCTGCAATGAACAGATAAACTGGTCACAGATGAATACAAATACACAATATATATGATAAATCGACAGCAAGGCAGTTGCATGGAGATTGAATTCGCATAGAGAATGAATTTGCAGGGAGAATGAATTGAGCTGGCGAGCCTCCTGCAAAAGTAGAGACCCCCATGATTCACTTTTTTGTACCCGGGGGAGCTAGACGGCTGTACGAATGAAAACTGTAATTTAGAAAATGATTTGCTGTTTACACACAGATGAGAGGGAGAAGTATTAAATAACTGGGTGGCTGAATGGCAAGAGAGAGGAACAAACATAGACTGATAAACTAATTAAGGAGATAACTGTTGATACTAAAAGTTTCAGGAGAACCACATCTATTCAAACGTGATAAAGCTAGTCTATAGCCACGGCAGCAGCTTTGTGAGGATGTGTGCTCAGCTACAGCAAGGCTTTCAGCTAAAATGCTCATATTAACATTGCTAAAATGGTGTTACGCTACAATGTTTCTCATCTTACTTCAATATGTTAACATGTTAACATTTGCTAAAGAGCAAAAGTACAGCTGAGACTAAAGGAAACAGTATTTGTTCAATAACTTGGGAATCAAACATAGACTGTATATGAAAGATGGATATTAGTGTCTGCATCTGCCATCAAGTAGCATGTGTGTTTTTAAACCATATCAATGACCTCAGGAAACACTTTATTGGTCTCACTTGCTATTTTCAAATCTTATTTGATACAATAAAGTTTGTTTTGTAAAAATGATGGACCCATTTTAAGTAAAATACATGAGATAGAAGGGTATGCATTACAGTGTGGCTACCTTGTGATTGACATATGCTAACCTATGAGCAGACAGTGTCCTGTTTTCTCAGTTAGATACACCCAGGGTGTGATTTTTGTTTTCTGCTCACCTGCAGGGCGTCACGCTCTTGTACAAACATTAGCAAATCTTTGGACAGGGAGAGAGGAAGCTGGTTCCACCTATTAACATCAGCAGCAAACTTTTGGAGTTTTGGTTCTGACTCAATAAATGTGTGAAAATAAGCCTGCTCTGTAATGTGCTGGTCACAGGTTTTAAGTGTGAATGATAGTCAGGTCAGGGTTGGTCTGTCTGCACAGAAGAGGGGCCGTTCCTCTCTATTGGTCGATTATAGCATCTCCAGCAAAACTTCCAAACTGTGCATATCATTTTTTTTTTCAGAACAGCCCTTCATAGGCAGGCATTCTAACAGCAGGATGCCAGTGACAACAGCCCAAGCGCATAACTGCAATTCAACAAGTTTAATAAGAACATTCAGAATTCAAGTTTGTAGGAAATTATGATGTAATTGATTAGGCAACTGCTTTACAGTCAGCAAGAATATTTATAGGATAAACACCATGTTGAAACAGCAGTGGAATAACAAAAAGATCCAGATCAACTTCCCCGTCCTAAAAGTGCTAAAAGTGAAAGTCAGATATGTTTTAGACACAATGTTCAGAATTAAACTGTACTAACAACCAGAACTGCCAACCTGATGGTACCGGTCAAGGTAAAGTCAGCAGGATTTGTGCTCTGGGCCTCATGAAAATATGTATGAAGTTTTAATAAGTCCAACTGTTGCTGAGCTATTTCAGTCTAGCCCAAATAGACCAGGCAAGCTGCCCTGCAATCCTCAGAGTCAGAGACCTAACATCGATGAAAATATCCAAATATATAGTTAGTTTGTGTGAGGAAGAAGAACATAACAAAAGGCTGAAGTTGTGAACACAAGTGAAAGAAAAATCCTGGTGGAAACAATAAAATTCAGGAATTTTGTTGAAAACAAAGTGTGGGAAAGAGTAAAGAAACTAATGAAACATGAGTGAAAGCAAAAAGATGGCATCATCAGGGCTCCCTGTAGCAAACATAAACAACAGAAGGAGTAAACAGATGGACAAAAAGGAGAGGGGTGTTTTTCAAATGAGCAGCACACGCTGAAGTCTTATCCAACGTTATGTTCATCCAAAAGAGCATAAGACTCGGATAACATACGTCTGGTCCAGCAGCAACTGTAAGCCAATCACTCTGATCCAGAGAGGTAACACACCCAATCCCATGATGTAGCTGCTGGAAGGGGAACTCGGTGCATGTTTGTGTGTCTGTTTCAAATTTCTCTTCGTCTCTGTGTGCACAGTGTTATCGTTTGGGTTTTTCCCCTTTGTTTTAGATACTTATCTTCTTTCTGAGTATCCGTGTGTGTCTTGAACTTTATTTGGCAAGTGTCCATCCTTAAAATTTCACTCCATTAAGATCTGCTCAGCAAAATGAGGCTCTCATCTGACAATAGGGAAGAAAATTCCCCCCAATCTTCATCCCTTGTGTGGCTATTTCAAAATGTTTTGTTTTAAATTGTGAATAGATGCATGCCTTCTTCCACTAGTTTGTCCAAGCAGACACCTCTCAAGCATAATCAGTCTTGATTATGGTCAAACTACGAATGTTTACACTTTAATGAGCACTGAGTCCTGTCATTAAAGTAAAGCGAAAGCCTTCCCACACAGCATGTTTACTAGAGTAATTCAGAAGTCTCTTTGTGAGATAAAATGCTGAACGTGTTTCAAAACAAGGACCTGCTCATTAGTGATGTTCTGAGTGTCTCCACTGCTCTATGGGTTTTATTCTAAAGCACTGCACTTAACTGTTCTTGCTGGAGTTCCCCTGGCTTGATAGAGACAGTAAAAGTTGAGCAATAATCTGTAAAATCTGACACCATTCAACTCACATACACCCGCAGTCATACACTCCCTCAGACCTCTACGGATAAAAAATAAATCGCGTATATTATTTTTATGACAAGGAGTAATGGGAACACACACACCTAGCTGGACAACGCATGGAAGTGCTGTTGAAGAAAGTCCCTGGTTTGCAGATGGACCAGGCATGCTAACGCGAACACACCTACAGACACCACATGTGCCAGAAGATTCTCAGGAAAATCTGTACTTTCACAGCATCTCTTTTTTTTTCATGCTAGCTGGCAGGTTTAACTACATTCAGAGAGGATTTTGAGTCCACGAAGCAAAGTCATTTCATGATATAGTCATGGTTGCACTGTTGGAGAAATGTGGGCAGCAGCATATTGCACCTCAGGCACCAATTAGTGGCTATATTAGCAAAATGCCACT
Source organism: Aulonocara stuartgranti (assembly GCF_965226115.1). NCBI lineage: Eukaryota > Metazoa > Chordata > Actinopteri > Cichliformes > Cichlidae > Aulonocara > Aulonocara stuartgranti. The sequence continues at coordinate 32,727,464 of NC_138953.1, forward strand.
ATGGAAAGCGCAGGGACATTTTATAGGATGCAGTGCTCATTCAAGAGTATATGCCTTATGGGTGGCTCTAACATTAGGCAATGCAAAAATGTCTTGAACTGTACAGTATGATGCATTTCCAGTTTTCATTTCTTGTTAATAAGGAATAAAAGAAGACAGTAAGAAAAGAGAAGTGGGTGTTGTGAGACTGTTGCCGGAACACTGTCAGCACTGTTTACACAAGAAAAATGAGTTTAATGAAGGATTTCTACATCTTCATAGAAATCTTGCATTCTCAAAACCTGTTAAGCATGCAATAAGTAGACACATTTTTCCTCCTACTCCATAACCTCTCAGGTAATTAGTATGCATTTCCACAAGTTTGGTGTAATTGCTTCCTTTGTGGACGGACTGTTAACCGTCTGTGTGAGGATGAGTGTGTAGGTTTATCTAATGTTTTTCTACCTCTATTTGGAGCATTGTAATCTCCTCCTCCAGTTTCCTCTTGAGGAGTACATCTTTCTTCTTCAGGTCTATCTTCCTCTTCTCCTCATTAATCGCTAACTCCAAGTCTCTCATGTCCTTCTCCAGGGCCTCCAGAATCGAGTTTCTTTTAGTGATAGCTGCCTCCTGGATGTTCACCTTCTCATAGTAGTTACACAAAATCTCTTCATGTTCCAGGAGCTGGATTCCTCTGTAGATTTGAGAAGTGCATATAGTATATACGAGCTTTAGGTCAATATGTAAGCATTCGGGTAGCCATTACTTGAGCTTTAAGCTATGAACATACAGGAAGTTGCGCCGCTGTATGGCAGTTTTGTGATTCTTGTTTATTTCCAGCAGAGTCTCCTGCTGATGGCTGATCATTTGTGTGAGCTTCATTAGTTCCAGTTTGTTGTCCTCACACTCCTGATTTATCCGGCACTGCTTCCCGGCAGCCTACAACAAGTCAGAGAGAAAGAGAAAGTAATAAGCATGTTCACAGCATCAGAAACAAGATCGGTACAAAGCACTTAATGACCCTCAGAAAAGTCTGTTCTAATTTTTTTTTTTTTAATGGTCAGTGGGGTTCAGTGCGACAGAACTTTGGACGTATCAGATTTAATACAGTACATTTTATGTATTCATTCTTTTAAAGTATTTCTTCCATGTTTGCCCTTTCCTTAGATACTTGTGTTGTCCTTTAGTGTGATGGAGAGAAATGCAGAACAGGCCATGGTCAAGCACAGACCATTTAGTCAGTGTCCTCGAAACATTCGCAAGAAGAGGAAGTTTAAAAAGGAGAAAACACCAGGAACTCAAGAAAACGGCTGGAATGTTTGACTTTTGGAAGTGACGGGACAAGCTGGCAAAATGAAGCTAAATAACAGGTGGTGCACACAATTGGAGCGAAATCTAACAAAAACAAACAGGGAAGACCAGAACAAAGACCAGAAGTAAGACTAACCGAAAAGCTAAAAAACCCCAGGTCATTTTTAAAAGCACATCACTGTTATCCACTGGTCATCACTCATCAAACTCAAAGCCAGCTCTGCGATGAAGGTTTTTTGGGCCAGAGGTATCACAAAACACAGACGTGATTTTATGTTTTTAACTGAAACTTGGTTGGACCAAAGTAACAGTGGAGCTGTTCTCATCGAGACGACCCCTCCTAACTACAGTTTTATCAGTGAGGCCAGGGTGAGCAGGAGAGGAGGAGGGGTTGCTGTCTTATTTAATGAATCATTTCAATGTAAGCAGCTATCTCCTGGAAGTTTTCAGTCTTTTGAATATGTGGCTTTACAGCTGAAGGCCCCATCCAAAGTTGTGTTTCTTAATGTTTACAGGCCTCCCAAATACTGCACAGTCTTTTTTAATGACCTCAGTGAACTGCTGTCTGTGATCTGTGTTGATTTCCACTGTGTAATTATTGTTGGGGATTTTAACATCCATGTCGACAACCCTCAGGACAAAGGGACTAAAGACCTGAGTAACACTCTGGGCAACTTTGGGCTGACTCAGCATGTAACAGAGGCCACACATAATAGAGGACACACTCTTGACCTACTGATCTCCAAGGGCCTGAGCAAAGAGAGTGTAGGAAAGCTGAGCGCAGATGGAGAAAAACAAATCTCCAGGTTCATTATGACATCTATAAAGAGAAACTTCACAATTATAATTTACAACTGAGGAGTGCAAGAAGGTCCTACTTCTCTGACATCATCACTAAAAACAGCCATAATGCTCGGGTCTTATTTTCTACAGTTGACAGGCTAACAAACCCTCCTGTGCCAGTAGCAGCTGAACTTCATTCGACCATGGCCTGCAATGACTTTGCCAAATTCTTCACAGAAAAAATCCAAAAGATTAGACAAGCAATTGGTACATCAACAGCAGATCCAGAATATGTACTGTGTTCACCGAAAAACTGTTTAAACACCATCAAACAGTTTCACCCTATTAACAGCAAAGACCTGAAGACATCTTAGGTCAACTGAACTCCTCCTCTTGCTGTTTAGATGTCCTGCCAACAAGTTTTTTCAAAAAGGTCTCAAAGACTTTAGAGTCAGACCTGTTACAGATCGTCAACTTTTCTTTAATGTCAGGTGTGTTTCCGGAACCACTAAAAACTGCTGTAATCAAACCTATACTGAAAAAGGACAATCTTGACAAGACACAAATGAACAACTACAGGCCGATCTCAAATCTCCCACTTTTAAGTAAGATCATTGAAAAAGCAGTTTCTCAACAGTTCAATTACTTCTTAAAACAGAATAACTGCTATGATGCCTTCCAGTCAGGTTTTAGACAGAACCACAGCACTGAAACCGCTCTGACCAAAGTGTTTAATGACATATGTCTGAATACAGACAGTGGAAAAATGTCAGTCCTAGTTTTACTGGATCTCAGTGCAGCATTTGACACAGTTGACCACCACAACATATTACTCAAACGACTGGAGAACTGGGCAGGTCTTTCAGGAACTGTACTAAACTGGTTCAAAACATACTTAGAAAACAGGAAATACTTTGTATCAATAGGTAACTTCACATCTGAGCAGACTAGTATCACATGTGGCGTTCCCCAAGGTTCCATCTTGGGACCCCCTCTGTTTAACATCTACATGCTCCCACTGGCACAGATTATAAACAACAACAAAATAAACTACCACAGCTATGCAGATGACACACAAATATATATCACAATGTCACCAAGAGACCGAGGCCCTGTACAGACTCTTGGTAAATGCATTTAGGAAATTAATGACTGGTTGTGCCACAATTTTCTCCAGCTAAACAAAAACAAAACTGAAGTAATAGTCTTTGGCGCCAAAGAAAAACGATTACAGGTCACCAGAGAACTTCAATCTATACATCTAAAAACCACAAACCAGGCGAGAAATCTGGGTGTAGTGATGGATGCAGACCTAAACTTAGAAAAACACATTAAGACAATAACAAAGTCAGCTTACTATCACCTCAAGAATATATCAAGGATAAAAGATCTGATGTCTCAACAGGACCTGGAAAAACTAGTCCATGCATTCATCTTTAGTAGGCTTGATTACTGTAACAGCATCTTTACAGGTCTACCTAAAAAATCAGTCAGACAACTACAGCTCATTCAGAACTCTGCTGCTCGAGTCCTCACTAAGACCAAAAAAGTGGACCACATCAGTCCAGCTCTGAGGTCCTTACACTGGCTGCCTGTCCGTCAGAGGATAGACTTTAAAGTTCTGATGCTGGTCTATAAAGCTCTGAATGGTTTAGGACCAAAATACATCAGTGACCTCCTGACCCAGTATGAACCTTCCAGATCCCTCAGGTCATCTGGATCCGGTCTTTTATCAGTTCCCAGAGTCAGAACCAAACACAGAGAAGCTACATTCAGCTTTTATGCTCCATATATCTGGAACAAACTCCCAGAAAGCCTCAGATCAGCTGAAACACTCAGTTTATTTAAATCCAGGTTGAAGACTCACCTGTTCTCAGCTGCATTTAAATAAAGCACCAAATCCACACTTTTAAGCTTAAATTTCAAAACTAACATTTTAACTACTGATTTTATCTATTTCTGATTTTATCTGTTTTGATTTTATATACTGTTTTGTTTGTTTGTTAATTAGTTTGTTTGTTTTAATCAATTTTAAATCATGCTTTTTATTTGTTTTTGTTTCTAATGTCTCTGTAAAGCACTTTGAATCACCTTGTTGTTGAATTGTGCTATACAAAAAAACTTGCCTTGCCTTGCCTAGCACTGAAAGAATCCTGAATCTAAATCTGTGGGAGAATTCTTCAACAGCAAAGATGGTACAAGTATAACATCCAGGAGAGGAACCTTCTTAAAATGTCATTTGGGTAATCAAAGTCAGGAATCTTTTCACGTTTTTTGTGGGCAGGGATAGCTCAGTAGGTAGAGTGGTCGCCCCATGATCGGAAGGTTGGGGTTCGAATCCGCTGAACGGCTACCCTGACCTACCCCTGAGCAAGGTACTGTCCGTAACCCTTCACCGAGTTTTTTTGATTCCTCAGAGGCAGCCGATGGAAGACAAAACACTGCTCCCTAGACCATTTAACACTTTATTTCACTTTCACAATACTTCTAGAAGGGAGATGCGTCCTGCAAGACACGTTGCCGTGGATCTCAAAATGGTGACGGGCACCTGACAGTTTTATTACCAGGAACCTTTTCTAGTCTAAACAACAGCATTTCAGTAAGTTTCCACTACAAGTTTCCACTACTATCTACTGCTCTACAGGCAAACATGGGTGAGAGTCTACGACTGAAGGACACCTATTCTAATGCCTTTATTATTCAGGGCTGTGTCCACTTAACACTACACTATATGATTATATGGCAGTTTGATTAATATGAGATTAATATATGGCACAGTAATAAAGCACTTCAGGTAAGATCATTCTAACAACAGTGATAAACAAAAAAAACCCCCACACGTTTTACTATAAAATGCTACCAATGAGTTCACCCCTGTCTTATTTGTGTCTGTACACAACTTTGGATGTCTCGCAGCTCATTTAATGTTTGTTTAAACTGTCTAAATTGTGATACTGCCATACTCCAAAGGGTGTGTGTGTGTCTGTGAACCTTGGAAATGTCATTGCGTAGCTTGTCCCTTGTTTTCGAAGTATTAGAGATCTTCATACGAGCCTTTGAGAGTCCTCTGAAATAGACGTATATAAAGGGAAAAAGATAATAATTACACACAGAAACTCAATAAAACATAACTCGTTGCACACAGCTTGACATTTTAACTGCTATTATAGTATTTGGTTATGACCACATATCCTAAACACACCTGTCCTTGTTGATGGCAATGGTTCGCTGGATTTCCGATTCATTTTCCAGGACCTTAATCTGCTCCGTCAATTCTGTGATTGTCTGTGAGGCCATCTGTTTCAGCTTGACATACTTTTTCTTCTCTTCCATAACCATATCGGACAGCTTAGAGTACTGTAATATTCTGACGAGGTAACAAAACACAGATTAGTAATGAACACATTATTTATCTACAACACAAACTCCCAATCCAGAACAACTTCTTTACACGTTACACTAATGCTTTGTATTTATACTTCTTAGACTTTTAGGTCTATGTGCACTTGCTAAATCATCAACAGATGCTATACTCCTAACAGAGTAATCTTAATATCAGTGACTCATATTCATTACAAGTGATCAGTGGATCACAAAATTATGAAAGAACCAAAGTCTCACAGGGTTTAAAATGCATCTAAGACGTGTGTGCTGTGACGAACGACGGCTAAATGTGAGAACAGAGAGGAGATACACTGTCTGATTCCATGTCAAGTGCAACCACTTCAAACTGAACTCTGCTGCTTTGACCTTAATGAATGCATTGTTTAAAAATCTGCTTTTATACTGGGTGGTGCTTTATGCATTAGTCTGTGTCTGAACACTGAAGTATGACCAATTAGAAAGAAATGGTTTTCTACCAAGACAACATGCACAGATGTCTGAATTAATTGTGGCTGCAGATATTTTGCAGCTCAGAGGAGCCAAACATATAACATGGAATCAATTATCAGTCGTGAAAAATGGTTATATTAAAGGAATATTTCACTGAAAACCAAAATCTACATACTTGGTGTGAGTTTTGTGCTTTTGGAGACGGATATTTGCTTTAGTTAAATGGAAGTAAATGGCACTTAAAATGTCAAATTTATCCAAAACCCTTGTGGCTCGTGAATATGTGAGAGGACATGAACATTAACAGAGTCTTCCTCTGCTGAGTTGTAATGTTATCTAGCATTGTGATCCTTTTGGAGAAACACAAAGCTAGAAATAGGTAAGAACTCAAAGCATACAGAAAACTCGAATAGAGCTTGTTTTTCAGCTACTGAAGATAAAACAGAGAGAGGCCCACAAACAAGCAGCAACTAAAGATGGCTGCAGTAAAGTCCTAGCATAGTATCTCGAGGGAGGAAACCACATCTGGTGATGTCCATGAATTCTAGACTTCAGGCAGTCACTGCAAAAGTTCTGATATTTAAATTCATGCTACTTCATCCAATTACGGATGAAAAGATGGATGGATAGAGCAAAATGAGGTACACACATCAAGGATTTTGCATCAGGAAATAAAAATGTAATAAAATGCTTTTATTTCAGAGAGAGAGCCAGACAGAGACAGTAACAACAGTTTATTAAAGAAATAAACTGTTGTTATACAGTTTATTTCTGAAATTAACAACATAATTAACAACACTATAACATCTTTAAAAAAAAAAAACAGGTGCACCTGCGCTGTAGCATAGTGTTGAGCTTGTTATGGTCCATGATGATCAGGTCTTTTTCTTTGAGCTCGTGCTGGATGCGCTCGTTCAGTTGCTGTTGGAAGATTTAACATGGAACAGCATCATCATCTGCTGTGTGTATGCACGTGTGTGTGTTTGTTCCAGATATCAAACTTCCCTTGTGCCTTTAAAATAGCTTCCATTTTTAAACTGTAAGTAAATGAAGGATAAACAAAAATTCAAATGACTGATCTAACAGTCTTTGTTTTCTTTGCAATTTTTATTTTTAAGAATTTCTCATTTATTTTCGAGCTGGTTGCTGTTGATCCAGGATTTTCTTATGTACTAATTAAGAAAGAGTCGATGAATCTTTTATTAATTAAACAAAAAAAAAAAAACCGTAATAATTTATAAAATGTTTTTTCCTCAATCCCAATATCCCCAATATTATTAATGTAGAAGACAGATGCGCTCTTGCTCGCTGGTTTCTCGACTGTCATGCTAACATCCCAAAGTATCTAAAATACAAACCCACTGATTCTCACACAAGTCTAGTTGAACTGCTCTGTGTCTGCATAAATGATTATATTATGCACTAAAATGCACTAATGATGACATAAAATGTAAATAAATCTGCGTGCGTGTCTGTGGGTTTAAACTTCACCTCGACCCTGAGCAGTTCACGGTGCTTCTGGCCTCTCTCCTCTGCTTTGATTTGCGTTAAACATCTCAGGTTATGGACCTCCTCTCTGAGGCGGTTTGAGTCACTGAGCAGCTCCTGAATGACCCGATACTGCTGCTTTCTCTCGCTTTCCTCTTCAGCCGCCAATAGCTGTTTGGGAACAATTTAGGAGCCGTTCACAGTTTAAAAACACCTTAAAAACATTAAAAACCGAATGATATTATGGATCCCCGGGGCGATCACTGGAATCAATTTTCTCTTATTGTGTGTCATGAACAAAATATGTAAACAGAAATCTCATTTTGTCCCTCATTTCTTGAAATTAAGATACAAAGACATGAAAAACGACTTAGTGAGAACTTTAATAGTAAAAGTGCAAGACCCAGAAAGTGGAAAAAGCCTGAGATGTTTATTAAAACTAACTAATATTATAGCATATTATAATTAATATTATCACTCCCAGAGTAAATATGAAAATTTCTTTGATTGTTCATACTGTAGCAACCATTTGTGAATAGCAGAAATTACTCGTGTAGTTTTTTTGTCTGTTTTTTCTGTATTTAAACACTATTTATTATTTATTGTTCTACTTTTTCTAATATATCTCCAATTCTCCAAAAGTTGATTCTGTTCATCTGGACGTAGCGTTTTGTGGGAGAAACGTTTCAGTGGGCTGGTTTCAGTCATTATGCAAATGTGCTGTTTATAAGATTTGGGGAAACCTGCAGTCAGCTGAGACTGAAGAAGTCACTTGGATGAGTGACGAAACCTTTCTCCCACAAAACGCATTGAGAATGCATCAAGATATCTCCAATTTGCTTTTTCTTGCTCACACTTATTCTTGCTATAATGTGAATTTCCCCAGTGTCAGATTAATAAAGTCTATGTGGTATTTAAAGCATATCTTTTGATAGGCTGGAGACGTATCCAGGGTATACGTAGCCTCTCGCCCTACTCCAGCTCAAACTGCGACCCTGAATTCAATGAGCAGAAGAAAACGGATCGATGGTTGGCCCTTACATGCCCACCTGCTTTTCAAAGCTGACTTTGAGAGCATCAACCTCTTTCTGAAGTTCCATCCTTTGCTGAAAGCTGGCTTCTGTTTTGGGGACAGCATCTAACTGAAAATTCAGAAAATGAGAGTTTTCTTTCAGTATAAATTGGCAAGTATCCTTTGAATTGGGTTCAAATGCAATGTTCTTCAGACCACAGTGTAAAGAAAAAAAAACACCATGAGGATTGAGTCCTAATCTTCCTACACCCAATATCTAATCCGGGCAGTGAATATTCAGTCCCACAAAAAGGCTTACTAAAAAACAAACACAACAGTGTTAGATTATTTGATCTTATAACAGCGTCTCGTTTTTAGCAGTTTGATCTCCGCAGCCGCATATTTTATAAAAGTTTGGAGGGAGAAGAAGACTACATCAGTAAGTTCAAGTACTTCAAAAAAGATAATGCAATACCATAATTAAGTTTCATCTGCATACATAAAGCAATAAATATTCATTATTAGCCCTCTTGCTGGGTAAAGTTTGAGCACAACAGTATGAAAATATTAAACCCATCAATCACATCGCGTTCGATTTAAATGTGATGAATTTCTGTGGTAAAACCACAGACTCCTCCAAACAGTTCAGTTTCATTACGTGCGGCTGTTCGTGTGAGCTATTCTTGATTAGCAAACTGAGTGAATCATAATGTTCAGAAGCGTTGTTTCCTTGTTTCCTCAATGTGCAAATTCCCAGATGTGTCATATTGATTTCCTTTCATGCCATTATGTCCTTTTGAGATGTGCTGATGCATTTCCAATCAGCCGCTTGTTCCTCTTCCTTCCACTTTCTCGTTAAAAAATGCGCACATCAGAAAAATGACAGGAAGCTTGGTCTAATATAAATCAACAATTTATGTGACAATACAACACCTGTGTCAAAGCCTGGAAAATGTTCCAAATCTGTTGTTAACTCCAGTGAGAAGATGAAGAGAATCTATACAGTACTGTGAAGCTTTTAAGTCGCAATTACAGGTGTTACATGTACAAAGGAACCACAGCAATCACACTGGACACTTTAACTGCTTCACCATGTCTTCATGTGAAAGCAACATTTCACAGATCACCTTTGCCTTTAACTTCTCGTAGATATTCCGCATGTGTTCGAGCTGCTCCGTGGCTGCGGTCAATGCGTGCTCCATCCTGTTCAGGGCTTGCATCTGCCTGAGGATAAAAAACAGGCCCCTTTTAAATATTTCATTATCATGACACCGACTCTCCAACACTAAAATCTATTGTTTCACATCTAGCTAATTATAAAGCGCTGCATATGGTTTGCTGTCAAATATGATGGTTTTGAACTGTGTTTGAAATGCAGCTAAAGACTCACCTCTTGTTAAACAGCTGTTAGACTTTAAAACATTTGCACACTGATGCAGAAAAACTGTAAAACTACACCTGCCACTGCTCAAAATGATGTATTTTTTATACTTAAAGGATCTTTACTAGGGGTGCAACGATACTCGTATCGGTATTGAACCGTTCGATACAGTGCTTTCGGTTCGGTATGCATATGTATGAACAATACAAAATTTGGAATTTATTTTATCAACTTTCCTTCTGACGATGCTGTCTGTGTTGAGCGCTCAGTGAATCTGCGTTCGACTACTCCGCCTAGGCTGCACTGTAGAGCGCAGATCCACTGAGCCTTCAACACAGACAGCATTGTCAGAAGGAAGAGCGCAGGGTAGTGATGGCCCGCTTGAAGCTGACGCTCCGTGTCGAAAAAAACAACACACTGGTTCAGAAGCACTGTGTCGAGGCTTGCTTCGTTTGGCAAAAGTCACGTGACCAGTGACGTCCGAAGCTTCATTACGCACGTAACTGCTTCGGTACCTGATTCAAACAGATATAAGGAAGTGAATCATCCACGGGATTCGTGGAGTGTGTTGATGGTGACAGATAGCGACGAGGTGATCATTCCACTGACAGATATGGAGCCAGCGAGGAAGAGAGGACGTTCTGGCGTGTGGGAATATTTTGAGTTGATTTTGCTCAATTCATTTTATCTGCCGAAGTGAAAAACTTGAAATGTCCAAAATCATGTTTTCATAATGTAAATATCATTACAGCATATGACTTTAGGAACACTTCCATGTGAATTAAAGCTAATGAAGACTACAAAAATGTATTTGACACTATACGTACATGACATTGCTACACAGTTTAGAAAATCATTTTGTTTATTGTTTTTAGGTGATAGTCTGCAGGACCCAGGAATACCTGCATATCTACCAACTTGCAGTGTGGTTCCTGCACTCCACAGCCTCTTCTGTTCCATGCAAGTGGATTTTCTCCAGGGCAGGAGAAACTATTTCTAAGAAAAGAAACAGACTCAGCCAGCGCACAGTAACACTAATCCTCTTGTTAACTGTAAATAACAAAAGGGCTACCTTACATTGATCATGTTTTTACTTTGCAAGTTCTTGATTAGGGATGGGTTTTGATTATCGCTTTTCTGATTACAATCCATGCTAAATGGAATAAAGTGATATTGATTCATTAAAATCCTGTGTCGATTTGTAAATTAACGTTATTATGCCTGAAACGCCAGCATCTCAGGTTAAACCTCACAACATGTCGTCAAACACCATGCAGCTAAAACAGTAACTGGGAGCAGGTTTACGGATTCTGCATACAAACGTGAACACAGAGCGCGGACCCGACGCGTCAGAGTCAGATTTTGATGTGTCGGCGGGTCCGCGCTGTGTTTGCCTCTTTTTTTTTCGCTGGCTTCTGCAGCTGCAGGTTTCATAACTCTCTGTTTACATCTCTAATTAAGTCTCACATGTGTCAGCTTTCTTTTAATAGATACGAAATTATGGATATATACTGTTAAATGATCAGACTTGTAATATTTCTGACTGAGGCAAAACTTTCCAGATTCCAATCAAATTGAATCGGATCCTGTATCGAATCAAAATGATTCTACAAATCAGTGACGATGCAGCCGTACTCAGCTTCCTAAGCATTTTCCCTTTCCAGTTCACAATCAATCCCACCCCTAGGTCAAAAATATGTATAGGACAATTGGCCTAATCTAATATTTTGTATGAACCTGTCCAGCTGTCCAGTGATTAAACGACAAGTAGATGGAGGCAGGACTTCACAGCAGGGGCATACTCCATAATGTGCTGTGCATTATCATATGTATATTATATATATTGCTCACTTATTGTATTTACCAACATCAAGGAGTTATGAGCAAAGAAAGGCCACACCATAGTGCATGTTTAAATAGGGAAAGTTTATTGATCAAAATGTATTACGCAAATACGCATTACATTTTTTTCAGCCCCCCAATCGAGAAAACAAAACCAATTACATGTTCAAAGCAACGGAACGGTGGCCCAATATCAGAGAGAACTCCACTCTTGAGTGAGCAGTGATAATTGAGCAGTCCGTTTTATTTTGCAGATTCAAGCTGCTCTTCAAAATTTTCACCACCAGATGTCACCGGAGAGGACTGTGTTGAAAAGCTTCGAGTAATGAACCGTTTTTCAATACAAGCTTCAGTGCTTCGGAAAGCTTCATTTGGCCATCACTAGCGCAGGGCAAGCTAGCGAGACAGAAGTTAAGCTCTCCTTGCAACATGGCAAATTGAACCTCCCCCACACTCATTCAGATCTGGCGTTTGGAATTATTTTGGTTTTCATGTGATGTATGACCCTGAAGTTAAGCGCGTCATGGAGTAAAGTAAAACAGTATGTTGGATGTGCCACACAATGCTCAATTACATGGGTGGGAACTAGTGGCAGTTAACTCGTTAACGTGTTGGCCGTCCAACCCCACGCAGGGGTAGCTCGTTAACGGAGATTTGCCGTGTTGTGGCGTTAACGTCATCTCAACGAGATTAACGCTGACAGCACTAGTGGGAACACAACGAATATGACTGCACATTTACTCCGACATCATCCTAGTGCAAAGACAAGTGGAAGCAGACAAAAACAACAAGCATGCATGCTACAAACTTTACCCGAGTCATTTAGACAGCCGTTAGCACATGATTCTCCTTATGGGGACCTGATATGTTTAATATTGTGGCGAGCTCAGACAAGGAGGAGACGGAGGTGTCGTTTGGTCTTGCTTCCCGTGAGCTAGCCAGGGAGCACAGCCGTTTATTGACATCTGCAGAAGAACACTGCTAACTGCTCAGCGCGGCAACCGCACAGCAACAACAACACACAGAGCGCCCTCTGACCTCGGAAGGACACACCGTCGCAGTGAGAAGGCGTCACCCGTCACTATGGCAACATAAACAAAACATAACTGTACAAACAGAACCCCAAACAGCCCTGACCCGCTACACAGCCTCCACCTAAGGGGTCAGTTGTCCCCGACGACCCCATTGCCCCACACATAGTCCTGCACATGTCCAGGTGCCTTCTTTTGGCGCACCGGCCGGTCACGACCGACGGGGGAAAAGTCACTCGGGTCAGAACATGGGGTGCCACCATCATCCCATTTCTGACACCAATGTGGCGAGCTCAGACAACGAGGAGACGGAGGTGTCGTTTGGTCTTGCTTCCCGTGAGCTAGCCAGGGAGCACAGCCGTTTATTGACATCTGCAGAAGAACACTGCCGCTAGCTAACTGCTCAGCGCGGCAACCGCACAGCAACAACAACAACAACACACAAGGCGCCCTCTGACCTCGGAAGGACACACCGTCGCAGTGAGAAGGCGTCACCCGTCACTATGGCAACATAAACAAAACATAACTGTACAAACAGAACCCCGAACAGCCCTGACCCGCTACAATATGCTGCTGAGAATATAGCCCAGAAGAAGCGTATAGTATAGCTTTTATTTTGGAAAGAGCCATTTCTCTGTAATAAACTCTCTTTTCCAAAGATGAGTGATTCCTCAATCAGATACAGGTGTTACCGCGCCAGATCCGCGGCCCCGAACCGTAGTAAGGAAACCTCTGGCAGTTACTTGAAGGTTCCGTAACTGACTCGTAGCCGGCAACAGCTTACTATACAGGTCAACTCCGCTAGCAAAAAGATCGAAGGAGGCGTAGGAAACTGCTTCACCGAACTTTATTTCTTCTCTAAGGCACGAACACCGCGTACAGTGGGCTGAAACAGTTTACTCACAGCGAGCATCGCCGACACAACTCTGGCTGTCGAGGGAGTTATTATATTCTTTTTATTTATTTTCTTTTCGTCTCTTCTGTAGCTAACCGTTACTTTTCCCCTGCTCCGCTCTCTCTCTTCACACACACACACACACACACACACACACACACACACACACACACACACACACACCAGGCAGTCCCGCTACACACATCCCGAATACATTTCCCATCAGGCTTCATCCTTAAAGGGCCATGCCTGTAACACAGGGCTTGCAAAATCGCTAGCCCGACGTCCCGGGGCTAGCGATTTTTCCAGTCGTACTACCAAAATCTATCTCTGCCCTGCCCGTCGGGCTATTGTAGGAAGGAAAATATATGTCAATGCTTTTGCATTCTTTCGGAAATGTAGCTGGGTAATCATGTCATTGCCATCGGTGAGCCACTGTCAATATGTGACATATTCAAATCGTGTTTGAATTTGCGCTTGTTTTTTGCTTTCACTTTGCAATCGTGCGAACTGTGTATAGAGAGCGACAGTACTGATTGGTGAGTGATGATAATTTGCCACCAATTCCTCTGACATCGTCTTATCAATCGTTAGCTTACTATGCAAACATGACAAGTGAAATCTCCCTGCAGCAAGCTTAAACATGTGAGAGGTTGATCGCGCAGAGAATCGCTGACCGTTATATTTTAGTTCTGCTGAGCCAAATAAGAGAGGTCAGGGTGAAGAAGTGACAGCCAAAGAAAAGCTTACCACAAAACGGAAAAGTTATGACAAATCAGACTATAAGGCAAAAAGAAAGTGCAGCTTTATGGTTTCATGGACAAAAGAATTTCTGTGGCTGCAATATGACGAGCTATATAACCGGGGCTGCACATAAGTGGTCCGCAGGTGCGCATTCGCTGTCAAAAAAAAAAACAAAAAAACAACGTGCACAAGATATGAAGTTGCAACGCCTGTTTGCATACATAAGATTTTCTGGAGGAGGATAGACATTTGTTTAAAACTCTTAAAGATGTCGAAGAAGCTCCTTTAAGCAATTACTTTGGTGTTCCTGCAGCTCCAAAGAAATGTCAGAAGGAGTCCGAACCACAAAAGAAGCGCGTATTCTCAGAAAAGTGGTTGCAGGAGGTGAGCTGGCTTCAAACAAATGATGAACGCACAGAGATGTGGTGCAGAATGTGCCGTGAAAATCCCACTCTAGCGGACAAAAACAGTGCTTTTTATATAGACGCAATCGCGCGTTGCAACTTCTTACCTGGTGCGCCTCTTTTATTTTGACAGCGAATGCGCACATGCGGACCACTTATGTGCACCCGTGTAAATAACATAATGTTCTGCCGGGTGTGTTGTTGGTTTTCTCTCGATTTCTGAGTCGACAAGCGCCTTTGTTACTGGGACCAGTCATTTTAAGAAAGGCCCCATTAGAAGCCATGAGAAATGCAAGAAATGCATTATTGCTCAGTCTGCAATAGCTTTCCCAGAACAAACACCAATTGCAAATAACATACTAAAAATAAACCTGAAAAATCTGTTTAGAACAGCAAAGAGTGAACTACCACTGGCAAAATTTAGCAGTCTTTGCAAACTTCAAAAAGCAAATGGCCTAGATCTTGGTTCCACTTGTCTCTTACCCGTGACTTCAGCGGAAATTTCAAATTCAGGATCTGACACAGACTGATTCATGTCCTACACAGTTCTTACAAGTTCATAGAAATTTCTGTTCAATTAGAACCAAGTATTTGAGTTGATGATTGTAATTTTTATACAATGTTGTAATTTGTTTTTCAACAATTTTTTGATTAATGTTTTGTTTCCTTTACAATATTATACATTAAAGTATAATATTGTAAAGGAAACAAAACATCAATCAAAAAATTGCTCTCTTTTTTATTCGGGCTACTTACATTTATTTTGGGCTACCAAAAACTGAAGAGTCCCTGCCCGAAGGGCTACCAGGGATTTTGAAATTTTGAGAGCCCTGAGATATATTTATTATTTTTTTTATTACTTTTGTTTCAGCAACATTAAATTTAAAAACTTTACTTTTGAGTTAAAATATATATTTATAATTTTAATAAATGACAAATTAAAAAGGCATGAACATTTTTTTGTATCGAAAAAATATCGAACCGTGACACCAAAGTATCGAACCACACTGAAAAAAAGGGACTGGCCATCTCTTGGATTTATGTAAGCATCTTGCATGTATTTAACACAATTGCCTCATGTTTTAAAGATAAATGTAACTATATAGTGTAAAAACTACATGATATGCAGAAAGGGTGTATTAAATTGTTCATATCATGTTCAGGTGAAGTAAGTCAATAAGATAGCAACGTTAAATCTCGTGAAACCACGCGTGATTTCATCTCGCGGGCTTTGGATCGTGGTTTAAAAAATGCATCCATCTCAGTCAAGTCGAGCAGCCAACTCTACGTTTTTTGGTATGTCTTGATTTTTTGAATTAATGTTTACCATATTTTAGCCAAATGTAGTTAAACGTCTAGAGTGCCGCCATGTAACATGCTAAAAAAGAGCCGTTAGCTTATTTGCTGTTTTATCTGTTGTCAAAGAATTGGCGCTTTTTCATTTGAATTTGTCTTTGGCACAAGAGCCGTAATATCACATTAAACCTAATTACGAGGCACTCACAACATAATTTGGTTTTCTGTGTGAATAGATTTGCCAACTGACTCTTCAGTTACATTGTGTATTTACTGCACCGTGGTGTTAGTGAGATTTTGGACATTGAACAGCTTTAGCTAATATCATCAGTGGCATTATGCTAGCTTACATCCCTACCCTTCCTGCCCTCACCTGCTGTCCTTTTGTTTTTGTTTTTTTTTTGCTGCACATTGAGAGATTACCTCTATTCTGCATTTCACCAGGAGTCAGCTGATGGATTGTGGGTTCAAGGTGTTATGGTAAGAAAGTATATTCTATTTTCGCTTAAGGTTTCTGTAACTTAATTATAATAGGTTTTTTATAATTATTAGGTGCATGCATACTCAAATAGACCACCCTATTAATACAACTGAGAAATCCAAAATCTGCCATAGGTTTAACCTGTATGTATTGTCAGAAAGGTGATTACTGGACTCACATTAATGCACACTTGAACTAAAATGAGGTTGTAACTTGTGGGTTCTTGGGTTGCAAATCAGAAACAAACATCTTTGGATTTTTTTAATCCCATAAGATCTGGAAACACAGTTTTTATTCAACAAAACATTACTGATTAACCAAGCACAGTGCCTGCTGTTATTTCAAAATAATTTTATGTCATTTTAGATGAAATGCAGCATTCCAGTGCATCCCAACCTTGCCTTTACAGTCAAGGTTTCTGACGGAGCTGAGTTTCTCTCTGACAGTCTGCTGAAAGTGTTTGGGGGAACAGGGCACAAAGCTAAAGGATGTAGCTGCCATGATGACAGTAAGAACTTTAAAATTCTTTAACTACAAAGTGTATATGTATTGCATTAGGTCAGTAAAAGATTTTTATGCTGCATCCATTGAAACAGTCAACTATTACCCGTGAGTACTGATTCCAGCGAAAGGATGCCATAATTTTCGTTATGCATTTACTGGCCCACTGAGAAAAATTTATCTTTTTAAAAAAAGAAATGTTCTGGAAACTATATATCCATAAAGTTGATGTCAAACAGGAACTTTTGATATTTCTTTGTAGATGCTGGTGTTGCATGTTGACTGGTTTAAGTTTTTGTCTGGGATCATTTTCTTCTGTGCTACTGAAAAGTTCACAAATCTCTGTTTTCTTTGTTATAATACTTTAGGATGACATTAATGCTCGAAGGGAGTCTCATCAAAGTGCTCCGCATCTGTGTGAAAGACAATTGCAACATCTTGGTGCAGGAGTTCATGGTGAGTGTTTTATGAGTAGATTGTGGCTTTGCAACATTTAAAAATGCATTTAGTTATCCACTTGATCCTCATTGGACTGGTTAGGACCAGTAGTCCTCTTTAATAATTTGAAGTTCACATGAGGCCTGGTAGCGAACTCGGCCGCCCCCCCTTGAGGCCCCACCCCCTTATATTAGGGGTCACATCAGTGTGAAAAAACTTTAAATTTGTCATTCTAGTGAACAAAGGAAAATCCCACCAATATTTACATTAGCTTTTGTTTGGAAAAAAAAAAGACCAACAGCTAACCAAATTGTGGGGCTGAAAGTCTAAATTCTAACATCTTCTGAGTGACATAACCTGGATTTCTGATGGGCCGGTGTCTTTCTAACAAAAACTAATGTAAAGCATTTGAAATTATTATGTTTTTCACTCTGTCTTAGAAACTCTGTTAGACCATGAATGGCAGCATGGCAGGCAACTCTTTGGCTATAGCTATTTACTATGTTGCTTGCATTGGTTTAAATTACTCTAACATTAGAACTGGTAGATTCAAAAGAGATGAGTTTAAAAAGGAATCTTAAAGAAATGTTTTGTGTTTAACCAGGACTTGACTGAGGCCACTGCACAGATTGAGAAAACCACAATGAACATCTGTCTCCAGAGGATGCACCAGGCAATGACTTTTCTGATGTTGGCATCATCATCGAGGGTATAGTAGTTCTTCAAGATCTGGATAACGTGACCTTTGCAGTAGCCATGCTGTTTGGACCTTTTTTATTCCTTCAATATGAGTTACCCATCACAACTCTGCTACACTTTTGAGGTGATTCAAAGGGTGGTAATGGAGTTGGATGCAACTCAGCTCTCAAGAAAAACTCACAACTAAGACAAAACTGCTCCTGCAAGGAAAGCTCACTGTTATGCATGCAAGCTGATCAGCTCTAGGTGAGAGGACATTTAAATCTCACACTTGTTCTGCTGCATTTTTGAAGCTCAATTCCAGGAACAGATCGCAGGGTTCATTTTTATATACTCTGCAACTGCCATGAGGACGAGCCGTTTTTCTTGTTGTTGTTTGTTTTTCCTTTTGCTCTGTACAGCATTTTGGCAGCATTTTTAAACTTCTCTTTGTATTTTTTCTTTCTTTTACTAGTGAAGAGATGTAGCATGAACAGTTATGCAGTCTAAATATCCCATATGGGTCGTGTGAAATGGTATTTTCAGTTTCATTCAGTTGAAGTAAAGAACGTTGAATATTTCTAAGTGTGCTGTTTTGAACCAAGATGTCACAGTATGATCAGTGCTGTAATTTTTGACAGTCACTGTATCAATGTTATTTTTGCATCTCTTGAATAAAGGTTTTGACCTGCAAGTGCTAATTTCTTTAGTTATTGGGGTAAAATGGGTAATGTTAATAGGAAGGTGTTTGCCAATTCAGTAACTTAATTTAATGTTAATGGAAACTAACATTACCTCAAATTGTTTAGTTATAATTGTTGTTTAACTGAATCTTGACGTCAGAGGCCTTAAATAGAATGTTTTGATTTGTTCTTTCCCAACATTTTTCAAAAGAAACAGTCTAATTTCTTTGCTGTGATTGATTCCAGAGAACACGGAAGAACTGACATTATTTAACTGTTGATTTATGTAGATTCAGTGGAGGAGTAATGTCAGTTTAATTCTTTACCTACTGTCAATGCAGTGAAATTAGACATTTTGTTTTGAAAGGTTACTGGTGGATGCCAGCAACCATCTTGGAAGAGAACAATACAATCTGTTATAAGGCCTCCATTTGAAAATTGTGTATTTGATACTAGAATATAATAGCAAAATGTAATTTGAAGATAACATGTAGCATTTAAGTGACCAAGTAGTATTGGGTAAAAGTTATTGAATGGTGTTGGGATAAAGTGAGAAAATTGTGAAGGATTAAAATATTTCAAGAGCTCAAATTACTTCATCAAAACATGTTTAAGTCACATTTTATCAACACAAATTGCACAGGTTTATTGAACATGAATAAATTGTGTTAATTTAACTCAATTGTTTAAGTTGCTGCCAAAGCAAAACATCTGTGTGCAACAAATGTCCACCATTGAATTAAGTAAATCCAACAACATATTTTTTTCAGTGCAAACCGAACCGTGAATTTTGTGTATCGTTGCACCCCTAATCTTTACAGGGTATCATTAAATGATTTATAGCATGACTAGGTTTCCCTAGTCATGACTAACTGACAAACCATCTCAAGCCGTTTTATATTGTAAGTCAAAGACCCTTTAATAATACAGAGAAAAGCCCCAACAATCAGATGACACCCTATGAGCAAGCACTTGGTAACAGTGGGAAGGAAAAACTCCCTTTCAACAGGAAGAAACCTCTGGCAGAACCAGGTTCAGAGAGGGGCTGCCACTTGCCGCAAATGCTTGGGGATTAGGGGAGGAAGACAGGACAAAAGACATGCTCTGGAGGACAGCCAGAGGTTAATAATAACCTCATGATTAAATGCAGAGAGGTGTATAAACACGTAGTTAGTGACAAAAGGTGAGTGAAGAAGAAACACCTCCAGAAGAAGCCTCCAGCAGCCCAGGCCTATATAAGCTTTACCAAAAGGAAAGTTTCAAGCACAATCTTAAGTAGAGAGGGTGTCTGTCCCCTGAATCCAAACTAGGAGCTGGTTAATTAAAAGAGCAGGTTCTCTAATATTGTTAGATCTTTGCCTTAAAATATAAAGCACCTCCAGGTGACTGTTGTTGGGATTTTGCACTATATAAATTAAATTGAATACCTTACTTTTAAATACCTTAAGTAAGCCAGTAACCTAAGAGCTAAGTGCTCTATTGGGGTGATACAGAACTATGAGGTCTTTAAGATAAGATGGGGCCTGATTATTCAAGACCTTTTATGTTAGAACATATATGACATAGACACCAGCAGTGGCAGAGAAGACTGATTTAAACTACTAAAATAACACGTGAAGACGCTAATGCAAATGCTAAATGCAAACCTAACATTTCTGTGTTCAGAAAAAGGTCACCGTCAAGGTTCTCAGTATGTAAGGACTAATTTCCATGTGGAAAAGATTACTCGTGAGATATCACTCTGTACCTGTTTTTCTCCTTGAGCTGCAGAGACCGTCTCTCATACAGATGCTTTCTGTCACACATGATGTTCTGCAGTTTCATTTCCAAGATGCCTCTGGTAATGGGAAAACACAGTGACACGCATGACAAATATCCTATCTGAACATACATTATCTATCTCATGAAGAAACCCAGCCGGGGGGGGGGGGGGCACAAGCCAGTGCAGTGTGCTCCTAGTCCTACGATTGGTGAAATGTGTCAATTAAAGGGATATGAGTTGTTAGCACTACCTGAAAAGCACTATGTTCGATTCCCTAAGAATAGTCAAAGTTGCTCAGACTAAATGAAAGAAAAAAGAAAAAAAAAAGTACCTGTTGCCCATAAATTCATTCAGCTCCTCCTTCTTGATCTCCTGCTCTTTCAGCAGCTGCCTCTGAATCCTCTGACTGGCCTCCACTTGGACCCTCAGACCCTCCAGCTCTTGCATCACGTCCTCCTTCTTCATCCTGAGGGAATGGTTTCGCTCATCCACCGCTTTTACTTGCTGCTCAATTTCTGAAATCTCCATATTTAGTGTTTTCATCTTCTTCATTGCAGCTCTGGTATTTGTGTTTCAGGAATTGGAAGAAATGTAAAAAATAAAGAACGAACGCAAGTATGAGAACAGGATAAAAGTGTGCTCTAGTGCATATCTTATGAAATAACAGCATGCGCATGCATCTTTTACATACACCCCACAGTACCCCTCAGCTTTGTGAATTTGAAATTACAAGTCAGCGCTCAAACAGCTTATACAGACAGTTCCACCGCAATACTCGCAAGCCAAATATTAATTTAAAAGAAACATAAAAGGAACTGCAGTGACGCAGCAAGTGAATCATCCTGCAGCTGCACTTGAATTACAATAAAAAGACTGATGCCTGAAAATTTTTGAGAATTTGGGTAGTACAACAAAAAGTACCCCTCATTTCAGTTCTTTATTTGGTAGTACTGTAGATCAAAAGCCAGAGAATCTGCAGAAATGTAAACTGAAAAATGGTTTTCAGTAGGAAAAAAAAGGACTGATATCCAAACAGACATTTACACTGAGCATAAACAATTAAAAAGAGAAAATCTTTCCACTATGAATCTTAATGGTTCATCCAGATACTTTTATTTTGTTTGTGTACGAATTCCAGATGAAGGGGTGGAGGCAGGTTAGAGCAGTGGCTTTTCGAAAGTTGCTCCAGCTGTCTTTTCTTTTCTGTGTCTCTGAAGCACCCTAGCTGTCTCATTGACATTCCTGGAATTTCTAACTATATTCTCCTTGCTCTTCCCCAGCAAAGATTAGGAGTTTACTAATATACTTACTCCTTCGTCGAGCGTTTCCTTTCAGCCTCCTTTAAAATCTGGTCAGGTATTCTGATGAGCTCGGCCTTCTCAGCCTTGTAATACATATGGAGATGTTCACATGTAAGAAGGCAGATTTGCTATTTTATTGATGGCACCCTATAAGCTATTCCCCCCTCATTCGCACAGACCTCTTTGAGCTCAATGAGAGCCTTCTTATCTTCCAGCTCATTCTGTTCTGTCAATATCTGCTTTTCGTGGGTTTCTATATCTTCCATCAGACTTCTGTGAGGTATAAACACAAGTACATTAACCTCTGGAACAATTTTCATTAAAGGCGTGATAATAAAGTGATAATATCTGCAGTTAGACACAAAACAAACTCACACAGAACACAGATAGTGGTTAATGCATGTTAAAACTTCATCATCATATAATACCTGATTTCTCGCTGTCTTTGTGCCACCTCTCTCCTCAGATCCTCATATTGATCCTGCATGACCTCTGTCTTGTCCTCTTGCTCCTAGAGGACCCATAGAGCGTGTAAACCACAGACTGATAATACAGAGTTATCAGGTACATTATAACGAATTGAAGCTCACACTTCGTATTTTTCAAACTGGTGGATGGGTGAAAGGATAAAAATGATTATTATACACAGTGAGCGTTTTTAAGTATTTCAAGTTAATGACCCAGACTGACAAAATCAAGAAGCCAGAGTTTTTCCAGATTTTTTAAATCTAAACTTTTCAGAACAAACCAATTGAAATTCAACATTTTTTAAAAGTGCTAGATTACTCTGACTTTACTTTATTTTAAATCTAATATACTGGTTCAACATCTGACTCAATCTAGTATATATAAAAATAACAATACAGTAGGTTTCTGATTTTTTCAAGTGTATGTGGCATATATTTTAAATAGTGAAGCCAGTTGAGACGTGCCTTAAATTTGGATTCTTTAAGTTGCTAAATTCTTCTAGTTGGTTCCAATGAGGTAGAGCAGGTCATCTGTAAATTGGAAGGTTGGCAGTTCAATCCCTGGCTCCAGGGAACCAGGCAAGCCAGATACCCTTGGGCAAGATAGTAACCCCAAGTTGCTCTCTAATGCATCCATCAGAGTGTGAGTGTTAGACAGAAAGCACTTAAGAAAACAAATTACCTGAACAGCAAGCACGCCACCGGCAGTGGAACTGATTACTTCTTTGGCCCTGATGATCTTTGAGTTTAGAGTTTTATTATATTTTTTAATAACTTGTTTGGTTGGTTAAATACTACCCATGAGCCTCTTTGACTCATTAAAAACACTTTTTGAGTTCAGGCTAATTTGTAATGATCTGGTGCTGCACTCCGCAATTAAAACGGTAGCATATAAACACATGCAAATGTTATTAGCACTGCTGCTGAATTTATTCAGGAAATTTTGCAAAGCTCAGACTCTTTTGACATTAGCAGCACCAGCAATAAAATGTAGAAAGTTTGATGAAATTTATAAATGTAGTGCTCCTTGAGAGTAACCCTCGGGGTTGTTTGGCAACATCTGATAAAATGTTCTTCACCAAAAGTGTTGCTTGTTATTGTTTATCATTAAAATAAAATCCAAGGGTTGGAAATGCTACGTTATGGTGAAATTATTAATAAGAATTTGGCCTGTTAGGTCGATTTGTTATTAATGATTAAATCTCATTCCACTTGTTGCCCTCCTTTTTGCTACACTGGAATAAAAATGATTTAGCTTCATACTGCTTGAAATGACAGTTCCCGCTCTTCATATGGAGGGATTACGCCTGCATAGAGGCTTAAAGTAAAACTCATATTTATCCTCTTTCAAGACCATTGTTGGAATAGTAATCCACACCTCTGAAACTAGAACTGGATGGTGCAATAATGAACTTACAGCAGGTTTCATCTGAATTTCATTCTCTTTCTCCAGATACTGCTTCTCTTCCCAGAGACTGCAGGCCGGTGAGGGTAGGTGAAAAGTGTAGATCACAGGAGAATGCAGGAGAATGTGGAGAAGAAAACAAAATTATCGGGAATTTCAAGAGGAACAAATAATCGTTTTCAGTTCTCAATTCAACAAAAAGAGGAACACACTGACACAAACCTGCATTTATATTGTTAAAACTTGACTAATGTGCAGTTTTCAAAAAAGCAAATGAAGCAGAATCAACATATTATTAAAGAGCATGCCAGATAAGTTGCATTAGTATATTAATATAAAACACTTTATTCTATACTGGCAAATACACCAACAGTGCTAAACACTTCATCCTATAGAAACAGATAAATTGTGTCCAGCAAAGTTTGACTGTGTATATAAAATATAATTTCTTTGCATTTTTCATCTCCCCGCGGCAGATGTTTTTTTTGAGCAGTTGATTAAAGTTTTGTATGAAATAATTTCAAGTCAGCTCTGTCATAATGAAAAACCTTACTGTACAGCTCACAAAGTAAATTATATTAATCTTCCTGACAAGCTGATATATTGGATATTAAGTTATACACAAAAACAACTATAGAGAAAAATGCAGGAAGGCTGCAAAATGTGACCGAAAAAATGTGCTGAATTCCTGCGTATCTGTTTGGCTACAGATGAAGGACGCAGTGATTTTAAAAGGCATATTTGCATGGTGAGCATCTGCTTGTCATATGCAGACTGATAGCCATGTGGACAAGTGAGGGGAAAGGGGAATAAGCAGGAGAAAAGGCAAGAATGGGGGGAGAGAATATCTTAGTCTGGAGGCGATGAAAAGAAGGGTGGCAGGAGAAACCGAGACGGTGGGAGTGCAACAGAGTTCACCAGCAAACGCTGTCACAAACAATATGCACAGTCAGAATGTAATAATACCTATGACTGCATCCTGGGAGAATGCTCTGCAATTGGTTTTCATTTAATATTTCAATTACTGTCCGGACTACAACTTTCTGCCTGGGTGTCAGCACTAAAAATCACTGTATCCTACAGATCGTATCTTTGCCGCGGAGTGGTGAGTTTGAGTGGTTTTATATTGCCAGGGCGATCTGGAGTCACTGCAGTGCAGGAAAAATAAGTGTGGGGATTGAGTAAATGAGATCTTTTAGCAAAATCACAACAAGCTTTTCATCTTCTTCTGACCTCTGACTGTGTTTTATTTGAGTTTTTTCTAAATACAATTAACAGTATTTGTGAGGGGTTCAGTGCCAAAAGCCGACCTGGGAGGCTGCTATAAATCTGACTACCAGTTATAAACAGTCTCCACCACACAAAGTTATTTCTTGAAACTTAGAAACTCTTTAGATTTTTCAGAAAACTTTTTAATCAGTCAACTTTTATCCTTCAATGTAAGTTTAAGGTTTTCATTATTTTTTTTAGTAAGCTAATTTTCATATACATCTCAGATGCCCCTTTCTTGCTCTTTAATCATGCTGAATGTCTTTGCCTGGCATTTATTTTTAACATTGTTTTCAAGGATTAATGCTCATAATGTTTGGGAACCACCAGAGAGTGTTATCATGTTGCTTAGCAATGTTCCTCTAAACTCCCTTTGCCACTTGAAAAAAGTTGAGTTTGTGTACAGAGGAAGGGGAGATACTCGAGCGAGTCTGGTATTTTCCATTTCTATGGGTGTGTTTGACCTTTTGCACGAGCTGGACTGAGTGAGTGGTGAGGAGGAAAGCCTGTCATGAGAAGCCAGCAGGGTGAGAGTAAAATTGGTTGCGATAAGGACAGAGACTTATGGGTCTGAAAGAAAAGGATAAGAGACGAGGAACAGAAAGTACCAGACTGGTGTAAAATAAAAAAAAAATAAAAAAACACTAACAGTGTACAGAGCTCAGATGAGTAAACATCTTACATCCGGATTGAACACAAATCCACTTGAGGCTGGTATTTGTATCAGTAATTGCGTACATCAAGTTTTCACCATGCGGTAACACTGAGGAATGCAATAGAAATGATTTAAATGCAATAACGTTCAGTCCTAAAGCAATGTTTTTATTTCTATTAGTGTGGAAGTGCGCTGTTGGCCAAGTGCTGCACAAACACAGCACCGATTTGATTTGAGTGTGTTTGTGTCTTCTACTCTTTCACCTTCTAAATTCAATAAAAAGATGCTGCCTCATGTAGCTCACTTCAGTGTTTGGTCCCCAGTTACCTGACTGTGTGCTACTGCGGGTGTGTGCAGTGTGTATGTGAGCACGCTTGTGTTTGTGTGTATCCTCCAGTCAGTTTGTGTGTCCACTTCTCTCTTCACCACTGCAGTTTCATTTCTGTGTTTTTCCTTTTACCCTCTTGCTTCCTACTAGTGTGTCACTATTTTGCGTAGGTGTGCATATGTAACTTCCTGTGTCTTTGTTTGATTCATTTGGCGTTTGATTCAATACCTGATTGAAAATTGAACGTGTAGCCTCGCTGATTGTAGTAACAGTGTGTGTAAATGAACACACACACACACACACACACACACACACACACACACACACACACACACACACACACACACACACACACACACACACAGATATACACTCACCACTTTAGCTGGTGTTGTGCCTTATATTCTCTCTCCTCAGCTGCTTTTAGTTCATTGCATGCCTGAAGGAGCTGTTGCCTCAGTTCATTGACCTCACTTCCTGGCTCCTCAGAGGTGCTCTTCTCCTCTATCCTCTCCAACTCCACCTGAAACCTCTTCAACTCAGCCCGACACCTCTTTGCCTCTTCTAAAAGGTGGATTTCAGAATCCTGGGCACTGTTGTATGGAAGAGTGATTTAAATGTGTGGTTTTATTTTGTCATTAAACAGTAAATATCAGTTCAGTATCACATAATCTCCACGAGGACATGCCAAGTTTTCTGCTGTCAGTTAATAATGCAGTTATTAATGCTGTTTGTTTTAAGCTAGCAAAATCCATTTAAATCCTTCTAAACCTAGGTCCATAGTGCAGTGGTTTACATATTCACCTAATAAGCAAAATAGGCTCAGTTTGATCACAGGAGGAGACACAAATCCCTTTCAGGTTTGCATCAAGAAGGGTATCTGCCAAATCACAAAACGCAACCTGCTGTGCCGACTCTTTGTGAATAAGTGAGCTTTAAATCTATATAAACCTAATGGGTCTGATCAGAAATTATTATACACAATCATTTGTAAAGAGAATCCAGTGGAAAAAAATAGCCGAACAGCTTCAGGCCTCAGTTAGCAGGCCTGTTAAAAGTTCATGACAGCACAATTAGAAGAAGACTGAACAAGCATGGCTTGTTTGGGAGGCTTGCCAGGAGGACACCATAGGCAGCATTGCTTAAGTTTGTAGAGCTCAATCTGAACAACAATCATAAGAATATGAGAACAATGCCCTTTGGACAGATGAGAACAAAACGTACAGAGCCACATTTGGAGAAAAGCACAAACTCATACCAACTGTCAAGCATGGAGGTGGAAGGGTGATGATTTGTGCTTTTTGTGCAGCTACAGTACATAATACTGGACACCTTGTAGTTATTGAGTGGACCATGAACTCCTCTGTAAAAAAACAAGTTTCTAGAGAAAAATCTTTTGGCCGTTTGACAGCCAAAGCTTGGCTTAAACTGCTTAAACTGGGCCTGGGCAACAGGTCAAAAATCTCAAGCCCCAGTCAAAGTCCAGACTTCAACATGACTAAAGTGCTGTGATGGGACCTTTAGAGAGCTATGCATAAATCAGTGCCTGAAGTAATTTTGTGAAGAACAGTGGGCCAAAATCCCTCCACAACGATGTAAGGGGCTGATAAAGTCATTGTGAAAATGACTGCTTCAAGTTATTACTGCTAAAGGTGGGTCTATAAGCTGTTAAATCCTGGGGCGTAATTAGTTTTGTCACTGATTTACTTTTAAGCTAATAAAGTTCAACATGCATAATCAGCTGTCCCAAGAAACTAAACGTAGAAATGTTTTAATTAGTGCTGTCAGCGTTAGCGGGTTAACGTGGATCACCCCGTGCGTTAACGAGCTAACTGCGCTAACACGTTGACGTCGTGCAGCGTTGCTGCGTTATGAGGTTATGGCGTTAACGTCATTTTAACGAGATTAACGAGGACAGCACTAGATTTAATCAGAACTAGTGTTCAAATCAGGATACAATAACAGTGGAAAAGAAATATGTCTTGAAGATTTTCTCTCACTGACAAGTGTTTCAGCCTATACAGCAGTTGTAGTGTCTGTAACCTCTTCACACTTCCTCACCTGCATTCTACAATTCTCTATTAACGTAAACAAAGCTGCTCTTCTCTTCTGAAAGTACATCGAAGATTTTAAAGGGTAAACAAGTGAAGCGTAACTGGATCTGACAAAGTGCTCGTTTCGCCCAAGGAAATGTCACTGTAGTCAAAAAATGATTCCAAAGTAGAACACAAAAAAAAAAAAACCTGGTTTATCAAACATACCTCTTCAAGGTATCATGGAGGAGCTTGTAGGTAGATTTCAGTTTGGCAGCTTTGGTCTGGCTGATTCTGCCCATTGACAACAACTAAAGAACACAAAAAGAATATTAGTTTAACATCATCATGAAATTAAGAATGAAGAAAGATATCGGAGCTACAACAGCATTTAGACTGTTTGGGCTCAAACCCTCCTGCTAGGGTTTGCCAGCTCAGCTGTCATTATCAGAGAAAATCTGGTTGCACCCAGAGCTGCCTGTTCAAAAGGACAAATTAATAGAATATCACATCCTGCAGAAACCTCTTGTCCCCATTCCCCCCAGATTCAATATCCAAAAAGATAAAACTGCTAGGAAACAGAAAAACAGAACAAAAAACAAATCTTATGACCAGTAAGCAGTTTTCTTTAATATATCTTGTGACAAATTAAGTCCAAGAAGTTGAAAGCTAAATCAATAGATTCCATCTTCAAACATCAAAATAGTCCGAAATGAAACGAAAAAGAAAAAAACTGAGATCAACCACAACAAAGGGCAACCTCCCGATATCCGTAAAAGGATTCATCCCGAGTTGGGGTGAATAAACCTTTATCGCCGCAGCAGATATCAAAAAATCAGAACACTTTATCGAGATCAGTAAGAAAAATCAAACAAACATCAAACTATGGCCAATCTCAAAAGATCAAGAGCATTCACTGAAAATGGCCCATATATGATGATAACTACAAGCAATTGAAGACAATCAATCCTTGAATGATTAAGAAAGGTTTAAGATAAAAAAAAAATACACAGCTGGGAAACTTTGGAAACCAGCAAAACAAAACACAGCGCAGATGAAGATATCAGGTCAAGAGCACTGCGAAAGGGAAATAATCTGCAAGAGTTGTGAAATTTCTCTCCTCACAAAGGGAGTTGTATGTGTGTGTGTGTGTGTGTAACGGTGATAGAAACAGAGGACAGGTGTTGTTCCGGGCTTATCTTTAGAACCAGGTTGGTGGAGAGGAGGGAGTAATGAGGGATAGCCTTGTCTGTATCAAAGAGCTGCAGAACTGAGGATATCTCAGGTCGGACTGTGTAGCAAGTAATCTAACGGCAATGAACACACACAAACGTTTTGATCATATATATATACACGCACGTGGGCTGATATCTCACCTCGACTACAAACATTAGGGATAGGCGATTATGTTTTCAGATTCATCCTATTAAATTGTTTATCTGGCTATTGTCAAAATTGCTTGAAGTACCCAACCACGTTCCAAGGTCCGAAAGGACAAAGATATGAATGTTGTGAATGATTTAGATTAGGACTCTCTGGTTAATATGATTTATTACAATGTTGTTTTTTTCTGTTTTTTCTGGTTTTTGGAAGGGGGTGGGGTCAGTCCCAAGGTCATATCAGTGTAACTACAACTGTGGCAGGTGGATCATCCCAAAATACGTCTTGAACTACTCTTTAATAATGACTTAATTGCGACATTGAAACTAATTTACTTTAAAAAAGGATCTGACGCTAAATTCTACACAGCCATTTGTGTTGTCAGCAGCACAGATGACACCAGTGATGGAACAAACATCCTGGCTGTAAACTGGGCATTTATCTGAGAGAAGCAGCCTGAAGCGCTTCCAGGCAGACTCTCTAATTCTGGTGCCAAGACTTATCTTGAGCAGCAGAGAGTACTGGAGGCTTTTAAGGGGTGGGTGCATGAGGCTCACATGTGGCAAAGCATCTCTGAAGTGAGGTAGAGACAATTACTGGAAGATATTTACTCAGGCATGAGGACGCACATCCAGTGGCTGTCCATCTTTCCCCCAACCTCCGCACGCATACGCGAGCATGTGATCTGTGCTGCAGAACAGCAGGAAAATGTTCCAGGAATACGAGTGTGTAGTGCAGCAGGTATGTGGAGTGTGTAACAAAAAGACACTGTGGGCTTTAATACTCTGCACCCTCAGGGAGAAAAATAATGACAATAGCTACGAGGCAAAGCCATGAATTCCATGACATGATCTCTCGCTCTCTATTTCTACCGTCATCTCCTCATATCGACTGACTGAACTGGAGTGGAGCCTACGGCCAAGCTGGATCTCTTTGTCAGGAGAAGTTTTGTTCAGGAACATTTTCCTTCCTGGAGTGCCAGGTTTTAAACTTATTCTGTAGAAACATAACATCACTTCTGCAGAAGTAAGCCATGTAACGAGGCAAAAAATGCTCCAGAATGAGTAAGAAAAAACAACTGCACATTTTGTGGTTATGAATCACATAAGAAATTGAAACCATAGCTATGTCCCAGAAACAAACAATCAGTGCCAAGTTCATGAACCCACAAAAAGAAGCCTCCAAGCATCCAGCCTCATGTAGTCACTGTGAGCCCTACAGAGTTCATGCTAATGGCTTTCATTGCTTAATAATTTCTATAAGATGCTCCAGGAGGGAGGCTCATTCATGAGTAATGTTTGTGATGAAGTATGACTGCAATATTAATTATGACCATACAAAAACCACTGAAAATAACCACAGCACCATTTTTTCATTACATACAAAAGCAAGTGTATTGTTCATTTGCTGATTAAGAAAGGCGTCATGATCTGTTTACATATTTAAATAAACAATATAAACCCATTCATAAATCCATTATTGGCGACTTCATAGCAGTTTTGAAACACAAAAACCATGTGCAAGCTCATGGATGTCTGCAGTTTGGTTAGATTCATTCAGCTCCATTCCTACACATTTATTGTAATAGAGTGACAGACCGCTGTTTTAAGGGATTCGGTTTTGGAGGTGATCTTCAAATTCGTTTTCTCTAGTGAAATCCTTTTGTAAAGAGTTTATAATATAGTGAGTGTTGTGTGTGTCTAGTAAAGTATAACCTAGTTATTGACATGGTCCAATTCTTCACTAGTGAGTGCAAGTGACAGCCCAATACAACTCAACACATCAAACCTCCACGGATAGCAGTTCACTCGCTTTCTTCAGCTGTCAGGAATATAAAACCTAACTCTTAAATCTAATTTCTGCTTTGACACTGTTGGATTATGCACTGGGTATACAAGCTAATGGTGTTTCACACAAATGCAAGCTTTGTTAGCCCGATAGCTAGCTGTTGTCTGCTTCACCAGATAAATAATAATAAATAAAAACGAATAAAATATGATTGTGTCTAATAAAAAAGTTTGGTCTCCTCTGTAGATGATAATTTGGTAATGTCATAAATTAGTGCGACTGCTCTTGTGATTTGGTGCTATATAAATACACTTGAATTGAATTGTGTGCAGTCATCGTATCAAAGTTTCTAAAGTTTCGCCCTCACTAAGCAATCCAACGCTGTTACCATGGACCAACAAGTCCATGGTAACAGCGACCTGTTACCATGGACAGGGTTGCATTGACAATCCAACACAATGGGCAGCACATTGAACATTTTATAAGTGGTCAGAAACTTGTAAATAACTCATGAAAGAATAAAGTTGCGTTGAAACCAAGCACACCATTGTTTTTCTTGTGACATTACCAATAAGTTTGAAGTGTCACATGGCCCTCTTCCTATTGAAAAAACAAAAGTTGTATCCAAGATGGCCGACTTCTATATGGCCACCATGGTCACCACCCATCTTGAGGAGTTTGCCCCCTCACATATACTAATGTGCCACAAACAGGACTTTGATATCACCAACCATTCCCATTTTATTACGGTGTATCCATATAAATGGCCCACCCTGTAGACAAAACTGAATAATAAAATGACAATGAAAATGACAATTTCTACTGAATCACTGTATTGCGACACCATCGTTATCATAGGGATGTATTATGGTAGGAGTTACTCTGTGATCACCACCACTACAGGAGACAAGGTAAAGTTTTCAATGAGAACATAAATACCTAAACATATTGCTGAAGTGCCAGCCAAGGCATTGTTCATTAAACTTAAGCCTTGCAAATTCCTGATTTTGTATTTATAACATTTCTGTTTTCCTTCATTGAAAAACTAGACCTTCTTCCTGATGAATCATTAAGTGGGTAAAATAAAGAGCACCTTCAGTTAATCACATTCACCCTGACTGGAAGTGAAGCTACTTCAGTTAAAAAAAAGCTGTTTTGTTCTTAGTAAAATGTTGCACGTGTAACGTGCCTGCTGTTACATAAAACATGCTTTTCATTACCATATTTTCGCCACACTAGAGAAAAAGAATTGAACAGCTATTCCAAACATTTCCTGACATGACACATAAAAGCACTGTGTCAGAAATGCTCCAGACTCATAATCACCAGCAACTGAACACCAAAATAAATAAATAAATAACTAACTAACCGGTAGAAAGGTGGAAACAGAGTACTGGGGAAATCATAGAAATAGTTGTGCAACAATGAAAAACAAGTTTAAACCAAGCGCGCTGTCTGACTTTGAACATTGTGTAGGCAGGGGGACCTGCAGCTGTCCAGTCATCGAACAAGCACTCAGGACAGGTACAAACAATTGGCTTTAGTAAGAAACGCTAAATATGAATATGTATTTGAATTTGTGTCCAAGGACAATCCAAAGGGCACCTTTAAGATATGGTTATAGAAGCTCTCTAGTGCCATATCTTATCTGAACTGAAATGTTTTTCTTCATGTTAATGTAGGTTTGTAGTCTGCAAGTGTATTATAGTGCAAAAATTTAATCTTATCACGACAGCGTATCAGTACACACTCAATGTTCAGAAAATCTCAGCATTCAGGTGAAACTCATTTTATAAAAGTCTCTAATGAATGTTATGCTCAATTTGCAAGATCCCAAGCAGGCTCAGTAGGTGAAAGAAATCGCCAGCTTAAACAAACTGAAACAAACCTTTTCTCTGGTACTAAACCATATATATACAGGAATTGAGCCCATCCGGAGACAATTGAGAGACTTTAGCGCAGTGGATGTTATCAAGTGTTTTCAGTAACGCTTTGGAATCTGAACCAGGTCAACGAGGGGTCTTTAAATGTTAAAAACTGTGGAAAAAAAACAGCATAAAAAAAAAAAAGAGCAGTGAGTGAATAGTTCCTGTGGACTGAGTCATTCTGCTCTTCGGGGAAATGAGCTGACTTGAGAATATGGCAGGATGGCAGCATGCATGGACTGCAGGCAAAGGACTCTGCCTCTTTCTCTATCTACCAACCACCACCAATCTTTTTTTTTTTTTTTTTACAGTGCTGTTGATATGGTGTTTTGCATTACGCAATAGTGCTGCCCCTCCCATCCTCTGAAAATCAGCACATTCCCTCTCTCACATCCCTTTCTCTACCTCTCTCTCCCTCCCTCCCTCCCTCCCTCACTTGTCCTGATATTAATGACACAGCTATCTGAGGCAGCGGCAGTTCCCCTGCGCTCTTTCCCTCCTGCAGACTGCACTCATACACATGCACACACTCTCTTACACCAAATAAGATACTGGACACACATCCACACACTTACACGGGACATCTGCAGGCACACACACATGCACACACATACAAAAACACTACTATACACTCCAAGTTCATATCAGAGGCAGCCACAGACGCTTTCTCTTTACACACACTTATTTAAAAATCTCACAGAAGGATGAGGACAATTGGACTTTGCGTTTGTGCTGGTCTCCTGCTTACAGGCACCTTATTACTCAGAATCAGCCAGGCAGCAGACTTTCCTGGTAACTCTCACCAGCGATGGGACTCTAGAGGATCCTACCATTTGGGATTTGAGTCTGGTACTCCCACTTCTTGCCCTGTCAAACTTAGACCTATGGGCCAGTGTGGGAGCTCTGGGGCAGAGGACGGGGAGGACTGCCCTTACCAGATCACTCTGCCTCCCCTCACCATCCAGCTGCCCAAGCAGTTCAGGCTGCTGGAGAAGACGATGAAGGAGCTGCAGAGCCTGAAGGAGGTAGTGAACAAGCTGAAAAGCGGGTGCCAGGAGTGCCGTGGGGCACGGGGCAGCGGAGTTTTTGGACACCAGCAGGCAGACCAGATCCCGATTCAGGGGGATGCCGGGGAAAAAGTGACGGGGCAGGAGGTGCAAGGTGGATCCAGCCAAGAGGAGAGGGGAGATGGGATGGTTCCTGGAGCTACTGTGGATGCCGCAAGACCGGGTTCAATTTTTGGGAAACCTGCTCCGAGCCAAAACATGCAGGAGATGCAGGTAAGAGGCAAAGTTAACACTTACAGGAAAAGATATAAGACTGAACCAAGGAATAAATCATTTACCTTACAAATACACTTGGTTGAGCTCAAATTTATCATTTATTCACCTTGATCTAAAATTGTTTTGGTATAGTTCAATACAGCGTGCATTTTCTGCTACATCTGTAGAGCACAGAGGTGTGTACAACATGTGAAATAGTAGCACTGCACCATTTCCTCTGTTTCCTCTGTTCCATTAAAACCCTGCAAATTGTCAGAAAGACAGATCTTTAGCAGCTTTGTGAAAGTGTTAGGGGACACTGATATGAAGCGCGTTTCATGCTTCCAGTCAGATGCGCCCAGCTGGAATGCAAACTGACCAGATGTCAAAAGACACGCAAAGTCCTACCTGGCGCCACTCTGCCAGGGAAAATTTCTGGTACAATAAGCAGGGTGGGAAAATCAGAGTTAGACACCAGCCCAGTGACAGTAAATTTCTGCCGTCTGGTAAGCTTATTGACTCTCACAGCCACTTTGGCAGACAGCCAATCGTAACGCAGACTTTGTTTCCATTCTAAAATTCAAATTGGCTGGTGAAACAATGAAGGAGGCTGGTGACTTCGGTAATCTGCCTGCTTTGTAGTGCGTGCCAAAAATAATTTCCTTCACGCTTGCTCTGGCCTTTCTCAGGTGAAGCTGAATAGGATGTCAGCCAGCCTGCGCAATGCCAGGAACCAAATCTCAGCTCTGCAGGGTCGACTGGAGGGAATCAACCTTCTTAACATGGAGAATGTACAGGCTATAGTGGACAGGCGGGTGGAGAACATCACCGGAGTGGTCAACAAGCTCAGCTCCAGCTGTACCACCGAATGTCCAGCCCAGACTGGCCCTCAGTGTAAGCTTACTTTTATTAAGATAATTAATAATAATAATATTCTCTACATTGTTATACTTACCCTCCATTCCTTTGGTCCTGTTATTTTTCATCTGATCTTGTGATCTGCCCTCTCCATCTTCCCAGTGACAAGGGCTTTCAGTTAAAAGAGAATGTGTTTTTCTGTTATGTTTTATTCTGTTATATCTTTGCCATTTCATGTTTCGCCCCCCTTTTCTCTTCTGTTCTTCTCATACATTTTTGTAATCCTTCTGAGCATGATCAAGAGTGCACTTTTCAATTTTTTATTTCCTAAAAAAAAGATGTTATTATTGTAATAAAACCCTGTTGGTTAAATAAGTTTAGCAGTTCAGGGTTGCAGGGGGATATATTTTCTGGCATAGGCTGTATTCAATCATTCCTGAGTGGACATTATAATCAACTTCAAAAATAATCAGAGTCAGGGTGTTTACTTTCACCCAACAAGACCTTTCTTCCTTGGAAATGAAAAGTGAAATCTATGTTGCCAGTGTCCTTGTCAACCACACTCACTGGTCTGTTGCAACATCTCTCCTCCATTACTGATATGAAGAATATTATATATTTAGGTGTAGTCTAGATTTGAGAAATGGAATTTTCCATCATCTTAATGCGTACCAAAAGGTTACTGTATTCATTACATTACTGGAGTGGAGTGGCTGGTTCAGAGTAGCCAGTGCACAAATGGACAGAGTGAAATAGCTTTAAGTTGAGCACATACTGCACTGGAGTGAAGCAATAGAACTTGGTTCAAAGTGAGAATTCACTTTAACTCTTACATAACTAACCGAAGTGACCCCTCACTACTCTCCATACGCACAAACTCAAAAAGGGAAGGCAGAAAAAGACCCACACTTGAAAGTAGGAATGCACACATAGTGAAACTCTGGGCCGATACACATCGACAGTGAAATGCTTTAAAGTGTAACAGCATCACGCTATCTTTGAACAATTAGCCAGCATGAAATTGATTCGAGCAAAATAGATGAATATCACTGACACCAGTAGATGCTGTTGTACTTGGAGATATCAGCCAACAAACCAACACTAGCTGATATCGATATTTTGCAGATTAATCTGTGCTTCCCTGCTTGGAAGTTTTATGACCGTTTAAACAAGCCTGCGATATTGTATCTAGAAACAGTGGGGGTTGCAGACTAGCTAAGCAAAACAAATACCCCACTTTACATTGATGTAAAAGCTATTTTGGATGCGAGCACAGTAGAAATGCAGGGCACTTTCAGAAAGCAAATACTATCCAGTACTTCACTATGAATGTTACACTATATTGGGGCTTTTATGTAGAAAACAGATGTGAGCTTATTTCTAAGCAGATTAGCTGGAACAGTGGTGTGAAGGGAATCCCATCCCTTTCTCTTCTGTTTGCTTCTCCAACTTGCTTCTTTCTCCATCAAACCTGATCATTTTTCCCCTCCCGTATGCATTTATCCTCAAAGCATCTATACCCTCTCCTCATTTTTCCTCTATTTCATATTTCTTTTTCTATTGCCCTACCTCTTACTGTCTCCCCCTCTTTAATTCTCTTTCCTAGTCCCTTCTCTCTGCTTCCCTCCCTGCCTCCTTCTGGAGGTCATGCTCTTGGATGCTCATTACTGCATAAAAAGACAAGCGCTCATTATCTCTTGCCAATACCACAAGTAATAATGAAGGCGGCTTTCCTGACACTACAGTAGTCACAGATGGCACCCAGGGTCAGTAGCACTTGTCTTTCTACATCTATCTGCTTTGTTCAGGTCAAGAACTGGATAAGCATCCGACTTCAGCTCAGGAGACCGTGCCTAATGGTGTCTGAATTCCATCCAAATGTAGCAGAAAAGAAACAGCTGCTGTTACTGAGGAAAGCGACCAATACGTTGTGTTAGGGTGTTTCACAAGATCACTAAAATTAGAAATCGCGATAAAAAGTTACTCCAAAAGTTGCTAAATGAACATCTTTTAGAATTTTTCTTGTCTTAAAACTTTCAAACCAGATGCTGATCATGTTCCTCTGCGAGCTCCTAATGGGCAGAGTAAAACAGACTTTCACTGATAAGAGTTTCCTGGTTATTTACCACAATGTCAAAAGTGTTTAGTGAAGCAAAAAATAAACTATCTAGCATTTTAACTAAAGCTACATAAGGCATTTCTGGCAGGTTAAAAAATTGCTGTAGGCCTTTTACACAAACTGCACTGACAAATTTTAAAAAATGCCAACTTTGTGAGGACCGTAACCATCATTTAACCCAATGTAGAATTGCAATTTCACCATTAATAGGGAGTAAAACTACATTTGTCAAGATGCTGTTATCACTCTAAGTGCTCTAAGCGTTCATTTTCGCTCATTTTGCCAATTTCCATTTTTGCAACGAGCACTGATCTTCACTTTCACTCCTGCAGGAAGCATAGAAATTCATGTCCCTGTTCAGCTACATTAACTCAATCATACAAAATGAGAATAGATGTTTAGTCCTCCATCAAGAACTGCTCGTTTGGAAATTTGGTGTCGGGCAACTTCATAAGGGAAGCACAGTTTTTTTTAGTTTCTTTCCATCAAAACTGAAATAGTATAAGCAGTAGTATGCTATCGCTTTCGATACACATTTCCTCAGTTGACATGAGGCATACTTCTTGATAATAATTGTCTTCCTTTTATGAGAATCTCTTGTGTGGTCTGAAGTCAAACAGGCAAAGCGCCAAGAGTCAAATCAGTCTGTCAAAATGTCATCTATAAAAAGCATGTCAGTCAATATGGCGTGGGACTCATCAGCCTATGTCAGTCGACTTGCCAGTCAAAAAAGTGAGTAAGAAAGAAGAAGAATGGGGAAACTTTGCTCTGGTAAAATTGTTTGAACTTTCCCCTCAGAGCAAAACAACATATGAGTCATGTTCCAGTGCTTTGTCTGACTTCTCACTGCTGTGGGATTTGCGGGGAAAAGTCATGACATAGGCTAAAATTGCTGCTTCGATGAGTTTACAGGGCCTTCGTTGTCAAGGTTAGAATAGTAATGTGGGTACCAGGCTTTTACCTCACGCTGTTTCTCTGCTGTCCACAAACAACAACTCAGAAATGAGTACATCCCCTAGCGGGCTTTGTCCTTTTACTGTAAACATACACTGTTTTGGGATCATTTTCAGAAATGACACATATCACTTTCCTTGTCCCAGACCAATTAGCTATTAATTTTCCTCAACAGTCACATAGACAGCCCATCAGCCAAGAGTTTTTCAGGAACGAGTAAGTGGCTGATATTAGAGTTATTTAGGTCAGGCACATTGCCAGACGTACTGAGATGGAGATCACTCTTGTCTGTCTCGGGACACTGACTGCCCAGTCAGATAGATGGGGACAAATAGAAAAGAAGATGTAAAGTGGCGACACTGCAGTCAGACGCTGAAAGTGAGTGTGACACTGAAAGAATTTACGGGTCAATTCTTTTGTTGCCAAATGCCGACCGAGCTGTTAAGGTGACAAGGATACATTTCAACCTTGCGATCGACTCCCATATGGAGTGATTTACCATCTGCAGCTATTTTGCACTTGAAGCATTCAAGTGTAATGTTGTCAGAAAACGAAGTTGCTTATTTAGAGAGCAAAATAAATGTTTGTGCTCCATCTGCTAGTTAAGTTCCTTTTAAAATAGAAATACAACTATCTACAGCAACATGCATTTTTCATTCTACAAACACTGTTCACTCCCTACACCTGTTTTCCTTCCTATACCAGTACTACTGCTGGGGTATGAGCACCGCCTACCCCAGCACTATTATAATCTACTGCACCTCTAGAGAGATTAAGGACTATGAGAACATTGTATCATCAATGGAGCGCATCTAACACTCAAAAGGAGTCCAACATGCTGCCTGCCCAGTGTCAGGACAATTTAGACCCAAGGTGCCAGTGTGCATGGAGGGGGTATGGCTCTCTAATCCAGTTTTACACTTTCCCACGTTTTAACAAGACTGTTCCATTCACTTCCAAAATCCTAACTGACAGGAGTCTTTGGACCTTGGTTTTGGATTGATTCGGTAGCCTGCAATGCGACACAAGGGATGGGAGGAAAAGGTAGACGAATAAGTGGCCAGGTAAAAAAAAAGTGCTCAGAATGCATTGAAGGTATACAAAATGGACCTGTGTTGTAGCACGTGGGGAGATTAGAGGAATTTATCCCCTGGCAGAGGCTGTTTCTTCAATGGTTCTAAATACTATATTTCAGATAAGCATGGATATATTGTGAAATACATATTTCACAATCAGCTTGTTTTTAATGTTATTTTATACATAATAAATGGTTAGGGGAAGATGTCTGACAGGCAAAAAGAATGTGGTGAAGGGGTGTTTTTGTGTTTGAATGCATTCCTCTTAAATGAAGGCAGGGATGAGAAATTCCACACTGGATTTCCTACTAACCTATCTCATTTTCTTTTCTCCAGCCTTCCTCAGCCTCAGGGCCTGTTTCTATTACTGTCTCAGGGAACAATGCCAGACCAAAGTGAAAATATTACTGAATATCATCCAGTAACATCTGCTTATAACTACTCTCCCTTCTCTCTTTCTCACTGCCACCCATGCAGTCATCTTAGCCCCTCGGGACTGTTCAGACTACAATGTGCTGGAAGTGAGGAGGAACGGTATATATCGTGTGACACCTGACGCTCGCAATGGGACGTTTGAGGTATTCTGTGACATGGAGTCCTTCGGAGGTGGCTGGACTGTGATACAGCAACGCCTCAATGGGTCCGTCAGCTTCAACCGCACCTGGGCTGAGTATAAGAAAGGCTTTGGGAACCTCAGGTTAGTTATTTTCTTTACCCCTCCTCCCCCACAATTGGGCATTCCTCTGATAATTTACGACAAAGCATGCTCAGCATATCCAGGATATCTTTTCCTTATCTTGCTTCACTTATTCAAACATCAGCAATCAGCCTAAGCAGTCACGCAACGGTGGTTATGAACTGCATAAGTAAACCCAGAGCTTTCCAATATATGAACGCATTCACTCAAATTAGTGTTTAGATGTGTATATACTACAGTGGTTGCCTTATTCTTTCACCTGGAGGCCTAGATGTCTGAGAGCCATGTTCCCCAACAATATATTAAGGCTAATAGAACAATAAAATGGTTTATTGTTCTATGGTCTGCAGCGAAGGTAAAAGAAAGTGAAGGAACAACGTTGCTTTTAAGAATCTAGATTTATTACTGAGGTTCATCGAGTAAAGAAAAAGATCCTAGATGCCTAGATCCTTTTGAAAAACCTTTAGGCCCTCTTACTATCTGTGCACCAAGGTCTAAGCGATCCTCCAGGAATGGTGATCCTATTTTCCAAGGATCTGATTGGTCAGTAGATGGTGATTTCATACATGTGGACCTCTTATCTTGACCATAACCTGTTGTGGAGCAGGTTAGGTCTGCAGCACAAGTTACCATGGTGATAGTAAGACTCAAACTGCTTTTGCAATACTGAAAACACAGGATTAAACTCAAAGTTACCAGACGTTAAGCCCAAAAACTGCTTCTTAGTACAGGAATCTGTCCAGTTATTGTTTACAGTCTGAATCTGAATGTGTATAAACCTTTTAAAAACCCAATAAAAGGCTTAATCCATACACTTTTCCCATAGAAATAGCATTAGCTGTCAGAAGCAACAGATAAAAGAAACAAAAACATCCCCTTTTGAAAGACATTCTTAGAATAACGAAATGTGCCACGCATCATGTGTATCAGTGAAGCCTTAAGCTAGTGAGAGCAAGGTTCTTTGTTCACAGAGAAGCTTCAAAGTTTACGCTGCCAGCTTGCAACCAAACTCCTTACATAATGTATCTGGTTGCAAATGCAACGACTGACACTGAAAACTCTTTTTAATGTCATGTGACATAGTGACATTAAGCAGGTCCAGCCAAGGTTGGACAACTTTTTTAATTAGCATGCATTGTTATATGTCAAGCCTGTATCATTTTAAGTCAGCACTACACACTACTGCATTAAGTCAAACTCAACTATTTTCTGGACCCT
The DNA here is from genome assembly GCF_965226115.1 of Aulonocara stuartgranti. Lineage (NCBI taxonomy): Eukaryota > Metazoa > Chordata > Actinopteri > Cichliformes > Cichlidae > Aulonocara > Aulonocara stuartgranti. Next base: position 32,768,742 of record NC_138953.1, read on the forward strand.
CATTACACTAGAGCCTACCACATGCTCATCTAACTAGCTGCAAGCTATACAGTTTGAAAGAATACACAAAAACAAGCAGTTTGTTCAATGTATTTATTTTTTTGTCTTGCTAGTAGGAAATTGTTCATCTATACTGTTCTTTTACCAGTGAATTAGAGCTCATTTAATGTCATGTGCTACAGAATACTTTTACCAAAACCTGAGAGAGTCTAATCCCTCAGTACTTAGGAGCTAATGATGCACACCTGTTCTCTATATCACTGTTTGTTCAACACCTGTTTTCATTATCAGTGATTGATTATCATGCATAAAACTAAGGGGACGTATAGAGATATTTAAAAAAGATCAGAACTTTTTCCTGTGTGTTTTGGTCTTTGGTCCACATGATAACACTGTGAGTCTGCCATATTTGTAGTGCTGTTGTATGTACAGGAAGGACTGTTATACCCAAAGTATTCAAAGTGGAAAACCCAAGTGCTGCATTCCATCATGCATTGCGTTGAAGTAAAAGAGACAGAGTAAAGAAACAAAAGAAAGCAGAACACTAAATAAACTGCCACAAAGTATTTAGATTCATCAACTTGAGGAATTACACTCTGTTCAATGCACTTATCAGAAATATGCACATTATTAGTCACTTATCTAAGCGATGTTGATCTATTCTGCTCTAACTGTGTGACAGCGTTGATGTAACAAGACAGAGAAAATGAGGCAAATATTATCAGAAGCCATTTTTCCATTTTGTTATTGGGCTCGCTATTTAGCTTTCTACATAAAACTCCTTATACAGGGAGTAGAGAGTAGTGAATGATCACAAGTACAAAAACAACATTTTTGGCTCATAAGGCCAACAAGAGTTTATGGCTTTGAGGTCAGGGTAATGCTGCCTGTTGGTTTGGCATGCTCTTAAACCCCATTCATTTCATTTTTATCTTTTTGTGCAGACTTATTTACTTAGCAAATGAAGGAGAAAAGGCACCATTTTCAAAAGAAGACTCAAGTTACATGTGGACTAGGCCTTAGGGAAATGATGACCACAGTAGATGATCTGACCCCATTTCAACTGATCATAAAGTTGCAGATATAAAACAAATTATTCAAAACAACCTTCTGAGCATGTCTGAATATCCAGCATTAAACTCCCACTAAAAGAATGTCTCCTCTCCTCCTCTCCTGTTTTCCTCTATTGGAGTACACATGCATTTTGCTAAAAAAAATTGAAATTCTAACATAGTATGTGAGCTTTATATATATATATATATCAGCATGCCTCATTTTGTTCCTTTCTATCCTGCAGAGGTGAGTTCTGGCTGGGCAATGACCATATCCATTTGCTGACAAAAGCAAAAGATATGATTCTGCGTATCGAGCTAGAGGACTTTGAGGGTGTCCGGGAATATGCAAAGTATGATCAGTTCTATGTGGCCAATGAGTACCTACGCTACCGTCTGTCTGTCAGTGGATACAGGTACAGGGTTCACTTCTGCACATGCAATATTTCTCACTCTCAGTTGCTGCTAGAACACCTTAAACTGGAACAGCACACCTTATATATCAATGTCTCATTACAGTGGGACGGCTGGGAACGCCCTCAGTTTCAACAAGCACTTCAACCACGACCAGAAGTTCTTCTCCACACCCGACCGCGACAACGACATGTACCCCTCTGGGAACTGCGGCGGCTACTACAGCTCCGGCTGGTGGTTTGACGCCTGCATGTCTGCCAACCTCAACGGGAAGTACTATCACAAGCGATACAAGGGAGTCAGGAACGGGATCTTCTGGGGAACGTGGCACAACATGTCGACCGAGTACTACCCCACCAACTACAGGCAGGCTTTTAAAACTGTCAAAATGATGATACGGCCCAAGAACTATGGTCCTTAAAAGGACAGGTAAATATTGGTGAGTGCAGTCATGCAGGCAAAGACAAAGAAAATGGAAGAGCAAGTACATAAGGACTCAAACACACATACACTCACTAGTAGTCATGCATTTACACATTTACACATGCGTACGTGTGCACATAGGACTATAAGTAGTTTGGTGCATTAATGATAACAATAATTGTGAAAAATTTAAGTGTGCTATTACTTTTCCACTCTAGTGAGTGTGGCCTTCAAAATGTTGGATTAAAATGATGATAATAAAGGACAATGGACTATGAACAATGATGGACTAATAAAATTCTTTTTAAAAAAAAAACCAAAAAAAAAACCTCCCATGCAGTGTAGGCCAGCCTCCTACGTGGGCCATAACATTAAATTGAGGGTTACCAGAAGAGATTTTTTCACTGGTCTTTGACATTTTTTTTTCTCTTTCTGTCCTGCTGCCTCCTGCCATAAACCCAGCATAGAAACACAGCACAGCACATACTAGTAGTAAAAACTAATGAGCTATCACTTTCTCTGCTGTAAATGATTTTGTAATTAACAGCAGCCACCCAAGTGAGGTATACGAGAGCTGATGATACAGTTTTGAGTGGGTCCGATAATCATTACGAAAGACTTCAAGCTGGAGAGTCAAACTGTTAGAAAAATTACAGTCAGTAATAAATGTATAGCTTTACTTGGCCCTTCTCTGGCATTTATCTCACTGCTCTCGGGCAGCTTGCCGATTTATCATTACCCCATACCACAGAAGACATCCCAGTATAAATACGCAGCATCCAATAAATTTCTATTGAGTCATGTATGTGTGTGCATTCTGCATTATTGATGTTTAACTAGAGTCTTCTTGAGAGCAGCCACGAAGCAGGACATTGCAGTGAGGAAAAAAAATGTGTTTCCAAGCTTTGGATGCACCGAATTACTGCACACTTCTCTATGCCATAATCTGTAAAATCTTCTTCTTGTACAATACTGCTATCTAATGTTAGGAAACTGTATAGCACCATTTATTTCATTTTATACACACTGTAAATGGGAAGGATTGGGGAAAGAAATGCTTCACTATGAGGATGTGTATAGTATTTATTTTACTTTGAGAGGTATGATAGCTTTTATATGATACAATGGTCATGCAGTACAGAGTCTAATGATTGATGACATTTGAGTAATGACAAGGACTAGGCATAATTGTGATCATTCATAGTAAATATCTGCATAAATTGGAATTCTTTGTGTATCAGATTGATCTTTTCTATCATTCATATTCAGCTGTTGTGCCAATAGATATGCAATTTTTATATTGGGGAAAAAAAATTAAATTAATATTCCATGGCTGTGTTGCACATTTCAATGTTCGGTCGGTTTAAAATCCTTTTCATGCCTGCTCCACTTGTGTACTGGAATCGCCTTTCAAACGAATGTATACAAAAAATGTATACAAGTTTCGCATGAGTGTCTTTGAAAGTGTCTGCCGTCTAGTGTCCGAGGCTGAATGAGGCTTGTAAAAATGCAGGATGAGGTGCTGCATGCCCATAACAAATGGGTTTATGAGGTGTTGAACCAATAAAGCCACTAAATAAAAGGCAGATTTCATATTGGCTTCGCAGAAGATGATAAAACTGTGGGACTGTGACTTTACTGTCTGTTTACTGTCTGTGATGATAAAGTTAATAAAAGTGTTGTGCTCATTCACAGGATGACTCCTAAATATTCACTTTTTTTCACACTTAATGTTTATGACAAACACTTTAACGCACATTATGTATGTGCAATACTTTGTTATCAGAAATTAAACTGCAAAAGAATGGAGGAAATAATAGTCCTGAACATTAGCCTTTGTGCAAATACATGCATCTATATCATATCTGATACTATTTTCTTTTCTTTTGAATCATGGCAGTTAAATCTGCCACTATAACTATCAAATAGGGTTGTGTCTGTGAAGGTTCTCAGTCATCCAGGTCATCGTAGTCAAAGGAGCTTGCAAAGAAAAGCGTCTGGACGTCCAGACGCTTTTCTTTGCAAGCTCCTTTGACTATCAAATAGGGATGTTTGTCTTTCTGAAAACAATTTAAAAATGCCATTCACAAAATAACAACATAACAATGCACATGATTGTTACCTCATCTAAACACTGGGAGGCAGGACTAGCAGAGACCACAATGGAGGCTGAGGGCTGCTTTTCTGGGAGTGAAGCATCGGGTGCAACGGCCACTAGAGGGGTGTCCTCCTCCATTCCCTTATCCTCATCTTGCTCTTCCACTTCAACTTCTGCACTCTGAGGCCTGCATTCTGTCTCCTCCTGGGATGGATTCACTAGTGATTGGATCAAAACATAATAATATTGAGGACAGAAACACACTAAACAAACATTAGTATCCTACAGGCTGCGTGGGACAGGAATCCGAAAATATGTAAATATTTGTTACACCAAAGTCCTGGCACACAGTTTCAACATTTAATGGCCTTCCCTATGCTTGCTTACCAATAAATAAAACATAAGACTAAAAGTGGGCAGCACAGCGGTGCAGTGGCTAGCACTGTTGTCTCACAGTGACCTGTCCAGGGTGTACCCCGCCTCTTGCCCTATGATAGCTGCCATCGGCTCCAGCCCCACCGCGACTCCGAGAAGGATCAGCGGAAGAGGGTGGATGGATGATTAGAAGTTTTGTATGTGCGGAACACACCGAATTAGACATGCAAAAGCCTGCTTTTATTCTGAAGGATTACGCTTCCGCCGGTGAACACCGGAAATCAAAATCAATAAATATTATTTTTAAACGTAGATCCCACAAAGTAATTCGTGAGCACTGTCCTAAACATATTCAGAAAATTTTAAGATCATGTATATTATTAGACCTGTAAACGTCACACGGAAAGCGTACCTTTTCGAAAAACGCAAAAAGACCAAATTATGACAGCTTATCGGCTATAACTGGTGCTAAGCGGCTCCAGCTTAGTTTCTGCTTCTAAATTCTGCTAAGGCACACGAGAAGGCCATAAAAATAGAAAAAAAATGGGCTAATGTGATACGAAAAGGTGTATACAACATAACAATACAGCACAAGTGTACAACAAGTGTGTTGTTCATTTAAAGCATGCAGAAACTTACTTATTAGCCAGTTTACTTGCTGTGTCCGGTTTTTTGGTGTTTGTTAGATAAACAAGGAAACACATTCCTTATTGTTATATCTCTGGAGTCTTCGCAGGCCTTTAAAATTAAAAAATAATAATAATAATTTCACAGCCAATCTCAGCAAAACCCAATCACCGACTTTTCACTTTCCTGGTGTGTTGTGGTTACCATAACAACGACGCTATACGTCCACCTTAACATAAGGAGAAAGCCTTGAATTATTTCACCTTCACTGAAAAGTAATGCGCAAGCTATGGTTATTTTTTCTACTTATCTACCGTTTTCTCCTGTTTTGTTAATACACAAAAATCCCAACGGACTTCATTCAATCCGACAATTAAAAACAAAAAACAAAACTTATTTTACACTTGCAGCGCATGTCCTGCAGATGGCGTTAAATTACAGGTTAATTACCCCCTTTTTTTTTTTTTTTTAAATCTCTACCGCTTTATCGTCATGTGTAATAAAATTGGCTCCATGGAACAACATCAGTGGCCAGCTGGCTGAACACCCTGAACTGGTGAGTGTTGAAAACCTTAAAATGATATCCAGGGTGAAAGATGGCAGACATTCAAAGTCATTGTTCTCCTGTGTTGTTGAAAATTTTTTCCCACAGTGGACTGTGGGAGGTGGCATGACCCATAACTTATTCCCGGCAACAGCTGCTGAGATGTGTTGTCTCAGCAGTATATGTATGTGTGTGTGCATGCTGGTATGTGATCCGTTCAAGATGTCCCATTAGGAAAGGATGTGATATTACTAGAAAAGTTGTGAGTTTACTAGCACCAGGAAAGAGAAACCTGTTTGGCAATCCTCAAACATTTGTTATTTGTTGAATTTTATTTTACACTTACTTGGCATGTCCAATATATCTATTGGCTACACACACACACACCACAAAAAAACAAAAACCAACTCATCTTCTAAGTGTGAGTTCTTTTTTTTGTCTAGAAAAGTCATGAATTGTGAAGAGTAATGCAGTCATGTGCATTCGCAATGCCATGTGTGCACCCAGTGGAGATGCAGATTCATACATCAAAGCCCTGACAACACACACATATACTTTATTAGGTAAATGTTGCTAGTAGGGTTGGACATAATTTTGCTTTCACATTCAATGCTGGAAACATTCCTTTAGAGATTTTGGTCCATATTCACATGATAGCATTATGTACATGCTGCAGATTTGTGGGCTACATATCCATAATGCTAATCTCTCAAATCTCAAAGGTGCTCTATTTGATTGAGATCTGGTGACTATGGAGACCATTCGAGTACAGCGAACTTATTGTCATGTTCAAGGCCCCAGTTTAAAAATCATCTGAGTGTCAGACAGACAGCAGGAATACAAAAGAGGACCCAAAAGCAGACTCAATAGACTGTTTCTTTCTTATTAGCAACACTTCATTGAACACAGGGATCACTGTAGTTAAAGCAGGGCAGTGAGAGGTTTTACAGGTGTGTGATCCACTATGAGGCAGTGATGAGTCATGTCTGCACACAATATTTGCAAAGAGGAGCGATGAATGATTGTTTACTTGGGGTCGCGGAGAGCTGGGTTTCCTAAGGGTGGTGTGGTTTTCCAGGTGAGTGTCAGAGTGTGACTGAATGAGTGAAACAAGATGTCCAACATTTCCTTTTCTTTCTCAGACTGATGGGGTGTAGTGGTGAGCAAGTGTGTGTTATACTTGTATAACTATGCATGTGACAAATAAAGAACCTTGAACCTTGAACCTTGAGGGCAGGCAGGTGAGGTATCTTACCTTTTCTTTTTGCTCCCGACAGCCGAGGAGGAGTGAGCAGCAGAAGCCAGCAGGTGAGTGCTTGAGAGTTATCCAGTAGGCAAGGAAGACCAGTGTCAGAGGAAATCAGGAGAATGATTGAAGAGTGTGACTGTTGAGCCAAGGCCAAAGATGACACCATCAGCTAAAACTCTGCCAGAATGTTGAGAACTGAGCTGGTCCTAAAGTACAGCCTGGCTGATTGCCATCCTATCAAGCTCAAACTAGTCTGTGCAATCTCCTCTGATCTCTGGCAGTCAAATGGGATTTTCAGCCAGAGAACTGCTGCTCAGTGGCTATTTCCTTTTTTTCCAGACCATTCTCTGTAAACCCTAGAGGGGACTGTGCAGGTAATTGACAGTAGATCAGCAGTTTTTGAAATCCTCAGACCAGCATCTGGCACCAACAACCATTCCACATTCAAAATCACTTAAATCAGCTTTCTTCCCGATTCTGATGCTCAGTTTGAAATTCAGCAGGTTGTCTTGAGCATATCCAAACACACTGAGTTGCTGCCATGTGACAGAGCTGATTAAATATCTGGTATAACACACAGTTGAACAGGCCTAACTCATGAAGCAGCCCGTAAGTGTTGGTTAGTGAATGCACACAAACAGAAGCTGCCCCTTCAAATGTGCAGTAATACTTACATTCAGATATGTACTAGACTTTTTACTGGCATCAATACAGCAGCAAATTTGCCTGTTACTCATTTCCACATGATGTCCCACCAACTGATAGAAAGTTGGTTATTCAAAGGGTTTTTTTGTCTTCAAAGTCATCAGCTAAAATGAGATCTTTCCAGTTTGTGACATTTATTTATTTTCTGCTACAGATATAACAAAACAGGGGAAAGGATCAGTGACAACAGCATAGCCCATATAAGTAAAAAGCTGGAGAATGGAAGGATAATAGTACCCGCACCCCCTTAAAGAACAAAATTCATTTTTTAGCTTACTTGCTAAGCAAACATGTCAATAACTTAATAACCACCCCCTCGTTAAATCTAAATAAATCTTCTAGTACTTTGGAATAAACGTGTTTGACACAGTCACATTTCCAAATTAACCCTGAAAATCTTCCAACAGTCTGGATATGTTATCTCTCCAGTCCTGGCAGGATTTAGTTTATTTTGGTATTTAAAAAAAATGTCCCTAGATACACCATATTTGGGTAAATAAAACATGACCCTAAAATAATCTGTTCTCGGGTGAATAAATCAGGATTGCCATGTATTGTGGAAATTTGTGCATAAAGCTGACATTTCTTTAGTTGTTGAGCTAGTCAGTGCTTTACATTCGGGTGGGGGGGGCTCCTTTGACTTTGTTCATATTTTGCTGATGTAACTAACATTTCAAGTGTCAAAATATGCTGACTACATATGTTATAAAAGTCTGTTCCACCATGTCTTCTCATCAACCTAACCATAATTGCTGGCTGAGGATTTATGAGTTAGATTTTTTTTCACCACAGTTCAAAGTAACTCCTGTAAAGTTCGACAATCTACAACAGATGTTGATGATGCATGTTGTGTCAGGCAACACGGGGGACTTAGCAAGGCAGAAACAAGGATTACACACTACGTGCAAGTGATCAAGATCGGATTATGGATATCGATGCTAGTCTTGTGTGAAGGAAAATAAACATCCACCTTATTAAGATGTGAAATACTCAAACAAAATCTGTGCTGACAGCAAATCCGAGCACAGTTGGGGTGCCGGGGGTATTCCCTTCTCCTCTCTTGCGTTTTGTAAAACAGGTGAAAAACCAGTGTCGCGCAATGTGCATGCATGTCCCATCTGTGTTTGTTTGCTCCAGGGCTCACGTACAAATCAGGTCATAGGAAAAAGTGACTTTTATGCAACATGCAGACTCCAGACCCCTGTTTTTATTGCAGTACTGTAGTCACAACAAATGCAACTTGGGGATTTGGTGTATTATTACTAGATATATTATATATTATTATTTTTTTTGCACTAACTTGTCTTGTAGCACCTTGGTTCCTGGAGGAACGTTGTTTCGCCTCACTGTGTATTTTTAAACTGTATATGGTTGAAGTGACAATAAAGTTGAACTTGGACTTGGACTTGGATCTTACAAAACCCTTCACCACCACAACCCTCGCTTTTCCTGTTGGAAAACAGCTTCTAAATAACTTAATTAACACACACACACAGACTCAACGTGTGTTGTCTGTACATTTAGTGTGCTGCTAGCTTTTTCTTGTCCAATAACCTTGTAGACAACAACCAGAGACAGTTTTTGAACAGATGGTGAAACCAGCTTTTGTGCACAGTCGTTTTTAAAATAAAGTTTGTGTCCATGAGAGATCTTTACCTGAATTTTAATGATAGAATAAGATGCAACAATATTGCACAAGATGATACGTGATGTTGTGATTACTGTAATTTGTTTCACTCCCGGGATGGAAACTTAATCCAGCTTCCTTTTGTCTTTAATGTTGGATCAAACTTCACACTGCTGAGCTGGCATTTGGTGTAAATATTTTTGCAGCATCAAATCTCGGTTGCGCAAACTACTTAAAACATAAATCACTGAGGAACTCAGCACTGCTGTTGGCACACGGTGAGGCTGATGTCATTATTCAGAGTCTTGGTGGGATCTCTGTGGAGATTCCGGGATATTGTTCCATAGTGAGTCAGTGGACAGAGAGAAGGCTCAAAGGAAAACTGTTCTGCTGTAATGCAAACCGTAAGACCCCCTTCAGCTTGAACCACTGGCTCTCATAAAAAAAAGGGGGAAAAAAGAAAAGAAAATCAACTATAATGGACAACCTTGAATATGTTTTCAGTATGTCTACAGGAACTGGCAATTGGGGCCATATGTGTGAGTCAGTATCTGTGTACATTTTAGGACACAAGCATGATGTTTAAAGAATGTTTAATCATTCATTTGTATTTTATCATTTGCATCTTTGAAATGTAGCCTCTGAAGTATAATATATCAAAAGATTTATATGTGATGTCCTTATCATGTCAAATCAATCAGATATGCACTTTTCATTTACAGCTTTACCTTTCTATGCTGGATTACACAATACAGTTTACCACACCTATTAATTGAGAACCTTCACAGACACACCTATTAATTTTCCTATTGGGCCACATGAGAAACTTGGACAGTTGTTGAGGACCGCACCAATAAACTGATCTTAAGTCTGCTCAGTATTAATTTGATGTATTCATAAGCTTACTGGTGCAACCCATCATAACAGTTCCAGTTTATCATGTGGCCCAGTGGGGAAATGAATTGCCCACCCCTGCCTTACAGGATGCACTGGATCTTTACTTGGATCTGTATGGCTGTTGAAATATTCAAAACATTCACTATTAAAACCTGTCAAAGTGCTTTACTCGTTCATTTTAAAGAGAATACTTCAGTTATTAATACTACTAACCAACATCTGGTGTCTGTGATCACAAATATTTAAGGTCTTTGATTGCTGAGACTTGCCATTACAGGCTTTTTGGATGAAGTAATGTCTTCATAGATTCACTCATTTAGAAAGTCTACAAGCAAAGACATGTTAGAAATAGAATTATATTAGTTTTAACATGTTTTAGGGTCATTTTGTGGTATTGTTAAAGTACAATTTTAATGGTATGAGTCTGTTCCTTACTTTGATGTCTTTTTTTTGCCATTTTAAGTTGCTGTGTGTTCCTCAGAAAGCCTGTTCCACTTCTAAGAGAATTAGCTAACGTTTGCTGGTGCGCATATAACAAATATCGACTCATCTGTCTTTAGCCATTTTGTACTTGGAATCTGATGGAAACGCTTTGCACATGCATTTATATTTCTTCTACTCACTCCTGGTGAAGCCCCACAGATCTTGTGCAACAAACAGATTTGAACAGGAAGTGGGAGGGACATTTTAGGCAAATATCCAGACGTTTGTGCCAGAGATGGCTGTACATAGGACAATCTTTCTCAATGATATGATGCATATCCTAGATTAGAAAGAAAATCTGAAACAGAGCCTTTAGAGACAATTAAGAATTCCATACACTGATCCTATTTTTGGAACCTTTTGGATCGAGCATCTGCCGTTCTAAGAGTATAAATTTTATATCACAAGAAAACAAAGAAAAACAAAATAGTTATATATAGTATATATTCATACCATCATGTTAGTTTATACTGGAATTTTCTATGCACTTCTATCATTAGACACTTTGCTGATACACTTTGGAATTTGTTTTCACTTTTTTTGTTTTTTACATCAGCAATTTTGTGTTTTGGATTTCTATTGTGTCTACTCATAAATAAATACCTTCTCCCGCCACATAAATTCCCTCAATTAGATAATCCAGCTCATTTACCCCGTTAATGCATCAAACAATGACTGTATTTATGCTTGGTGCATATAAATGTTAATTCCTGGAGCAAATCGATGGAAAAAGCATTGTTTAAACAATAATTACACATCTTTCTGGGGGTAAAGAATGCCGGCCTAGCTCGCCACTAATTGAAAGGCTGAATCTACTTCAGTTATTGCCTTTCACTTTAAATGCCCACTCTAATTATATAAAACTGGAGTCTACTGACTCACTGTCTTTGTTCACACAAAGGTTTTGGGATTGTAACGGAACCGTGTGTGGTAAAGAAAGTAGATTTCATCCCACAAGTCTTTATAGAGGAGAACGGTGTAGCAAAAAACCCTGCTATCAACAAAGTAATTCATGCCGTTATATGCAGTTGTGTGAAAAAGAGAGTTTTCACAGGACTCCATGCAGTCCTTTGAAAAACAAAGCACTGCTTCAATAGGAATTAAGAAGTAGCAGCCAGGTTTTGCTAATCAAATGCACTTGATTAACTGATCATCAGTAATTGTGTCAGTAAATCCTTATAAACGCAGAGGTTTTGGCAGCTTGCCGGTCTAGAGTCTTAAGGTATGTGTTAACACAAGGCATTCCCCGAAGAGGGGGTCCCACCAAATTCACCTCCAGGTTCAGATGATTTTTCACACCTATACTTCACTTATTCTGGTCCAAATCAGTCGATGAATTTGAGAACTTGTAGCTTTTCCCTGTCATTTGTTTTGTTTTTACATAGAAAAAAATCCAACTGAACTCCAAGGAAACCAAAATGTATCACTAAAAACCATGTGAGAATGTTGGGTCCACTCATTGGCCAGATTGGTGTCCAGGGTGGGAGAAACAGAAGTAAATATAGGAAGAAGATGTTGTGTGAGAAAATGGAGAATTTATGTTCATTTCACTGCTAGTTGCCAGTGCAGACTTTTGCACTTTTATTCTACTTTTCCACACGTTCACACCATAAAGGAAACACTCTGGAGTTTGTTTGGAAAAGTACCGAGGCTAAAAGGTCTCAGTTTCAGTTGTTTTGGTCCTCACCAGTGCGATTACTGTGTTCACACCTGCACAAACGAGCTGCACCAAGGGGGAAAATGAAGTTTGATTTAACACACTCAGACGCCACAGGCCCCGCTTAACATGTTAAATGCTAAAGTTCATGACAGTACAATCAGAAAAAGAGTTAACTGAAGAACGGATTGTTTCTTGCCAGCAGAAGGCTGCTCCTCTCTAAAAAACATTACAGCCTGGCTTAGGTTTGGAAAGTTCAGTCTGTACAAACCACAAGACTTTAAACTTTGGTCTTCCTTTGGACAGACGAGACCAAAGTGGAGATGTTGGCTATAATGCACGGCACCATGTTTCTGTACAAATACCTCATATGTACCAACTGTCAAAAATGATGGCGAAGGATGATTATTTAGGCTTGTTTATCAAAATATTCTAGAGTTGAATGTGAGAGGAATCTGTGCTATAACCAAAGCTTAGCTAAAACTAGCTCTTGCAGCAGGACTGAAAATGAAAATAATCAAGGTGTCCAGTCTTCAATGTGAATGAAATGTTGTGATAGGACCTTAAGAGAGCTGTGCATAGATGAATGCTAACAAACTTCAATGGACTAAAGCAACATTGTAAAGAAGATGTGGCATAAATTCCTCCACAATGATGTGAGAAACTGATAAAGTCATTACTTCGAATTCTTGCTACTGACTGCCAATAGCTACTGAATCATGGAGTGTATTTACTTTTCATTGGACTGCAAAGAGTTTCCATAGAGAAAACTCCTATATCCTCAGTTTAAACATTTGTCTGTAAAGCTTGGATTGAAGTTGCAGCCAGTTAATTGATTCCAGGTATCTGGACACCCCCCCCCCCCAATGACCTTTGAAGTGGATTTCCCCCAGGACACTACAAAATGGCCTTGGGGATTAGAGTGAAATTACCACAACCTTCCAGTTTCCACTAGGGAAGGATAAAGGGTCCCCTATCTATTTTATGGCTTCCCAGAAACCTGTATAAATTATACAACCAAGGATCTTGAGGTTAAATCGGAATACTGCTAATAGCAAATAGGCCACTAAAATATGTAAAGTTGAACAAAAATACAAGGACAAGTTGAGGACAAGTTAAGTGCCACTAAAACCACTTTTACAATGTAGCAAGTTACCTTTGTTCATTCAGAGAAGCCTGTACATTGTAACCACCGTATGAGTCCTGGCTTGATATAGTGTGTATAGGGTTTACTTAAATACACAGACAGAATTTGAGCTTGTGAAACCTTCACTGCACATGGTTTTTTGTTGTCTTCCTTTCAGCTGCCATTCTTCTCTCTGCTGGACACATAAAAGAGTGTGTTTTGTCTCCTATGACCCTTATGTATAAGCAAAGGTCAAATAAACAGCCAAATAAATGGATACATGTAAAACCTTAAATTAAAATGTAAAAATGGTTGGAATCAGAATAGGTTTGCTGTATTGTAGCCACAATTTAATCATTACAAGTTTTCACAGTGCAGTGTAATAAATAAAAAAAAAAAAATCACAACAGACAGAAGAAAGTGGAAAAACACAGTAATTGATGTCTCGTCACCACAGGCGAAATTTAATGACCTGCTAACATCTGTAGCTGACCCCTCCTTGAGAGTATCAGTCTCCTTTATTGCTAACACTGGAATGCCCTGTGAGGAAAGTGGGTAAAAGAAGGAAAGAAAGAGCATATGATGTGTGTTTGTGGAGTGTAATTTGGCTTCTATGAGTGTGACACACTGACAAGGATGGAAACAATTAGCTTCATCTGTTCACCAGATCTGGAGGATAGCCTCTCTTTACATACATGGTCGCGTCTTAGAAGTGTGTGTGTGTGTGTGTGTGTGTGTGTGTGTGTGTTTCCCACAGATCCACTGGAGAAATCCTCCAGGACCGTCTGGCTTCCTTCCCTTTTATCCCAGCCACAGTCGTCAACAGGCAGCCACATCCTCGCAAACGCTGCCCTTGCTGGTCAAGCTGGTTAAGACTATGGAACATCTAAGATACAAATCTTCTCCTACTGTTTTCTATTTCTATCATAATAAATTCCTTCATGTCCCTCATGATAAATCAATTTCTCTGTTTCTGTTTCTCTGTTTCATTTATCAACACATATTACACTACATGAATTCCCTGCCAGAGACTGAGCCATAAGGTTTAAGGTTAACTCGAACTTGTCGTAACCTAAAACCAAATCTTCAACCTAAAATTACATTTGTAACATGACAGGGACTTGCTTTATGTCCCCAAAAGGAAGGCAAATACAGATTATGTGACTGCGCACACAATGAAAGTAAGCACCTGCCTTCACAACATCTACCACCAAATATAAAAGACGATAGCAAAATCCCTCGAGGAAAAATAGATGTTCCTTTAAAAGGTTCAGTTGGGCTTATACTCCAGGTCCATGTTGGAAAACCTCTTCACTGTTGTGGAAATTTGTGCATGTGTGTTCAGCACAGTGGCCACAGAGTGATACTGTGATACCTCTTATTAAATGAAATCATATAGGACTATACACAGTGAGGTTTTTCAGTAAAGCTGCATTAAGTAGCTGTAAGATTTTTATTGGAACAGGAACATCAGGGACCAATATCTCAAAATTTCAACTTGCAATAACAGAGTTTTGGCCACCCAAAGGCAATGGAAACACAGTGTAAGCAAAGCACAATATCAGCTAATAGATGCTAATTGCACATCTGCTCACATAAAACAATTTCAGCATTTGGAGCTGTGTGTTAGTTGCGCTCATCATCATTTTGAGTTATCTACTTCTGCCTTAACCACAGTGCTAATACGAGCTAGTGCTAAAAAATGCAAATAATGATGAGCTGAAAGATGTTTGAATATTCAAGCTGAGGTGAGCTGCAGAGTTTGGCAACTACAATATAAACTACTCAATACATGAAGATACTGATGAATTTTAAACTAATACACCATCCTAGTGTGTGAATGTGTGTGTGAATGGGTGGATGACTGGATGTGTAAAGCGCTTTGGGGTCCTTAGGGACTAGTAAAGCGCTATACAAATGCAGGCCATTTACCATTTTTATTTACCATCCTATGACTGAAGAGTATTAAATCACAACGGTGAAATAAAAGCCTTTCCAGCACTGACAAGGAATAACTTTCAGGGAAACCAGTGGGTTTTTTCTGTTTCTTTTTTGTTAAATTTTTTGTAAATTATTTTACATCCCAAAAGTACCATCTTCTCTTCTCCTTTGTTTCATATATAGTTTGCAAAAATGTACAAACCACAGAGACAGACTATAATTTTCCATGGTCAGCGCTGCCATTTTGAAGAAGGCACAGTTTAGTTTATAATGATTTTTTAAATGTGTTTTTTTCTCTCTCGCTCGCTCTGTCTCTCCTGCCTGCGGTCAGAAAAAAAAATTGCTGGAGCTTTTTAGGTAGTAAGGAGGGTTTTCTGTTTAGTCCTCAGGGAGGAGCCTGCACTCCAAAACCAAAATTATAGACTGCAATGCTCAGATTGAGGGGGAGACAGAGAAAGCTCTGCTACAATGCTGCAAACATCTGACCTTCAAAGGACAATTAAGCTCTTAAATTAAAAACTTGTGAGAAGCCTCAACTTTTAAACAGAGAGTGATAAAAAGAACTAGCCAATAGACAAATCATTAAATGTGAATGTTTCTATACGTATCTGCGACCTCTTAAGTGAAAACACTAAGGCTTCTTAAATGGGTTATGACTAACTGCCTGTCTGTCTCTCAGTTTGAGCTGGAAACCGACCCCCCACAACGACCATGTCTTCGCGGTGTTATGCGCATTCCCAAATCCTTCAGCCACCACTGTTTTGAGAACGGCTTCTTGAGTTCTCTCCACGGCAAAACAAAAGCACGAAGTATATAATAGACGACCACATGAACAGCTTGTGTTAAGACGGGGAAATCGTTTTGTAGGAAGAATTTTATTTGAAGTGACGGATGTAAGTCCACAATGTAAGTCAACTAAGGGATCCCCTAGTCATCTCTAACCCTTATTTATCTGGGGAACATGTTATGGCCACGCAATTCAAAGCTCATGCGTGTAAAAACACGTCTTCCTTTATTGTAAAGTAATATGCAGCTCGTTACACTGCACCATATGATGCATAGCAGACTCTTTTTGCATTCTTGGCTCATATTATCAATTCCCTTTTGAAACTTATGAAACGCCTAGAAAACAATGTAGCTGCATTATTTACATCACTCGTTTGCTTTCTATTAGTTAGTTGGTGGAAAAAAAATCTTTAACCACTCTCCTTCTAATGTCCTGTTTATAGTTGTTTGAAACCTTTACGCTGTTGCTATCCCAAATGAAACTCAAAAGGGAAAAAACCTTATGATGTTTGTAATTTGAGTCTTAAATTGTAAAATGTCATTACACGTTCATGAACAATGCCCTTGTTTCAGTTTTTAACTTAGCAGCCATTCATGAGCTCAATGAAGGACAACAAGACTTGAATTTTGATTAAAATATTAGAGATTTGGAAGAAGAAGAAGAAAAAAAAACTCAAAGTCTTCCATGAAAACATGTGAATGAAGGAATGTTAGTGGTTTGGTTCCATTTTATGGCTTTTATTTTATGGTAGTAGTATTGGTTTAGTTCAAAGACATTTGCAGACAAACATATTATAGTTCACATGCATGTGTACTATATTGTACACATAAATATAAACAGCCTACCAACTGTAAGGGTAAAAAGTTTCAATCCTGAGTTATGGGCACAAACTGGTGATATAGGTTAGTGACTGTAAGGATAAGGTCACAGGAATCGGCCGCTTTTGGCAGGGTCGCCCTTACAGAAGCTCAGTGTTTCAGGGGGCTTCCCCACGTCATATGAACAAGGTGATCTTGGCTATTATGGCAATGTTTCAGTTTTCCCCCAGAATCCAATGAAATAAAATCTCTTTTCAAGCTCTGTGGCACACACCAGGAATTGCTTGTGAAATGTTTGGTTACGGCTTTTCGTTAGGGCAAGAGGAAACAATGATGCCTACAAAACTTAGTTTGGGTCACTTAAGTACTCTTGCTCTTCCTTTGTTTCTCTCTGACCTGTTTTCCATCATGTTGCATGGAAACATGTCGACTGACATCATTGCAACCTTTGACCAATCAGTTTTATTTATTGTGGTGTCTTGGATGACATGTATATTACTATATAAAGAACTGGGCTTTCTGTCACTCAAAGATGCTTCCTGTTGTTCAGGCTTTCCCCCACAAATTGAATACAGACGACTGAATTTGTAGTACAGTAACAGCACACATACAAAAAAAGACTGTTGAAAAAACTAAACAAAAAAAAAATTGGGTTAACAAGCTCTGAAAATGCAGCTGACTATGTAAGAGGTTATGGGGGACTCAAAAATGTTAGATAAATAAGGAAATGCTAAATTCTGAGCCACCTCCTTTTGAAGGTCTCTTATCAAACTGATTTTTCAAGGAACGGTCCACATGATCTATCCATTACTTTTCCACTGCAGTAATTCCACATGCCCAGCACCATATGACACATATCTTACTCTGAACTGAAAGCCACACAAAACAGAAACAGGGACTTTAGAATTAAAAGCCTATATCACCAAAAGCACTTATCATGAAACAGTATTACTTTGCCGTGATATTGAGCTGGATGGAACAACGGAAATAGGAAAAAACAAAACAGAAATAGGAAAAAACACAAGGGAAGTATTTCTGGGGAGACAATAACACGACGGACCAGTTGCAGGAACCCAAAACATGCTAGGTGTGTTTTATCATGATTAATACTGATGACAGATTTTTAGGCTAATAGTTAGGCTAACACACTTACCTCTCATCTATTCTTTCCTCACAAAACCAATAGAACCTCCACTTCTTTTAAGTGTCTCTCAGCGCAATTCTTAGTATATTTTGGTTCCTGCAACTGGTCCGTCGTGGGAAGAAATACTTCCCTTGTGCTTTTGGACATGTGTTTTTTCTATTTCTGTTTAGTTTTTTCTCATTTCCGTTGTGTTTTGTGTGCTTTTGCAGCATTTTTCTTATTGCTGGTGTTTTCTTAAGTTGCAGTCCATTTGGCCTCTCAGGGCCACCATAGGTATCTCTCAGGGCAGATTTTATAGAATTCTGAATTTCCAGAATATTCCTTTAAGAAAAAAAACAAGAAAGCCACAAAGCTGCTGCTTTCTTACAACAGACAGCGCATAGACACACACACACACACACACACACACACACACACACACACACACACACACACACACACACACACACACACATATATGTGCAGACTTTAGCTTGTTAGTGTTGGAACACAGATGTTCTAATGAGAAGTTACCCTTAATAGTAAATCACTCTTTGACACGCCATGAATGTATTTATCTCACAGCAGTGAGCAGAACATGTGAGCAGAGGTGTATACACAGTTTGTATAGACAGACTATGATGTGGGACAGTTTTCTACTTAATGCCTAAACTGTTTCACTCTTTGTCTGTAAGAGAAAGACAGAAAACAAGTGTGAATTTTTCCCCAGAACACATTACGCGAAACTGTCTAATAGAGTTCTTTGGAAGTTGAAGGAGATTTTGCAAAAACAAAAAAAAAATACTATGCGGTATCTGTGGTGCTGACTCGGCTTATTTTCAAGTGGAGATGCACTCAGCCAAGAAACGGTTGGTTCATCTCTCAAATGATGTGTGTAAGAGAAACACTTGTGTTGGATGTAGGTTCACACAAAGTGGCTGACACACACAAACACACGCTGCAGTCTTTTAGATGAAATTAAGCTTTGGCCAAAAGTCTTGAGTCCCCCCTCATTCCTTTATATTATGCTTCCAAGGAGCTGAACTTTCTCGTAATTATTTTAAAGTGGTTTCAAACAAAAGTTCTCCAGTCTTTCTGAATGTCTGAAAGTATAGAGTAAAAGAAGAAATGGTAGGCCTGAAAAGATAGCTGCTAGAAATTTTGCACTTAAGGAAAAGAAAAAACAGCAACCACCTGACACAGGATATTGGAGATGCATCTGCACCTTCAGTTGATCCATCCACAGTTCAATGAAACCTCATCAGAAATGGTCTCAGGGGAAGGGTGGCTGTCATGAAGCCAATCTTAAGGGAGGGAAACAGGGAGAAAAGGCTGAGGTACCCCAAATTACACAAGAACTGCATGTTTTTTACGCATTGACCTCTGGTGTCTGCCATGCATTTTCTGTGGCTTTAAAGGTGTTACACAGGCTATTTTGCATAATGCTAAATTAATGCTTTTTAACCACTAGGAGCATGTTTATTAGACATGTAATTTACCAGAAAATGTGCTGTAATATCTAAAAGGGGATATTTTCTCCAGCTCAGGCAGCTATGTTCACATCTTTCACTGTTGTAAACAGACACTCAGTTAACGGAAAGAGTCTAATAACTATATTTTAAGGCATCAGATCATCATTGACTCACAATACTGTGCAGTCAGGTTTATAATGCCTTAAACAGCTTTGGGCTTCATGGGTAAGGGAAACTTGGAAGAATTCCGAAATGCATTAATGCTCCTTATCCTTATCACCACAGTGAGATTTGCAAGAGTCCAGCCAATATCAACAATTTTACCTCTGCCTTATCAAAGCTGTAGATTATTAGCTAGTAAGCCAGTTGTAAAATATCTCTGTAAATTAATGAAACATAAATAAAGTGCAAATGCTACATTGATTTTAGGTGGCCTCTCAAATTAATGTGCCAGATGTAGCACATCACATGTGCTTGGCGCATTATTACATTTTCACACATCTCATAATGTTGGTCATAATTTACTCTTCTTTTGTTTAAGCAGCTATTTCTAGACTGACACTAAAGACACCCCGTGGACATTTGCAACATTCCGATTACATTACAACATGTACGGTATCGTAGCTAGAAGTTATGGCAGTTCAAGTAATGACATGACAACAACTGTCAGCCCCCATTTCTCCCCAAAGATTTGGCTTGTCTGAGAGAAACGTGAGCGGGTTTATTGGACAACATAAAGCGCACCTGGACATCGGCATGATAGAATTTTAAAAGTAGACTGGATTCGCCTCATGCGAGTTTCTCTTCTCTCCCCCAAAAGGCTTGGCTTGGAAAACTTTGCCTTCTTTTGTGGAAAAAAGAAGCAGGGGAGTATGATGAAAGCTTACCATTGGTATAAATTTGACATGTTCAAAGACATCTGGAAGGTAAACAGAAAGAGGAGAAAAGAGAGGCTAAAATAAAGGGTCAGGAAAAGAATAAACTGAATAAAATGATTTTAAAAAGACAAAAAAAAAAGTCTAGGATATACAAATGGAAAATGGATGAGTGAAAATAGTGAGGGAAGATGAGATGAGTGATGAGAAGGGATGTGGGTTGAATAAATGTTTTTGGACATAGCTGGGATGGGGGGGAAAAACAGCCTCCAGAAAAGAGGAGAATGTTTTGCAGACATATTTTAAACTTTCATGGGAATCAGCAGAAACATCCTCTTTGGCTTAAGACATACAGACCATTTACTCTTTCACAGTTTGACTATGCAAAGTTACAAGTTCTTTTCTATATTGCAAGTACAGTTGAACCACAGTCAGGTTTATTACAGCGATGAATGATTTGTAGACTATAAAATCATAAACAGCCTCCTTTTATGGCTTCTGCTGAGCTCTTGTTCTAACCCAGAACACCGATGTTAGATGATTACATCCCATGGAAACTATTTCCAAAGATCACACTTAATATTTTGAAGTAATTATTCCAAAAATATCCATGCATGCCAACTGCAGTTTAGCTAAGGTGTAACTATAAGACTACTCTACTTAAAACTACAGCGAATAAGCCCATAAACTAAACTGTTTGAGGTTCTTAAAATAGACTGCATGAGTGTGTGTATATATGGATGATTTCTATCTTCTTTGTTATGTTTTTGTCCACTATACTGGGACAGCTGCTGTATAAAGCTGGCTGGCAACACTGACAAATGGCCCATTGGGTGGCAGAAATCAGAGTACTTCCCACAGCAGTTTAGGCTTGTGATCTTGATTAAATCACAGAGTATGCATGAACATACTGGTATATAATCTGGTCTTTAGCAGGTGATAAAATCAGGTAAATACAACATAAAAAACCTTGACATATTAGATTGTATCATTTTTTATTAAAAAACAAACAACTATATCAAAATGTTGAAGCAGTGGGTGAAAAAACGTGTGCAACGTAATTGCAAATTTTTAGAGCAGTACAACATTTAAAGTAGCATTTAGTACAATATTGCATAGTAAGAGCTTTTATTTTTATGATAACAAAGATAAAAAATAAAATCCACAGTGCAGTGTGCTTGAGAAACTGTCGGACAGTTTCTGTGTGCATCAGGTGTGCACTAAGAGAGTGCCAAAGAGGAAAAACATCAGTGTGCTTAATCTTAAAGAAGGGTTATTAAATCATTTCCAAATAATTTAAAGTCCATCGTTCAGTCCATCATTTACTGAGAAAGACTATTCACAAGAGGAAAACATTCAAGGCAGCTGATGATCTTCCCAGGAGTGGAAGTCCAAGCAAAATCACCCCAAGGTCAGACTGTGCAACTGTAATAAACCCAAAAGCTGCATCTCAGACTCTGCAAGCCACAGTTAGCATGTTAAATGTTAAAGTTCACGACAGCACAATTAGAAAACGACTGAACAAGTTTGGCTTGTTTGGAAGGGTTGCCAGGAGAATGTTTCTTCTCTCTAAAAAGAACTTGGCAGCATAACTTACGTTTACAAAGTTAAATCTGAACAAACCATAAGACCTCTGGAACAATGGCCTTTGGACAGACAAGACCCAAGTGAAGATGCTTGGCAATAAGGCACAACACCATTTTTGGAGAAATCTAAACACAGCATATCAGCATAAACACACTGTAGCGCAGTGGAGGGATAATGATTTGGGCTTGTTTTGCAGCAGCAGCAGGACCTGGGCACCTTGCAGTCATTAAGCTGACAATGAAGTCCTCTGTACTTCTAGTTGTCTGTACTCATTTGACTACTCTAGAGTCAAATGTCACAATAGCAAATCTACAGCAGAATGGCTGAAAATTAACAAAGAATAAAGAAAGGTATTGCAATGGCCCTGTAAAAGGCCTCAGACCTTAGCCTGAAATGGTATTATGGGAAAGCTGTGCACTAACAATGTCTGGAAACCTGAATAAAATTAAGCAACACTGAAGGAGATTTCCTGTACGATACCTAAATTAAGCTAGGCAAGAAGGGAAGAAATGGGATTCCTACTGCTCACATAGACAGAGAACCACATAGATGAGGAAGAGAGCAGTGGGAAAACAGGGAATAAGAAGTCAAACCAAGGACAACAACAAATACAAAGTATTGAATTTAGTTTTTTATTAATAATCCACAGCCTTTAGAATCTATTGCATTTGCAGATAATTGAGACATATTTTCCTCTGGAGCTGTGTATTTATGTGTGGACTCATAACACAGACCAATGATTCTTGGAATATCCAGTTAAATGGAATGACATGTGATACATCTTCAACAAGTAATTTGGGTTCTGCAGAGCATGTTCCTTGTTTTATGTGTCCTTGGATTAAAGGCTTAACGATGTCATCATAGACAAAAGAGATAAATGAAACATGCAAAAAGCAGCTCTGCTTTAAACAGGAATTAGATACAAAAATTGGGGTAAAAAAGCATTTAGTGGCAATGAAAGCAATAGTGATAGCAGCTTGCACGGCTCATATTTCAGCTTGAAATGTTGGCTTAAAAGTAAAAAAAGACTGAATTATGTTCATCATTTTGTAACATTGCACTAGTAGTTTTGAAACTAAAACTGCTTCCAGATCGCATACGCAATGATTGGTCTTGATTTGGAGAGACAAGAATTGGTACACAATCAATTGAGAATATTATTAAGGTATATGTTTGCACTTAAATTCAGCTCTCAGACAACAAGAGAAGGATAACCTCTAACAATAGTAAGAAATCTCCCTTCTATTAGGCATTAGCCTTAACAGCATTAAGTTCTACAAAGCAAGACCACAGGTCTAGCATAATGAACCCAACGCTTCTTGTAACAACGTCTCTTCTTCATCATAGCATGTTTCCTTCTTTCTTGATCCTCCCCCATCTGCCTATCAGTGGCAGAGCAGTCTTGTAATGTGGACAGACGAACAGCTGTGGTATGTTTGGACAGTGCTGGCCTCCACAGTATGGTCTCCTTGGTAGCAGAAGGAAGTGCAAGAAAGGTTCTGTGAGAACTTTTAGCAACATCAGGATTAAGTGGGATTTTTACCATGTTACAACAGAAGGTGATGGTGAAGTGAAAGTGATTATTTTTCGTCTTTTCTATCTGTGTTGGACTGTCTGCAGGCAAAGCAACATGCTATTTTCATCACCCTGCCCTGCAACATTTGCCAAAAACCTTAAGTCTGTGAATGTCTCATTTTCCCATATTGCCTCAAACTCATAATTATCCATAAACTATGTATCAATGGAGCTTATCCCAGCTATCCGGGGTAACATTCAGATTCTGATATACATATATTTATATTTATTTTTATTTGTTATCAAAAGGTGAGACCCTTCTCCCTCTGGTGCACTACACAGACTCTACCCCACTCCTAGAAAAATTTATTTTCCTTACACAGATTCTTCAGTCTAACATGTGCTATTGTGTTATTAGTTAAACCAAATTTACTCTTTGAAGGGGGCATGTTGAAGATTTCCATTTCATGCTTAATTTTAGTTATTGACAGGGCCATTGCATCAGAAAAACGAGTGGAAACACTGAAACCAGATAGTTAACACAGTGGAGAATTCATTCCTGGTCTCGGGCTGATGCAACTTTTGAATGTTTAAGGTGATTGAAACCATTTTAAGTTAAATGTAAGACACTTGAGAGCCAGAGAACACATCTGGGTGTACTCAGTGCAGTACATAATATAGCCTGCAGCTCCTTGCTATACTTGAGTAAGAATAGCCCATTCTCTCATTTTCCTAGACATACTGTAGAATAGCTTAGCAACACAAAAATTCAACCAGGAGACGACAAGCACCACACATTTCTGAGAACAAAGCTAGTTCAAAATGACTCATCATTTAGTCAAAAGGAGATTATTATCTATATTTGATGGCATGGGTCTAGGCAGTGGCAATTCTAGAGTCTGTTAGGGGGGCATCTCCAGCCAACGCTCATCACCATTATCTTATAAATAAGCTGACACAAGCTTCAACAACAGGAACTTTAAAATAAATAAATGCAGAGCTATATATGGACAGGCAGAATGAAAACTTATAGTGGACTTTTAATAAAATAATCCATAAGATATTGCGTCCAAAATGTCCAAAATTCCAGAAGGTTTAGGAAAATCATGAGAATCCAGTCGTTAAGTGATGACGTGACGAATCCTACTTCCGGGCCTAAAGTAGTCTGCGTTTAATATGGCTTTTGTGTTGTTAACATGTTTAATGTTTTGTATTTTCTTCTATTTAATCTCAAAAAGCTCCTAAAACAGTCAGTGATCACTGTTGACCTCCCTCGGCTTTTATTACCGCTAATCATTTATTTAAGCTCAGTTTTTAAAACCTTAGGATGTAACTACAGCCCAGCCCATGCAGCAGTATATGAATGACTAACCTTGTATTGTGGATGGATTATCTAAGTTGTTCTCCTGGCTGAAGTTTGGTCCTTTTACAGCATCTTGCCATGCGATTACATTTGTTCCTGACCACCGAGAACACTCACGTTAACTTATCGAGTGGAAAAAAAAGTTAGCTTGTTTATATTATGCTAACATAGCTGTGTCGCTAGCGGTCACGTAGCACATCATTATATACCAGCTAGCCAATCTTCAGTAATCCTACAAACGTCACTGCTGTTTAGTTTTCTGTCTTCATTTATGTTGGAAGTGATAACAGAGCTGTATGTTTTAATTTGTTTCCAAAACCCCGCAGTCAGGACATGCTATATTGTATTTAGATAGAAGCTAGCAAGCTAACTTCCTGCTAACTTCTAACTCAGTTAAATGTCATAAATTCCGTTTTCATGGATGCCTGAATGTTAAACTCAATTGTTACACCTGGTAGAGCAGAACGCTGATCATTTTATTAAAGATGAAAGACTTTAGACAGTTTTCAACTCTCAGTAATGCCATAGTGATCGTTTGATATATGGACCTGCAGCGGAGTTTAGGCCCAGACACGGCTAGTGACGTCAGACTTAACGACCGGATAGGAAACCAAACCAACCAGAAACATGATGGGAGATAACAAAGCACCGCCAGCAACAAAGGACTGACCGGGTTAAAGCACACACACTGAGGGGAAAAGGGAAGTGGAGACAGATGCAAGGAACAACTGGAGAAAATAAGATGAGGGAAAAAATGACAATAGTTTCTAATTAAAACAGGAAGTAAAAAGCGATTACTAAATGGTGCAAGAGACACTAATGAACTTAATAAGGTGGAAAAGACACGAGACGATGGAACTAAACTCTTAACAACCAAAAACTGAGAACAGGACTAAACAGCAAAATAGATAAAGAATATATATATATAATATATATAATATAACTTATTCTATAACTGCAGTTAAGAAAATGGAGCGATGGCAGAGGGAGAAAGCCAGAAGTGAGGATAGAAGCTTCAAGCCACCTTACATGAAAGAGGGAGAAGTTAATGAGAGCAGATTGGATATTAAAAAAGTCACACTGAGGAAATTGTGTAAGTTATAAAATAAAAATGCACTGTGAGCTTTTATTTCTTTTATAAAATGTTCTCTCTTCTGTTTGAATTCAATCTATCTTTGACGTTAAGAAGAACTCATTTTGCTGCAGAGGAGCAGAGGGAGCAGAGAGTCTTAGGTCAATGCAATTCTGCTTGGAACAAACTACAAAGATGTTCCTTCTACTCTTTCCAGAATGCTGTCACTTTTGGTTTGCTTCTTGTGCAGCTGTGAAATAAAGTAATGTGGAATGAAAGCGTATTATGGTTCGCAAATGATGAGCTGATGTAGAAAGACAGGTAAAGTTTGGACACGTGTCAGGATTTTCTTCAAAATTTTCAGGGAAGTCAAGTTATAAATCTAAGGGCAAGTCATCTAAAATAAACTAAAGATGAAGCATTTCAAACGGAAATAAAACCCCAGCAAATAAATAAGTCTGTGATATTTTCATATTCACAGCTCAGTGTAAAGCGCTTTTAAAAACAGCAGACCAAAGCAGTAATTAACCACAGTCCTTCTAATTAAAATGGTTTCATATGCTGAAATTGCTTTACACAACAACACTGAAATTTATTTTGACATCTTGAAGAAGTTATGGAATTGGCCTTGATATCTCCGAGACAGAGCTATTTGGGGTTTGTGGAAAACTGTTCTACTGCTTTCCCCAGTTTTCCCCCTTTATGGAATAGTAACTGGCGACACAGCCAATATCAGCATTGTTGTCTTGATCTTTTAAATCTTAAAAATAGAAAACATAGAACAAAGTAGACTACTAATACAGACTCTGATCAGTGCTAGAAACATTTGCAGCCAGTCAGAATTGTATTTAAATAGGATTTACTCTGGATGTTCCTGCTTTTATCTCTGTTGGGGAAAGATACAGCACAAAAAGATACATCTGGCCCCAGCTTGCACATATTATTTTAAACACCTTATTATCTGCAAGGGTCTTTCTTAACACCACTCATCTGGCAGCTTCCTTAGGAGGTCAAATGATTCGTGCAGATTATTTTTAAATGAATGTATCTATATTTTCTTTCGCAGCACTGAAAACACCGAGCTTCCCTGGAATAGTGTTGGCTTGGTAGAGGAAATTTCCGGTCCCGGATAACTTGTCCTGGTGACCTCATGGTGCACTCCACACAGGGAGTACAGCTATGTTGCCTAAGGGATAGTATGTCTTTAGTTTAAGCTTTTGTCAGGTTGACTAAAGTTTGCATTGTCTTTGTTCAAACTCCCATTTTATAATCTTTGGTCCTGAGGGAAAACAGAAAGGAAGATAAGTTGGATAACCATGCCTGCCTCTCTGGCTTGTTATTTTATCTCATTGGAGGAAAGCGCTGAAATGATGGTAACAACTCTGAAATGGGATATGGCCATTAGAGGAATAGAAAGCATGCTGGTTTAATTTGGAACTTTTATTAGAACTTAGTGTGATGATTTTATTACTATGTCCAGTCTGTTTTTTATTTAGTTGTGCCTACCTAATAGTGATATGTATCAACTCCAAGTAGTAAGATGGAAATAATTGCAGTAGCTAATCTAAAAAACTAATCCAAAGTCTACAGCCACCCCTCATTTCTTGATATTTTGCTTCCAGACTCTTGAGCTTGGGCTCCAGACTCTTGGCTTTGAGCAATAGGGCTTTTTTTTGTCATCTCCAAAACAGTTAGACCTTTTTTTTTTTTTTACACCAACAAGGTGATTCCCAGGGAGCTATTAGCTAAAATCTTGGTGTAACCTGTCACGGTTTGGCATGGCAAACCGTGGGGGGTGTGGGGAAGGAGGACCCAGGCGCGGTGCTCTATGCATTTATTTACAGTGATGGAACTGATACACAACAATAATACATCCCCGTGTGCTCCCGACTTCCACTCCGTGTCTTCTCCCAGTGTTTGTGCCCATGTGTCTGCTCCCTCGTGCCAGTGCACTCTGTGTCTGCTGCCCTCTCATCCAGCAATCCTTCCTGGGAAAATAGAGGCAGTAGTTAGTACCCTCAGTTCACTTGGTAAGCTCACACTCACAAACAGACCAGCTGGAGAACTGACAGGAAGTCTCACGAAATGATCCCACGCCGGTGGGAGCTCCAAGACTCTCTTAAGTAGCTCCCCCGACGAGGCCTGATCAGCAGCAGGTGTGTGGCTTCGGGTGTGGCCAGTCCGCCAGCAGGGCCACACCCACCAGGCCTGAAGGCGCCCGCAGAAACACACACACACACACACACACACACACAAACACACACACACACACACATACAAGCAGGGATAACGAGGGACAGCAATACAAAATATATATTATAATATTAGTCCATAACTGCTCAGGGATTCTGGGTCGCTCAGACCCAGGACCCTGACATAACCTTAGTTTTGGCATATGTATTTACTTATTTATTTACACACTGAAGTTGTATAGATTATAAAATAAATGTATGCTTCATAATATGTTTTGCACTAATATTGCATGCTTTTTACATATCCTACAGGGCTCTCAAAATTTCAAAATCCCTGGTAGCCCTTCGGGCAGGGACTCTTCAGTTTTTGGTAGCCCAAAATAAATCTAAGTAGCCCGAATAAAAAAAGAGAGCAATTTTTTGATTGATGTTTTGTTTCCTTTACAATATTATACATTAAAGTATAATATTGTAAAGGAAACAAAACATTAATCAAAAAATTGTTGAAAAACAAATTACAACATTGTATAAAAATTACAATCATCAACTCAAATACTTGGTTCTAATTGAACAGAAATTTCTATGAACTTGTAAGAACTGTGTAGGACATGAATCAGTCTGTGTCAGATCCTGAATTTGAAATTTCCGCTGAAGTCACGGTAAGAGACAAGTGGAACCAAGATCTAGGCCATTTGCTTTTTGAAGTTTGCAAAGACTGCTAAATTTTGCCAGTGGTAGTTCACTCTTTGCAACATAGTACGCTGTTCTAAACAGATTTTTCAGGTTTATTTTTAGTATGTTATTTGCAATTGGTGTTTGTTCTGGGAAAGATATTGCAGACTGAGCAATAATGCATTTCTTGCATTTTTCATGGGTTCTAATGGGGCCTTTCTTAAAATGACTGGTCCCGGTAACAAAGGCGCTTGTCGACTCAGAAATCGAGAGAAAACCAACAACACACCCGGCAGAACATTATGTTATTTACACGGGTGCACATAAGTGGTCCGCATGTGCGCATTCGCTGTCAAAATAAAAGAGGCGCACCAGGTAAGAAGTTGCAACGCGCGTTTGCGTCTATATAAAAAGCACTGTTTTTGTCCGCTAGAGTGGGATTTTCACGGCACATTCCGCACCACATCTCTGTGCGTTCATCATTTGTTTGAAGCCAGCTCACCTCCTGCAACCACTTTTCTTTTGTGGTTCGGACTCCTTCTGACATTTCTTTGGAGGTGGAGGAACACCAAAGTAATTGCTTAAAGGAGCTTCTTCGACATCTTTAAGAGTTCTAAACAAATGTCTGTCCTCCTCCAGAAAATCTTATGTATGCAAACAGGCGTTGCAACTTCATATCTCGTGCGCGTTTTTTTTTTTTTTTTTTTTGACAGCGAATGCGGACCACTTATGTGCACCCCTGGTTATTTAGCTCGTCATATTGCAGCCACAGAAATTCTTTTGTCCATGAAACCATAAAGCTGCACTTTCTTTTTGTCTTATAGTCTGATTTGTCATAACTTTTCCGTTTTGTGGTAAGCTTTTCTTTGGCTGTCACTTCTTCACCCTGACCTGTCTTATTTGGCTCAGCAGAACTAAAATATATATCCTGCTGCTTTTACACACACACTCACATAACGGTCAGCGATTCTCTGCGCGATCAACCTCTCACATGTTTAAGCTTGCTGCGGGAGATTTCACTTGTCATGTTTGCATAGTAAGCTAACGATTGATAAGACGATGTCAGAGGAATTGGTGCACAAATTATCATCACTCACCAATCAGTGCTGTCGCTCTCTATACACAGTTCGCGCGATTGCAAAGTGAAAGCAAAAAACAAGCGCAAATTCAAACGCGATTTCAATATGTCACATATTGACAGTGGCTCACCAATGCCAATGACATAATTACCCAGCTACATTTCCGAAAGAATGCAAAAGCATTGACATATATTTTTCCTTCCTACAATAACCCGACGGGCAGGGCAGAGATAGATTTTGGTAGCCCGACTGGAAAAATCGCTAGCCCCGGGACGTCGGGCTAGCGATTTTGCAAGCCCTGTCCTAGATTATTATATAATTATTTACTTTACTATCATTTACCTCACCTTATTAATTTATGTGTAACATTTAGGGTATTTATTATGGTCACTTTTGAGTGGTAAATTTGGTTCCTAACTAGTAGTGCCTGTTTTTAGAGTTCGACATGCTCTGAATGTCAGTTGGGAAGAGATTGGAGTAAAGGTTGAGTAAACTCTGTCCTGCCCTGTTGGTATTTATGTGATACTTTTAAGAGAAACTGTAGCCCACCTTACACCCACAGCCCACACAGAATACTAATGCAGCCAGAAATGACGGATACACTGGCATGTCCCAGGGTGGTGAGCATACTTAGAAAAACAGGACAGTGAACAAATTGAGGATTAAAGAGAAGAAGTGTCAGGCTTAAAACCCATCTACAACAGATGAACAGTATTTAAAAGTCATAGGAAAAAAATCCAGCAAAGACCTGACACAGAACCTGAGAAATGCATCTGGCCCTGCAGCGGCTCCAGCTGCTGTTCACGGAAGCCTCATCAGAAAATGGTCTCAGTCGGAGGCTGGCTGTCAAGAGAAAAAAAAGGGAGAAATGATGAGTTATGAATCACACAGTGAAGTAAATTAGTGGCAACATGTGTTATGGATAATTGAATCCAAATTTAAATTTCTGGATCAAGTCAGTGTCAATATTTTCAATATTTTGTGGAGGAGGTCAAAAGAGAGGTAGAACAGTGTCCACAGCCATCAGTAAAGGCCCCAATATGAATTGGGGATCTTGTCAAAAATGATGGAATAATGAACACAGAAAAGTACCAACAGATGATATTACATGATCCACATGCAATACCATCTGGAAAGCGTCTGTTTGGCAGTGGCTTCATTTTTCATCATGACAATGATGCCAAACATAAGAGAGAAAGTTCAGGCTGTGTTGAAAAAGATGGTCGTACCAAATATTGCTCATTTTCAGTCTCATTGGAATTGTACAATCTCTGGTTTTTTTATTATATGCTGTATCTCTTTGCATGCTTTCAATAAATCACCTATTTCCCATTTTCCAAGCAAAATCTAAAGAAATGGGGGTGGCTCAAGAATTTTTCACAGTGCTGTTCATAAAAACACATCATCTTGAATTCAATACAAAGCACATTGTTGTTTATGAAAATAATGTGTTTGATTTTTATTAGAATTTTTTTTATTGCTTTTGAGCTTTTGGCAGAACACAGAACAACAAATAATGAAGACACTGAAAAGAACTTACATTTAGAATAGTTTACGATTAAGAATAACAAATTCTCTAGTTTTATCTCTGAATTTGGTCTTCACTAAATCCACGGTACAAAATAAGGCTCTTTCCTGCTAAATCTTCCACTGTGTTCTCTAGCTAGTGGTTAAAGCTAGGCATTAGCTAGCGGCTAACCGCCTACCATTTGGGTATAGCATACCAACTGAGCTACGGAGCTAGATGGCTCACAACATCACTGTATTCATTTTTCAAATAAACAATGAACAGAGGAGCATGAGGCCTGCAACCAATAAATGCTGTCAGTAGTCATTATTCACCTTACTCTCAGGAATACTTTAGGGATGAACCATGGTTTAGAGTTATATTGAGAGCTGCAACATACTGCCATGGAGACATTGCTCATATTTGTCTAGAATTATCCACAGCCCAGGGTTTAAACCAACACTGTCACTTATTTAATAATCATTGCCAAATTCCAGAAAATATTACTTACAGTTCATCATGATGTGATTCAAATCTGCCGTGGCTCTCGGGATGACAAATTGTGACAGCAGCTGATGAAGAAAATATATCCAAACAATCTTCTTTCCACCCTCCTGTTAGCCTCGATTAATGGTCAATATTACGCTAAACGCAGTTACAGCTAAGCAATGTATTAATCAGCGGAAAGCACGGAGCCGAAGGCAGTTGTGTTATTGTCTTATTGATGTCTATTTCTCTATTCTCAGTCCAATCTTCATTTGTCTGTTTGCGAAATGTTATGATTTTTAATCCACAATGACATCCAGAGAAACACACTGTCACAGACACCCAGTTAATTACCCATGTGAGAGCAAAAAGTATGTAAGAATGACTCTTTTTATTTCTTCGAGTCAGTGTTTTGCTCTCTATTTCACTGAGTAAAACAGCCATATTCTACCATTCTGGCATCTTTTACTTCCTTAAACTCTTCTTCAAGTACAATAAAGCAAACGGGGGATGAAAAAAAAGCAGGAGAAGAAAACTGAAGAAGAAAAGCGGAAGCGGCTGAAAGATGACAACGCAAAACAAATTAATCACCTAAAGGAGTGGAAAGAGGAGGAAAGGGGCATGTAAACAGTGAGGAAATAAAGAAGGGGGGGAAGAAGGTGACGTGATTTCCAGAGCAAAGGAGTTATTAATGCTTGTTGTCTTTGAAGTGAGCAATTACCTGTGGAGTGTGTGCTGAATCACTGCTGTACACTGACAGAGTGTAACAGAAGGGATTTAGTGTGCAGCACTTTGCTTAAAATTGGATCTACATTTATAGCCAGAGCAGATGGAGATACTGGGTCATCTGGTTTGTCTAAATACTTGTATCCGCATGAACAGCGTGTACATGTGTTGCTTCAGCATGCTTCCAGACTGTTATGGATTGCGGCCAGGTAGAGAAGCATGGGACTCAGACAGAACCAAGGTCAAATAAAGTCAGCCAATACAAATGAGAAGAAGAGAGCAGAGTTAAGTGACTAAACATGCAGGTTATTCAAGGGTGTCTCATAGGTGGTACAATACTAAAAGCTTACCAATATCTCTGATGTTGTTGCAAAGAAAACATCCAATATGTGTCCTCGTGCAACTCTTCAATTACTTTCAGTACTGCTGCTTCTCTGTGTGTCTTTCACACCCCCATTTCACAGGGAAAAAGTCTGAATGAAATTCAGCTTTAACTTCATTTGAATGAGGAGAGATCATTAGGAAAAATTAAACGTAATTAATCAGTGTATTTGGAGATTAGACTCCGGTAGGAGATGAGTTGCACAAAGCACAGTCTGAAAGGGAGAATGACAGAGAGCATAGATTTAAACCCTGCAGCGTAGATGCTGATTGGTTCAAAGCAGGCACGCAAGAAGATGATTGGAGCAGAGTATTGAGCTAGACAGCGTGGGTAGCGGTAGTAATATGAAGAACAGACTAGCAGCTGAAAAGCGATTACAGATCTTAATTGCTGAACTTCCGCATAAGCTTCATTAGAAAGCTGTTTTTGTGTGGCTAAACAAAAGGCCATAAAAAGATTAGATGAATTTCTTTGTTGATTTAAGCCTTTAGTTCCCATTTACTCCTGTATAGAGTAGAATAGAAATATATAGAGTGATTTTATAAGCTTTGTTTTGCTTTGTTTTTTAAAGCCATCTATTAGAACTGCTTTATTTTTAGAGCTATAACCAAGTATAAACACAACTTTTAGCTGCCTTGTCTAATAAAATTAAATATTCACACATTTTGCTTTCATCAAAGATTATTTTGGAAGTTTATACACCGTTTGGAGGTTATAAAAACGTTTTAAATGGATGCAGTGGATTGTCAGGTTGACCTGGCTCTCAAAGAATGTTTGAGACATTTTAACAAGGCACACATCCTTCATCTCCCCACTGGCAGCACAGCTGGCCTGGCACACAAACAGACCTTCTCATTCCTGGGTATTAACAAACACACATTCAGGCAAAGGTTTTCTGACTGCCCTGCAAGCCTGCTTTTGTGCATGTGTGTATATATACTTAGCTTCAGTGTATGTTCATTTACCACTGTTAAGTAGACAGGCTATATAGCCTTTTGAGAAACTAAAAATGCTTTGCATGTCCCCATACCTGCTGTCCTACGTACTAAAAATAAGTGTTCTGTTATAAGTACCCCCAGGCCTTTTGAAGTGTTTGCCAGTAAACAATCCCTTTAAGAAGCTGCAGAATGGTGGTCCTAATATGGAACTGTTCCACTCAGTGTTGATCTAGAGACCAGAAGTGCTGAGCAGTATGTTGACTATCAGGGATTACTTGTCTCCTACTAAATTAAACTTCACAGATCAACAAAACTGTCACGGTCCTGGGTCTCCTGACCCAGCGTTTTTAGTTCTTTGTGATTTTTGTATTATTGTACTTGTGTGTGATTTATTCTATGGCTTCTAGTTTTGATCCCTTGCCCTTCATGTCTCTCTGTGTCCCCTCTGTTCTGTGTAATTGTGTGTCTTTGCATGTTTGAGTTTCTTGTTTTCTGTCACTCTGCATTGTGCATTATGTTCTCATGGTTGGTTTTTTGTTACTCTCTCTAGTCTAGTCTCTTGTGTTCCCAGCTGAGTATTTCCCTGTGTATTTTGGTTCTTAGACCTCTGCCTTATGGTTTATGTCTCTGTATTTCTTAGTTGCTGTCTCCACTGTGTCAAGTTCGCGTCTCTGTGTGATACTTCCTGTTTTACTTTGATGGTCCGTGTCTCATGTGAATGCGTCCTGCTTTGCTTGTCTCGTCAGTCCTGATTTCTCCCAGCTGTGCCCTCCTTCTGTGTCTCATTCCCCTCGTTACTTCCCAGTGTATTTAAACCCTGTGTTTCTCTGAGTCAGTGTCGCGTTGTTCCTCATGCTGTGTGTGGATCTCCCTGGGTCTCCCTGTGAGTTCTTAGTTTATGGTTTCCCAGTTTAGTCTAGTTTTGTATGTTTGTTCTACCAGCAAATAAAGCTGTGTTTTGAGTTCACCTCCCCGAGTCTGTGAGTCCTGCATTTTGGGTCCAACTCCTGCCTGCCGCACAGCGATTCATGACAAAAACACTATTCTGCTTTGTTTTCTTACTCATGTTTGCAACAAACTGCAAGTGTGCAAGTGTGTCAAGTGAATATGTTTATTATTAAACAAAAATGTCAACTTTTATCAAAGAAATTATTAAAAATGCACGAGTAGTCTTGTGTTACAGAAGTGCTAAAGCAAAAAAATACACTGTTTGTACATCCACTGCAGTCCTAAGTTGCATGTGAGAATGTAGATGCCCACTGCAGTATTATCAGAGTTTAAATAGTCTTCACCCTCCAAACTCCTTACTGCAGAGTGTGTGTGCCATTTCATTTTTGCTGATGTGAGAACTGTGCTGGAGAAGTGTAAGTGTCTTATTTTGCTGCATATGTGTCACATTCACATGTTTCACATCATCAAACAAATGTTAATGTTAGACAAAGATGATAAGATGATAATGCAAAATGCAGTTTTTAAATGAGAATTTTTTTATTAAGATCTCAGTAAACAATATTGTAGTAAACACACCACAGACCAGTTGACAATTCAATGCTTTTCAGCATGATTGTGGATGCAGCTCAGGTGTGTCCACCTCCCCTGCAGCGCCACAGACCACGTGCTGCCGCATATATATTATATGAGAATCTAATGAAATTCAAGAACAGATGAGAGACAAAATTATTGACATCTATGAGTCTGGGAAGGGTTATAAAGCTATTTGTATGGTTTTAGGTCTTCGGTGAACCATGACGAGAGCTGTTATCCACAAATGGAGAAAATCTGGAACACTGGTAAATCTTCCCACAAGTGGCCGGCCTACAAAAATTACTCCAAGAGCTCATCGATGACTCATGTAGGGGGTCACAAAAGAACCCAGAACAATATCTGAAGAACTGCAGGCCTCAGTTACCTCAGTTGAGGTCAGTGATCATGATTCAACAATTAGTAATAGACTGGGAAAAAATGACATCCATGGCAGATTTCCAAGGAAAACACCACTGCTGACCAAAAATAACAATGCACAAGAGTTTGGAGAAAATATTCTGTTGACCAATGAGGCAAAAGTTCAACTTTTTGGAAGGTTTGAGTGCCATCACTGATGTAAAACTAATATAGCATTTTATAAAAAGATGATCATACCAGTAGCAAAGCATGGTGATGGGAGTGTGATGGTCTGGGCCTGGATTACTTGCTATTGATAGAACCATGAAATCTGCTCTCTACCAGAAATTCATGGTTCAAGTATTTTAACACACTGGATACAATTTTAATGTAAGAATCGTGCTTAAAGTCAAGATGGAGCAGCTTTACTTGTGGTTGGGATTCTTGCAGAATTTGCAAGACAGTGTTAGAAGAGAGCCCATCTTGAGTCGAGGTTATGTGTTTAGAGCTGAACTGCTGCAGGTTCTTGCCATTCACCAACCTGTAGAATATATTGGCTTGCTTGCTTTTTATGGACAAATGCAGAATCATCTGATTATATACTAAATACACAGCTGACAACACAAACCGCTTGTTAAGTCTCTTGAATTCTTAGATTGCAGCTTGTTTTTCTTCTTTGATGCTCTCTGCACCCAATGTTTCATTGCTGATTGGTTAAAAATAGAAGATCCATTCAGTCATCTGTTTGTGAAAGGACCTGCCCTTTGTCAAATAGTTTCCAAAGACAATTTCTGACACGGTTCTTGTAACAAGCAATCAAATATGACAGATTAATCGTTGCATGAACATCAGCCAAATGTAATGGCAATGATTTATGGGGAGTACAAAGCACAAATGTTAAGGTG
This sequence comes from Aulonocara stuartgranti, assembly GCF_965226115.1. NCBI lineage: Eukaryota > Metazoa > Chordata > Actinopteri > Cichliformes > Cichlidae > Aulonocara > Aulonocara stuartgranti. Next base: position 32,805,340 of record NC_138953.1, read on the forward strand.
CTGATACTTAAACCCATACTGTGAGGACATAGTATAAAACTCCAAATGAGCTCTGGTTACTTCTCTTGTGCTGTTGTATCCTAAATTGATGCAATCCAGGTGTTGAGTGGCAAACTGTTTGCAAAACTTTGTGAAACCCCACGCTCTGCTTGCAAGATGTATGTAACATCTTCCAAGGACTAATAACAAAACAGTGCTTCACCACTGAAGCAGATGTTGGAAGTGGACCAAAGTTATTTTGGAACAAGCCTGTAAAGATTTAAGGTAATCTAGAAGGTTCTTTCTTCCTTGAGTAGCACAACAGAAAAAAGAAAGAGACAGACAGGCTGGCACACTGGTGTTTGCATTGGTGGGCGAGTGCATGACTTCACAAGCTCTCTCTTACTCAGAGTACTCTCTATCAGGCCAGTTAGCAGCACATCTTGGGGGTAAGTCCACTGCTTCAAGACGGAATCAGTGCAGGGTTGGAGCCCTCCCACACATGTCTGTGTGTGTGTGTGCATACTGCTAAACCAGACAAAGCCTTGTAGCTCCTTCGAGAATCAGTTTTACATTGCTTGCAGTCTCTCTCTCTGTGTCTCTCTCTTCACACTTTCAGTACAGTCTAGCTGAGTGGGTGAAAAGCAAGGAGTTCATGAGAGAGAAAAGGAGAGAGAGAGAGAGAGAGGGAAGGTGAGAGAGAGAGAGAGAGAGAGCAAGCGCAGCCACTCATTCGTCCCTCACTCCAGGCTCTAAGTTTACAGGCAGCCAGGCAGATTTTCTTGGCTTGGATGCAGCGCTCATGACAGGATTAGGAGCCTGGGATACAGGATCAACCGGAGATCTGCAGGTTCTAGTGGATGAGCCCAGGTCAGATTCTCACCCTGCACAGGTAGGAAAAAAAATAGTGCATCAGACCTTTATATATAAAAGTTTGCAACCTTGGGATTGTTCAAAGTGTATTTCTTTAACAAAATCTGATTCTCCAAGTGTTAACAAAAGGCCACAGTGAACCAGTTAAATCATAAAGTAAAGGGTGCAAAGTTGCAGAGTATGTAGCAATAAAATGTACCAAAGTGTTGACTTTTAATTTTAACAGACATATATTACTTCCCCTTTGTTTTAACCCCTTTGTTCTTTAGAAATTACAGGGAGTTTAAAGGCGTGCACTAACAATGAATGAAAAAACTCTGTCAGTTTTCATTACTTACTAAAGGATTGATAGTAAGAGAGTCAAAGACAAGTTTTGGCAAATGCAGAAGCAAAATTGAAATTCTGGATTGAGTGTCAGACACTAACTCAATAACAACTCATCACAAATGTGAAGCTTTGAAAGGGCAGAAATGAGCAACACACAAGTGTGTAGAACATGCAAAATGCAATTAAAACTCATAAACAGGGAGGAGATTAGAAAATCTTTTAAAAAATAATTTCAGCAAAGCTCTCTCTTGTTTCTTGCTCTGTATTTGTTGATTTGTTGAATTGCTGAAGTAAGCATTCTTTCCACTATGAAATTTTTAGCTGGAAGTGCTGAAGAGGTGCCAAGTTTATTTTAAAATGTGCGTGTGGGCGGATGGGGATCATTGTCGCCAGAGATTAATTTCGAAATCTCTGCAAAAGCAGCAAAAGAGAAAAAAAAAAAAAAAACAGGAATGAAACATCCAAGTTCCTGTTTCAGATGCTTCCTTCTTATGTTATGTAACTGGCTGGTGGTCCCGCTCACACTGCTGCGACAGATTGAGCCGAGCACCACTTCTGCCAGGGAGAGAGGTGAATTTCTTTTCTTGGACCCTCTTTGCACTGTAAGGAAGAAATTATAGATAGCCACGCCCTTAGAACCCTGTTGTGTGCTACTTCATGTTCATTGAATGCAGCCGGTTCTCTATCTCGTTGAAAATGAAGAAGGACTGCAAGAGAGTTCAAGGAAATGGCAAAAAACATTCACATTTTCAAAAAGCTTGATGTTAGAATATTCTAAAGGATCCACACACTGCTGCACAGATTGTGCTGTTTTCTCGCAGGTTGCTTATATTTGATTATATTTGCGCATGTCCTTGCAGCAATATGCACACACAGATTTACGTGCCCTCTTTTAACTGAAATTCCAAACGTATGCTTGGGAAGTGGGAGCAGTGTGTGGTTTCACCCTGAAATTCTTCAGGGAGAAAAGGAGAGAAGAGAAACTTGGTAAAGTTGCAGGTTTACTCTGATTACAAAGTGCATTGGTGCCTTTTAGTAAAACTTCCTTCTTCTCAGTCTTGTTGCAGTTACATTTAAATAGAGCACGCTGGGGTAAGAACACGAGTGGGAGAACTCTGTTTGTCTTTACCGCTCAGATGTGTCTGGCACCAAACCAAAGCTGGGTGGTGGGGGAAGGCATTGTGCATGTGTTTGAACTCTGTTAAACATCTTGTGTCAGCTTTTGAACTCCCTTTTAAAAAAAAGTAGACACTGAAGGTTGAGGACATACTATGTTATCAAACACCGCAAAATATTGTATAATAATAAGATAAAGCACCTCCCCTGCTCTTTGTTTTTTAGGATGGGTGGTGGTGGTAGGGTAATGACTCCATAATCTTTACTTAAAGCTGGCCATTTTTCCCGTACAGGAGTTGCACAGATGCAGCTGGACTCTGGCCACTCTCAAAGGTGACCAACTGCTGATTTTGGACATGCTTTTGCACGTGTTTGGATTTCAAAGTGTTCTAGAAAGCTGTTTCTCGTGGGTCTTGCAGGGGGAAGACACAAAGACAGGCAAAATGGCTCGTTTCTGTCAGAAAAGTCCTTCTGCTGTTTGCTTTTGTGAGCGGGGGCACCTCTGACCCTCTCCGAAACACTCAAGCGTTCACTTTCTGTCTCCAAACATTTCTTTCACAGCACTCTCAGTTTTCCTCCACTGCAGAAATGAACTTGTATGGTTTCAATTAGGCTCTCAGGGACGTGTGAGGGTTCTCTCTTGAATGCTTTCTACATGCGCAGCATGTCTGTCTCTGTTACTGTCTCATCCTCTCCTTTAGCATTAAGGGATTATTATTATTAGACTTCCCTCCCACTTCTGTTTTCTATACATTCCCACTGTCTGCACTTTTATTCTTTCCCTGTCTTCATCTCTCTCTGTTTGGAGTAGCTTGTCGGTAGGTCTGTTAAACAGTTGCACTTGGGCATGCAGGAGAGTTAACCCAAAGGAAACAAAGCAAGGTCAAAGCAAGGGAGGCTTTCCAGTGTATTAAAGAAGAAAAGTCACCTATCACATATAAGCTCACTCCTTGTCTATGCTCTCCGATTTTCTGTCTTTTTTTCTTCTCTTATTAACTGCCTGACTTACCAATTGATGGCTTCCGTGTGCATGCGACTTGGATGGAATTTTTACATTTTGTATTAGTAGCTAAGCAGGAAAACCTCATTCTTGTTTTTACAGCCTCCCCTTCTTGTTCTCACTTCTCTCTCTAACACAGTGGCCCTTGTGTTTCTGAACTGTTTCCCCTGGCGGTCTGAACTCTTTCCATACCAAGTGGCCTGTCCACTGTTACCACCAAGATCCTCTGTGGTCGACCAGTGCAGGTAGCCACTGTGCAGTCTCAAGGCTTTGCTGGCGATATACTGTTACACTAATCACTACAATTTTCAGGGTTTATTTTTTATTTTATTTATTTTTTTGCTTTTTAGGTACGCCCTGCTTCATCATCAGTCTGGAAGTCATTGCCGTGGTTTTGACTTGTCTTTTCACCATTTGTAAACCAGCAACAGCGCTCTATCCTGATTATGTAATATCCCTGCAGTCATCGAGAGGTCACCGGTGGTCTGTGCTTTGACCCACAGATATAATCTGACTAGATCTATTACACGGGCACCCTTTGCTGTTGCAGTTTTCCCCCAGCTAGCCAGGGTTTTAACCAAAAGGCTTTCTTCTTTGTTCTTGGCTTAACAAAAACAGTGACACTTAAAACCAAACAAAAAATATCTCCTCTTTGCCAGCAGGAATTTCCCTTTTGCTGATGTCACTTTTTTTGGTAACTTAAATTTTGCCTTTGGGACTTGCACTTTCTTCCTGCGGTTTCTATTTAGTCTGAAACATCTTTTGCATCTGGTTTTCGAATAAACGAGCAGCCACCATCTGTATTTGTCCAAACTGCAGTCAGTGCCTCTTCCTGATGTAGGTGGTATGCGATGGTTTTAGAGGCCAACCTGTCTGCTCTGGTCTACTGAGCCCAAATGGCCCATTTGAGCCCACACAGACAATTCAAGAAACATACACAGACACTCAAAGACAGAGCATGCTCAGGCATATGTCTGCGGGTGTCTGTTGTATGCATACTTTGCTATCTGCTTTATTATCCAGTACTGACAGCCCTAAATTATGTGTATATTTTGTGCAGTGTGGGTACTACTGTACATATAGTCAATGAATCACTTGTATCTTTTCGTTTTTTGCACAATATCCATTTTTATTGCAATGCTGTAAACTTTTATTACGTTACTATTACACTACTAGAGATTCCTTGAGAGTAATCATACAAATATTCGCATATGAACACAAATCCCTAATACCTTATTTTGTCTGGATACAGAAGATGTTGCATTTAAAGATAAACTCACAAGACACTCAATTTGCTAGTATCCTTTAGTCGTTGGACGCACTTCAACTCTTCATGGCATTAATTCAACAAGGTGCTGAAAACATTCTGCAGAGATTTTGGTCCATGTTGACATGTTAGTAACACACAGTTTTTGCAGATTTGTCAGCTGAATACCTGTTATTCAAATCTTCCACCGCATCCCAATGGTACTCTATTGGATTGAGACCTGATAACTGTGTCAGACCATCTGAGTACAGTGAACCCAATGTCATGGTCAACAAACCAGTTCGAGATTAAATGAACACATAGTACATTTTTTGAGTTACTGTTAACTTCCTATAAGAGTGATAGTTCTCCTCTGAAATCAACAAGGCACTTTTTCTGCCACTTATTGCATATTTTCCCTGTTTTTCGGGCCATTTTCTGTAAACTCTAGAGAAGATTGTGTGGGAATATTCATAAATCAGCACTTTCTGACATGCTCAGACCAGCCTGTCTGGCGCTAACAAGCATGCCACGTTCAAAGCCACTTAAATCTCCTTTTTTCCCCATTCTCATCCATGGTTTGAATGTCGGCAGGCCAGCTAGACCATGTCTAAATGCCTAAATGCATTCAATTCCTCCTGTGTGATTGGCTGGTTAGTAATTTGTGTTAAAAAGCCACACAACATGTGTACCTGACAAAGTGATTGGTCAGTGTAGCATAATTGGTAAAAACCATCCTGGAGAGCACTTCACAGAAAAATGTAAGAGAGATTACTGTAGAAATGGATGACATTTTCGGCCTTAATCCCTGTCCAAAAAATCAAGCTACTTTTAATTGGTGCTTAGTTGGGGTCAGTATACACTCAGCTTGGGTCTGGAGATCTTTCACTTATTGCTTTATTATAACACGTTACTTTGGTAGGTGCTTGAAGGCATTTGATGCTGTGTTCTCAACAGACCAGAGCTGTCTCTGGGCAGGGTCCAGTTTGCACTTCACTGTCACTTTGTTGTTGTTATGTGAAATATTTTATGATTCATATGTGCAAATGTCCACACCCTCTGACAACATCTCATGCGTGAACTAAAATTGGGCAATTGTTGCAATGCAAATTAAAATCCAATTTGATTTTGAGCATATGCTTTTTGTATATAATCAGAGAATGCTTAAAAACTGAGACTACAACAAAAGTAATCTCACTGTTTGATTAGTAACTCTAATTCCAATACTGAAGGTAGGAATGGTTGTGCGTTCACGGCATTACAGATGTATGAATGTAATATGAATGTTATAATCTGTTAATTTTTTATGTGTTACACCGAGCGCTGCTCATAAAATGACATAAGGTAAAAAATAATAGGACTTTGGATAAGGCACATTAAAGCTGGTTCAGCAGGGAGACAATATATTCAGTTAGATCAACACTCCCTGCAAACTGTCCCCAAAACATATTCCTCAGACTTGGGTATTTATTCAGCGGTTTGTTTTCATTTGTGTCGACAACTTAAAGCTCTTTTGCTCATCTAAAGACTGCATGCATCAATTGTCTTATTAAAAAGTTATTGGTTTCTTTGAAAAATAAATTCCTCACAACTGAGCCAGAAATGCAAAAAAGTAATTAGCAACAAGAAAAAAGAAAAAAAAAAACCCTCAAAGAACATGCTGTATCTTTATCGTTGTAAAGTAACCCGGAGACAATTAAATGTCACTCTTGCTAGCAGGCAGGACTTTTGCTGAACTTGTGGATACAACTGTGTTCCAGACTGGGCACAGACATGACACTATCCACACAAAAATTATGAACAAAAAAATGAACTATGATTAAGGTCTCTGAGGCAAAAGAGAGGACTCGAATTCTTTGCAGAGGTTTATTTTCACGTAGTCAAAACGCAGGGACACGTTGCTACCACATTTTACGTCTAGACCAAACTCTATTCTTGTTCAGGACAGATGTTATAGTGGCAGGAAAACAGTCTGTGTGATATTTAGAGACGCCCCTGAGGATAAATGGGCCTTCTGTAGATGTTCTAAGATGGAGGGAGATAGTTTTTTTTTTTTCTTTGACCACTTTGGGTTGGCATACACTGACCAGTGGTAGCTGGAGTGGGAAATAATACCAGAGTGGAAGGACTAAACTAGTCTGCTGTGGCCATGGGGCTAACCAAAGGGACGGGTTTAGCCTGAGTGGGTTTATTATGGTCACAGCTGGAATGTGTGCTGGATAATGTAGAGTGACTATGCCAATAGTTGTCTAGAAGCTTGATAACCAGATAAACTAGATAAAAAGAGAGATAGACCAGCACCACAGTTACATATATAAATGGGTAGGTATACATCACAAGTGGGTTTGACCCCCTTTTCTTCATGGCATAGATTCAAAAGCTTCTGGAAATATTCTTTATAGATTTTGGTCCATATTGACATGATAGCATCTGCAATTCCTGCAGATTTGTCAACTTCACATCTGTTATGCAAATCTTCCATTCCACCACAGCCCAAAGGTGCTCTATTGTGACATGGCTTGTTATCCTGGTCAAAGTATCCATCACAAGATCAGTACACTGTGGACATAAAGGGCTAGACATGTTCAGCAACAATGATTCTCAGTATTTTATGGGGCTCAAATATTTTCACCAAGAAAATATCTTCCACACCATTACCCCACCAGCAGCCTGAACTATTGATTCACGGCAAGGTGGATCCATGCTTTCATGTTTTTTATGCCAAATTTTAACTCAGCCAACAATGTCACAGCAGAAATTGATACTCATGAGACAAGCCAACATTTTTCCAATCATCTGTTGTCTAATTTTGAGCGAGTGAGTGTGAACTGTAGCCTCAGTTTTCTGTTCTTAGTGGACATGAACGGCACCCAGTGTGATCTTCTGCTGCTGTAGGATGTTTGCTTCTGGGTTCAGTGATGCCCTTCTGCATAGCTTGGTTGTAAGCAGAGGTCATTTATATAATATAATACAATTATTATTATTATTATGCCAGTTTAAATGGCTTAAACTGAAAGCACTTACGTTGGCAAATACTTAAATAGTGATACACAGGGGATGTGTCTGGATCTCCTCAACAAGTCTCTCTGTGCTTTCAACCTGAGTCTAATCTAGTCTGGACTTTATACGTGGCACAAGTCTCTCATTGTGTTAAAACATGCCACTCATCAGCTTCATAAACATTTACCACAGGATCTATAACATGTTCTCTTGCTTGCACACTGGCACATAAATACATAGAAAGAAGAAAGACAGGCACAGTTAGGCAGATAATGTTAGGTAGTGACTTAGAAGACCAATTCATTAAGTTCTTCTTGGGTTTGGAGAGACAGCTCGCTGGAAGGGAATTGCTCCATATAATGGCTTCAGTGAAAGAAACTGAAGGTTTATGTTTGCTTCATTTGATTAGAGATCATTTGTAGATGGACAGAAGATTTCTCAGTGAAGTGCAAAGTATTTCCCCAGATACATTCTCACCTGTTTTTGCTTGTAGCTAGCTACATGCCCTGTCTGTTCTTCATAATGGAACGACACCATCTGCATTGACAGGCTTGTTCCACTGTATGAGTCTGAAAGACGGTAAGAGAGCTGCGGTTTGGTACAGTTGGCCTTAGTCAGCACACATGTGTGTCTGTATGTGTGCGCGGGGTGCACGTTGGCAGACCTGTCGGCCTCCCCCTCTTTTTTTCTTTTTGGCTCTGATAACACAAGGGATTCATGACTCATATATTTTGGCATGAAATGTGCACACCCATACACATGCGCATATTAACATAGCCAGCAGGCTGTGAGAACAACCAACTGTAGAGTAAAAAAAAGACAATTACCATCATTATTAGGCAATAAATAATAATATTTACAGTCTTGACATATTCATATTTGCACCTGATGACAGTGTTGGAGTTTGACAGTGCAAATGGCAAGAACAGCAGACCAAGAAACAGACATACAGGCTCTATGTGGTTTTAAAAGAAATGGTTTATTTGGGAAATTTGGTAGGCTGCTGTAAATATGAAACTACAATCAGCCTTGTTTGCTTAGCAAAATGACTGGAAACCAGTAGAAACAGCTTGCCTGCATGTGCCCTGATATTTAAAAAAACAAAACTGCTTACATTACCTTTTAAGTTCACTAATTAACACGCCACATTTTGGTGGTTTGACCTATATAGTAAATGGTGTGTGAACAAACCGCAAACTTGTGGCTTTACATGGCTTTTTATGTGCAGTACTACATCCAGGCCAGGTTTCTGTGGTTCTGGATGATCTTCACTAGTTGTCTGGGAACCTGACAGATAATGAAACATATATTGTATTGTCAAACTGTCCAACTAACACGTATATGTGGCAGATATTTATACACATAACACACTTGTTACTGTATCGAGCACTCTTGGTGTTTTTAGATAAAGGAAAATAGCTCTAAACACATGAAACTACATGATTTCAAATGCAATACACACACACCCCGACCCTCTACTTTATAACACAAACAATTCCTATATTATAAGGAGAAAAACTGTGTTTAGAAGATCTTGAACATTCAGCTTTGTTTGGCTGGAGGCAGAAAATAAAGAAAACTGAAAGAAAAAATAAAAGAAAACTGTTATGAACACACATCAACCTCGAGAAATGTCTTTTCGTTTTTTCTCAAAAACCCCTTTTCCACCCCCACACCCCATTTCTGCCCACTCCACAATCACTCAGCTTTCCCACTAATTCTTTCAACATGTTCAGCATTACTGCTTTAGTTGTTGCCAGATATTGACAGATTGCCAGATGTTGACAGATATGCTGTAATAAAGCAGATACTCTTTATCTGTGTCAACTTCTCCTTTATGTTGCACATAAATGCACACAATAATGTGATGTCAAACACTGACATTTTCATGTTTTCTATTCTATAAAAGCATTCAATGCAAAGTGCTCATGAAGATTAAAAAAAAAAGTGTGATACTCAGCAAATGGGTTCAGGTAATCCTCAAATTCCTGGTATAAAGAGTACTGAGGAAAACCTGCATATGGACCAGGAGAACATCCAAACTCCACACAGTAAGGCCCAAGATGCAGGTTCTTATTAAGGACTCTCTTGCAAATCTTTTAGGATTTTGTGAGAAGTTTCCACTGAAGACCTTTGAAAATTCATTTTCTTCTCTCCCTCTCTTCCTCTGTTTGTGCCACCAGCAGTGACTGACCTGTATCCCTTCCTCATCCAACTTCCGAAATTGACCTGATTGCCAGGCTCCATCCTCTCCTCTCCTGTCATGCATCTCCTTGTTTCCCTCCTGCTCTTGCTACTCCTTGGATCAGCGGAACCCCGGAGAGGCCCTCGGTCAAAGGCTGTGGAGAGGGGCGCACGGGGCCATGTACGGGGTAGAGGCAGGCCCGGCGTCATGAGGCGTCAAACTGAGGTGTGCTTGGAATACATGGAGTCAGGAGAAAAATACCTTGACTGCCAGGATAGGCAGCTGACCACTGTGATGCAGGACTGGCCCAAAGATATCCACCACCTACTGCTGGCGAGAAATAGGATTCAGGTATTTACAGGCAGATTTCTGTTCACCTGGTGCAAAAATAACAACTGATGTTAATTACAGCGGACTGGAGATCTTTTTTTTTTTTGCAAGAAATTGGGTTCTTTGCAGCAATTAAGCCTGAGTTAAGTATCCATAATCTATTACTCTCTATGCTTCAGATGGCTTGTTGATGCCATGAGCATCTGTGCACCAGTTATTTGGGAGCAAGATCAAAGACAGACTTTTCTTCCTTATGTGTGCAGCTTTTTGCATGTCTGAGCAAGTACAGGATGTTTATGTCGCAGGTGCTGAGAGAACTGAAACAAAATGTTAGCCTGCAGGTTAATAAGTGGAAATGACTGAGCAATAGACACTGATGAAAGCAATGAAAACAGGTATAACTTATGCGGGAAGGAAACCGGATCTTGTTTTATTTTTATTTGTGTCTTCGGCACTTTGTTTTGGATTTAAATAGGATATATTTTATCATTTAAAACATCTTTAACATGTATTTTTTACACTAAAAATATGTAATTTGAAAAGTTAGATACTTGGAATTACAGATAGAGAAAACTGATCCATGCTGTGTCTTTCACCACTTGCAGCACTTTGGGTTTACTGTTGCTGTTCAGAAATGGTAATCTTAACATAGTGCACCACTGTATTTTCCAAATGTCTGACATCTGGCTCCAGCAATATGGGAATTTTAAACTTCAGGCTCTGAAACAGTTGCCTATACATCAGTGGGTAATGCCACAGTAGTTATGGCCATTTTTTATATAGAATCTGTGGTATAACATGGGGTCAAATGGCCGTAGGAGGCTAAATTCCTACAAGCTGCAAACTGCAGACGATTGAAGTTTTTTAGTACAGTAAAGATAAGAATAATGCACAAGTAAGCTGATGGTAAATGCTACCATATTGTCCAGAAATGCAAATAAAACAACTCAAGTACATCTCTCCTTACAGGTTTTGAGGGACAACATGTTTGCTCAGTTCACCCAGCTGAAGAGCTTGGATCTCCAGCAGAACCGCATCTCCAGGGTGGAGGATGATGCGTTCAGTGGCCTCTCCCAGCTCAAAACCCTGCTCCTCCAGCACAACCAAATGACAACAGCCTCCGAGGAGGTCCTGCTCCCCCTACCCCGCCTTACTTATCTCCGTCTCTATGACAACCCGTGGAGCTGCCTGTGTCCCTTGGAAAGCTTGATCAGAAAACTGCAGCTGCCAGGCAACCGCAACTTGGGCAATTACGCCATATGTGCAGAGCCTCTTTCACTGAAGGGTCAGAAACTAAAAAAGTTGACTGTAGACCTGCTGTGTGAGGAAGACAAGGGGCCAGAACCTGGAGTTGTAGAACGGCCAAAGCCTCCGCCAAAAATAAGGAAGCCAGATGCCACCTCCATGTGCCTCACGTACATGTTTCCCAAACCGCTGCTGGACTGCAGCAACAAAGGTGAGAGATTGTCAAGTTCTGTCTCTCTATATCTTTATCTATACATTGTGACCTATTCTTTAAATCTGTGTCTTCTTGCCTTGAAATCTGAGGCAAGAAGACACAACTTGGATGCCATTATAATATAAGTTGACGTATGCAGGTCTTGGTTGGGGCAGCAGAGGTTACCTATTAGCAGCATTGCTATGAGGATGCTGGTTTGTCCAGATGTTTTAGAAGGACTGGTGTGAAGGTTTGTGCAGAAAAACTTGGACTAAAAGCACCTTATTAAAAAACTCATTTACAGAGTTTGTTATGTTCAAATGTTTTTTTATTAACTGTGAAATGGGGGAGGGGGGGGGGGGGGATATTTTTTTTGGACGGTGAGCATTATGTACTGGATGGGGAAGTTGTGGTTAGTAAGACCACACAAAAATCATCTTACATCCAAGCTTTATTCTTGGAAATGTGGTGAAAATAAGAAAATATTACCATGTACTAAACTGAGCTGGTGAAACATAGTAATCTTTATACTACATGTTTGTTTGCCTGTTAGAAAAGTTGCATTTCAAATTAACTACAAAGTACTTTATAAGACTAATTAGATGCTGAGTAGCCCAACTTTACATTTACGCCATAAACGCAACACAAAGAAGAAGCCATGTGGGGAGTAGGATGTGATTATTTTCTTATCACTGACAAAGTATCTCGAGGACTTCACTGAAAGAAAAGCCAGGGTGCAGTACATAGAAAATTATGGCATTTAACAGTTGTTTTCACTAACCTGTCAATCCGATTTAATTAATTTTCTCTAATTGAAGGAATGTTGTTCTGGAATGTGAGTTTGACCTCGTGTATCATCCTAGCTTTAGTATATTGATATAACTTTTAGTCAAAGTTAAAAAGACATTATAGAAAAACACAGATGTTTATTATTAGTGCAATAACAGAAAAATGATCAGCTTTAATTAAACTAAATGTAGGAATGAAATAAACTCTGACAAAGAACAATTTCATTGTTTCTGAATCAGACAGTATTTGTCCAATTTCAGGTGCTTTGCTAAACTTGGCCGCTTCTTTGTTGCAAACAGATAAACTGCTGTGAGAGGAGTACTTCATATGAAAAGGCACATTTATTAGCTTTGCTCAGCGCTCTTCGGGACACAGTCCTGCTTATTTGTTCATTGAAATTAGGCGCAAGAGTTTTTTTTGTTGAATTATGTTTGGATTATAATCAGGCGGCAAGCAGAGACGTGTTTGTTTTATTAGCAATTTCTACACTGGCTGTCTGAGCCTGGCTGGGCGGAAAGGCGTACGCTCTCTTCTCCTTTTTCAAACTCTTGCTCAGTAGTGGAAAAGTTAGGATTAAAAAGTAAGGTTTCATATATATCATACATGTACAGGTTTTTGTGTGAAGGCAGATGTCTTTATCTGATCAGCCAGTATTTTAGGCTTGTTCTTGTTATTACCCATCATGTAATGTGACATTTGATGAGTTAAACTTTTGCAGTACTATGAAAAAGTATTTGCCCCTTCCTGACTTCTTCTTCGTTTCTTTTCTTTTTTCTTTTTGTGTGAATTTTATAGGATTTTTCACATCATCAAATAAATATTAATATTAGACAGACCACCTGAATAAAAGAAAAAAAAATTGCAATGAAGCCAATGAGTCTTTGACATCGCTGTAGAGGAATTTTGGCCCACTCGTTTTTGCAGAATTGTTTTAATTCAGCCACATTGGAGGGTTTTTGAGGCTTTGCAGCGTTTAACATGTGGGTCATGCTAAAGGTTTCTTTGTTTTTCTGAGCCACCTTTTCTGACCCCAAAACAAAATGAACATTTTGGATTGGCCGAGTCAAAGTGCAAACTTAAAGGCATTTGAGATGCTGTTGCATGACCTTCAACAGAATTCCTCCACAGCGATGTGAAAGACTCACTGCCAGTCATTGCAAACACTTGATTGACAAGGACTTGTGCTTACCAGTTTTTAGGTTTAGGGGCAATTACTTTATCACAGCACTACACGTGCGCTCTAAACTTTGCAAATATAGTCCAAGTTCTCACCCAGGTTTTCACATCTGGTTCTATCTTTGCATTAAGCTGTCACTATGAGACTGTTGTCATAGTGACCCCAGTGTTGCCTTCAAAAAGACAGATGGCAATTTCTGAATTTGTGCAGATCCCTTGTGGTTACTTTCATGTGGCCTCTCCAGTTCCTCTTCTATCTTCTTTTTGTTGTCCTCTCACCATCCATTTAATTTAACACACTGTTTAACACACACTGAAACTCTGACACTTTCTGCGTCCATTATTCTGACCAAGTCCCACATGAGGATTTGAATACATCTATCAATGGCGAGCTTGTATCCTCCTGAGAAAGCAGTCTTTCATAGAGAATCGACAAGCCAAAACCACACAATGCAGCTTCTGTGTTGTTAGGACTTGAAGAAGCTTTTGCATATTTTCCTAATTATTTTTTTTCTACAGTAAGACATTTGAATATGTTCTTTATCTGAAGCATCATAAGGTTTCTCTGTTTTGCTCACAGGGTGAACATCCCATCCATCTCTCCACAACTTTCCTTTTTTATGCCCAGTAATGGTTCTCCCCATCCTGCCTCTTTCTAAACCACACCGCACCATAAAAGCTGTATGTGTTGTGTGAATATTCCTTAATATGGTGCAGCTGTTGTGCATGACAGTTAATTCCTGGTTTTGTGCTTTTGATTTGAAAGGATGCCCACGCTGCATATTTACTTCTCATTTTGTTCTTTTCCAGCACTTGTGTTTTCATTTAATAGTTGTATTAGCCGTGTGAAATCTAATCTAAGCATTACACTTACATGATTTCCCCCTAATCGTTTGTCTATTTGACAATCTAAGTGCTTAGAGTTTTCTTTGCTGTAATTCAGCCCAAATGAACTACTGTTGTAGTGTCTTGATGCATGAAACTAGCACTACTGAAGTCAGTTTCTTGACTATTAATATGGAAATTGTCATGACCAACAACAACCACTGATCAGAGACCACTGATCAATGGCCATTCACACAGGGTTGTGGAATTGCTGCAATCATAACATTGTAAGATGCTGTGATTCCTTCAATTCAGAGATGGTCTTTCCCTTTTTCAGTAAACGGCCTCCTTGATTTCTTCAACTAACCTGTAGGTGTGAATAGAGTGCGGAGTCTTGGTCTGATGAGTTAGCTCTTTTGTGTTTTGCCATGCACTTCACCAGAGGTTGTGGGGTTTTCCCCGTTACTCTGTGGGGGACCAGATCCTTGGGGTGGACCAATTTTTGGCACAGAGTATTTTGGTGTTTGAAAGCCACAGGGACACAGTGTCTCTGTGGCTTAAATACTAACAAATCTTAAATACTGATCTGTATGCATTGGTTTATGTTACACATCAACTTTTGAATCTCACAGTCTAAGAAGGCTAACTTGATATTTTGGTTAACTTGATGTGTTGGTCCACTGAGTTAATGTGACCAGTGAACCGTGGTATATCGTCAGATTTGATTTTCACCCAGGTGTCATCCACATACCTGAACCAATGATTTGGTGGTGTTCCAGGGTAGGACAGCAGAGCCCTCTTTTCCACTTCTTCCATGAACAAGTTGGCCACAGTGGGTGAAACTGGGAAACTGTTGTTTGCCCATGTTTTGGGCTGACCAGTTTTTGTAAAAAATGTGGAAAGAAGACAGTTCCAAAAGCAAACACACTTGGTCAGTGCTGAGAGTGCTCCTGTTGTTGAAGTTGAGGTCATTCTGTAATTTCTTACGAGCTGCGTCCACTGCTTCAGTAATGAAAGATGTAATAACATCCCTTTGTCAACAAAATCTAATGTCTTTTGGATGTGGTGTTTAGAGCTGCCTACCAACGTGTTGAGAATTGAAGCCAGAAACTTTGAGATGTTATAGGTGAAGATGATGGGGAAGGCATACTGTAATAAAAGGATAGAGTACAAATAGCACAATGTATCTCCAACTGCCACATCTGTAAGAAAAATAAACATACAACACCTGGAACACAAACTTTTGAAAATGCACAGGTGCATAAATCAACAATATACCTGTGTGTGTGTGTGAGTGTGTGTGAGTGAGTGTGAGAGAGAGAAAGAGAGAGAGAGTGTGAGTGTGTATGTGTGTAGGTGTGTGTGTGTGTGAGTGTGAGTGTGAGAGAGAAAGAGAAAGAGAGTGTCGAGTGTGAGTGTGTGTGTATGTGTATGGGTCTTTGTCACGAATGTACTTGAAAATGATGGTTAGAAGCCACAAAAACGAAGCCCGGGAGCCAGAAGCAGACAGAGATGGATCGGGGAAAACCGGGCCACCCGCAGCCCCCAAGAGTACTGAAGACCTAAGGCCAAACATCTTCACCCAGCAGGAGAAGGAGGGATAAGTAGACACCCCCCTCAGGTTATACAGAGCACTGTGATTATATTGGTTTTAGGGCCATGATGTGATGTTAATGCCCATTTATCTACAGTGTCTTAGTAAAGTCCTTGGCCACTGTTATAAGAACAGTTTGAGTTCTTTATAGTTTGCTTCCAAGGACCCACACTATCTTTTAGTTGTTAAAGTACTCTTGAGCAATAGCTCTTCTGTGTTTTTCACAGGCTTTTAAGGTTTTCCTTTGGACATTGGCTGCTTTTTCACTCATTTTTAGTCCAGTCTTGGTACATGACCATTTTCAGAATGTCTGTCAGGCTGAGTAGCCTGACAGACATTCTGAAAACTCATAAAAAAAGCACCCAACTTGATGGATGAACCAGTGTTGTGTCTACGCATAACAGAAACCTTAACTACACTAGAGTATATAAAATATTCTAGGAAGCCCCATCACTTCTGATATTGTAAGATGTTATACATAAGCCAGACGTGTTAAATGAGAGCAAAAATCTTCCATCTTTTAACAGTCCCCCCGCCCAACATTATAAATCTCATGATGATGCTCATAAACCCAGTTTTATGTTCCTAGACATTGTTTTCAAAGCTGCTGTTACAGCCGGTAAATCATAGATTTCAGTGGTAACAAGTGCTGTGTAAAAACTTGGGACATTTGACATCTGAGTAGGCAGCACAAAAATGAGTCATTTGTATATGGTGACTTGGCTGCACATACACCCACACTCATAGCACTGTTATAGCTCTCTATGGATCTCGTGGATCACAGACAGCGGGCAGATCGTTAGCAGAAAAAAAAAAGACCATATTTTAGGTTGAGGAGAAGTTGCTGTGGTTTCAAGGGTCCTGACTGCAATGTTAACTGTTTACCTTTTGGGAAACTTTTTTACTTTTTCACACTGGGGTGAAACGGTCACAGAAGCAATCAATGTAGCATGGGAGGAGCACTGAGTTGGTCACCGTCATAAATATAAAGTAAACAGAGTTACTAATAGGTTTTCCACTTAATAATAATCTCAACTCTGTTGCTAAGGGTTCTGAATAGACTAAGATTCATTGCACTGCATATCTGTGTTTCTTTCTCTGCCATGAAAGCATTTACATTTACAATTTAACAAGTAAGGTGCATTTGACCTCACATGACATGTGGAACCGAGAAAGGCCCATCCTAATATATAAACTACTTTATTGCATCCTAGTGCTACTATGCAACACATAATACTGCCTAACATAAACATGTGAAGTAACCTTTTCCCCCGTCAAAAGTGGGGTGTGCTTCCAAAAAAGCCATAAATGGCTGCTTACTATTCACTATGCACAGTGGACCCCCTGTAATCACATCAGCACTGTAAAAAATTAATGGCTTCACTTTCTGCTGTCTAAACAGTATAAAAAGGTTTTGCAACACGTGCTCTGAGTGAGTTCAGTGTTTTTGCACAAATTGAATATTTGCTTTGCAGGAATGACTGAAGCGCTTCATGATATTTTATGGAATCTGAAGCCAAGAAAGACAAGACTCTGGCTACGGTCCGGTACTTCACTCCACATATCTATTTAAATCATCCTTAGTGCTAGCACATAAATAGTAGAGTGGGTTACACAGATAAATTTCCAGATTGATGCTCTGCACTCCTACTAAATAATGTAAATAGCTTCGTTCTTTGTATTGAGACTGTGTAAATACTGCATTTACTCCCTGTGTTCCTGTGTTTAACTAGTATTAGTTGTACTAATACAGGAACCTCTATGCACTGCATTGGTGAGTGGCCACGTATATTAGTGCTAAAAAGTTATTTAAAGTTGGCCTGTTGAAGTGAACCAGGTGATTCAACTTAGACTACAAATAATAGATTATGACATCTGTGAGAATTTAAAAAATATATATATATTTATAATGGATTTTTTAAATAGATTGGGTTTCCAAAAAGGAAACGTTTTCTCATGCAGCTATAAAGCATGAAGTCCTTTTTAAAAAAAGAAAAGTCCAAGAGGTACAGCTGTTCACCGAACTAATGACTTCAGCAGATTCAGCGAGAGCCCAGTGCAGTGATAAATGACTTTCACACTTCATGACCCAGGTCCTTCGTCCGTATCTTCCTTCATTCATCTGTCTCATCAGTAGATACATGTTAACAGATGTTAAAGCAGGAAAGTGCTTAACACTTTATCTGCCATATCTGTGCCATGAAAAAAGTGACTCCTGATAAAAGCTTCCTGATAAAACACCGTAGCTCAGCTTTTTGTTGAACTTTTACTACCCAGAGGGAAACATGGACTTCTGGTCACAGACACTACTGTCACAGCTGAATACACAGTGTAGGCGTAGGTCTTTATTTATGGTAAAACACCGAAGACCACAGATGTATCTGTCTTTGCAATGGAGGATTTGCGTTTGGCTCGGAAAACTGAAGTCCGATTTCTCACAAGGGAATCAGGAAGTTTAAGTCTAATGTTGGAATGACCGCATTTCCCTTTCCTAAAAAGCTGCTTTGACAACATTTCAGACACATTTACACCTATTGGCAGGCTGGGATTCCCTTTAGGTTTTCCAGAAGAAAATTTCTCACCACATTGGACTGATAACATGTGCTGGAATGCTCTCTGAAGACAATTTTTGCTTCCCTGCATCACATCACAAAACAATAATCATTACACTTCCTGAGTCTGTTGGCTACATCTGTGTGTGTGCTGCATGTGTGTGTGTTTTCTTGGAGTCTGTGATGATTAATGGCACCATGCCTGCATAATAAAACCAGCTATAACATCTGTGGCAGTAAAGAGTACAACATCTGCGCTATAAATGTGTCCATAAGCATACTTCTGATGCAGCCTGTGTAAATAAATACATTCAGGAAACATCTTTGTATGCTTTGCCACACACATTTCATTCATGATTTTACTTACAAATCTACAAAAAGTTGGCATTCAATACCAAAGCAAAGCATTGTTTAATTATGTCTTAGGCCGCGCTTGCTGCCTATGCACACTTATGTTTCCTCCAGTCTATTTTGCTTCACAAACAATCAGCTATGATCCTTTTGATGATACAGGTTGCATGGACCACCTAGTCTGTTTTAAACAGCGCTACAATGTGATTGGCACGGCAGATGGGACTTCCAATTTAAAAGATATTCATGATGTTGCCCACCATGACAGGTTCAACAAATCTAATGACTCAAAAAACCACAAAGCCACAAAGTCTAATCTGTGAAGGCTTTGATCCAAAACCTCCAAAAGGTAAACTGTGATCAGAGAAACCTGAATCTATTCATTGTTAGTGCCGAACATACAGGTTTCAGCCTTTTATTTTCAGTGGTTTTGTAGTGACAGCGTCAAATCTTTATTTCACCTCCCCCATCACGGCAGGAGGAACATTTATAAAATCTACCTCCGGTGTGGGACTTTAATTCAAAACTCCAGAGAGGCTCTGTTATAGAGATTGCGATACGTAGGACGCTTTGACTGTTTAGTGCATTACTGACTTCAAAGACAAGTATGAGTGTGTGTGAGTGATGCTTCCAGTGTAAGCAGAAAAGAGATCCCTCTGGCAAATAAGTGAAATGTTGTCATACATGATGTCCCCTTTGACTACATCTTGAAAATGTAAAAAGTTGCACACAACCTGCAAACCATCTTGAAGCCATAAAGATGCAGACACATTTCTGTCTGAGTTGAAGAGCCGGAAATGTTCACACCCTCTGTTCACATATCTTTTTTTTGTGTGCACTGATGATAGTAAAAACTTTTGTCTTTCAGGTATCATGAAAGTTGAAGGCCTAATGTTTCTGAACTTTTTCTGTCTGCAGATTTGATTAGCATCCCACCTGACCTGCCATCTGACATAGTGAGGATGGATCTGTCCAACAATAAAATAAAACATCTCAAGCCAAAACATTTTGTGCTGTCCAAAGACCTCAAACTTCTCAACCTCAGCAGTAACAACCTGCACCATATAGACACAGGTAACAGAAGCACCGCTCACATATTCTCTCTCTCCCACACACACATGTGAATCTGAGCACTCGTATCTGGATATCCAAGTATTTTGTGTTGTCACAGCACAGAAAACAGACCCAACTGCACAACTCAGATAGATAAATTACATTTTTAAGGGTGGTTCAATTCAATTGTATCTATATAGCAGCCAATCACAACAATCTCTTTAAGGTGTTTTCTGCCGGGGATTAATAATAAAAAATAATTAAATACAGAGTGGTGTATAAACAAAGAGATTTAAAAGTGGTGAGTGAAGAAGAAATGCTCAGTACATCATGGGAAGCCTCAGCCGTTTAGGCCTATTGCAGCTTTTCACAGGAGCTTTTGCAGGATTCGGGGTCACCTAACTACACTACCTGGCTTGGATTTAACTAAGCAAATAGGTACAAGCCTCATATTGGACAATTACTGCATGGGGGATTATCTTTCAGCTGGCAACAACTTATTTAACCCCAACTGGTGCAATGAGTTCTTTCTCATTTCATAAACAACCGCGTCGAAAGACACATCTCATGATCGTGAAAAAGATGTTAGTGTGTTTGAGAAGGGTTAAATCATTGGCACCAATCAAGCTGAGAAAACATCTAAGGAGATTGCAGAAACTACTAAAACTGGGTTAAGAACTGTCTAGTGCATTATTAAAAAGTGGAAGGATACCCATCATCAGAAAAAAAAAAGTAGAACTCAGAGCTAGGTTTAATAGTAAACATGCACAAAGCGAAGGGAACTCAAGGGAAAACCACTAATCAGTTTGGCAAACCAGGAAAAAAGGCTTCAATTGACTAGGGAGCATAACGATTGGACTCTGGAGCAATGGAAGAAGGTCATGTGGTCTGATGAGTCTAGATTTACCTTGTTTCAGAGTGATGGGCGCATCAGGATTCGAAGCGAGGCAGATGAAGTGATGTACCCATCGTGCCTAGTGCCTACTGTACAAGCCTGTGGGGAACGTGCTATGATCTGGGGTTGGTCAGGTCTAGGTTCAGCAACAGTATGTGCTCCAAGAAGGAGGTCTGACTATAGTGAATGACAAGGTTATTCCATCAATGGGTTTTTTCTTCCCTGATGGCATGGACATGTTCCAAGATGACAATGCCAGGAAACATCATTTTCACACATGGATTAGCCACCACAGAGTCCAGACCTTAACCCCATTGAGAGTCTTTGGGATGTGCTGGAGAAGGCTTTGCGCAGCGGTCAGTCTCTACCATCAGTGCAAGTTCTAGGTGAAAAATTAATGCACTGGATTGAAATAAATCTTGTGTCATTGCAGAAGCTTACCGAAACAATGCCACAGCGAATGTGTGCCGTAATCAAAGCTAAAGGCGGTCCAATGAAATATTAGAGTGCGTGACCTTTTTTATGGTGGCCAGGCAGTGTATATGCTTTATCAAGAATGAAAGTTTTAAGCTTAATCTTAAAAGTAACCAAGAAAGTTGCCAGTGATACAGTGATAACAGGATGTATCGACATTTCAACACATCCCCATTTTGCTGTACTAATGACTAAGAGTAAGACCCTGTGACGCAATTTGTTACAAATCATAGTCGATTGACAAACAGATGATCTGAAAGACGGGGATAATTGTGAAACAGTTAACCAAAACAGAGGGTAATCCTAGATTTAAAAACATTTTTACCATACCCATGATATCATATATATGCTTCTAGCTCTTGAGAAAGAGTTTTTTTAATCAGCAATATAAATCAAAGGTTTGAACTTTTACTTCTGCTATTTGCCAGGCAGACGTACTTGTGATAGGCTGCATTCACTATCGATAACTTGATAGCATTCTTAGCAATATTTTGAGTTCTGCATCAAAAGATTTTTTTAAATAACTCAAACAATATTTGTAGGCTTTTCCTAAAATAAGATTCAAAAAGCTTTTCCCTCTAACTTGCATTTACTATGCATCATTAATGACTAAGACCATGCAATTTCATATTTTAGTTACAATAAGCCAAGAAAAACAATAATTATACTTGACTACATTTTTGTAATGATAACAAGCAGAAATTCTGGCTACTCCTTGAGGGCAGGGGCAGGACAACCATCCTCTTTGCCTACAGAATCTCCCACAGTTCTCTATTCAGGAATGTCTTATAATGTCCCACTAGAGGATTAAACTCCTTGAACACATTGCGATATTTCACTTTTTTCCCTCAAGAAATACTGCACAATTATTATTATTTTTATTTAAAATTTATTGAGATGAACCTGAGAAAGAAGCACATGTTCCACTCACAGGGAAAACAGATATCTGTGATTTATTAGAAAGATGTTGTTTATCACCTCATCTCTAAGCCTCACTGGCTTGTGCTCAGGGTTCATTTTGAGGACATCCAAGTCAATCAAAATGTGACATATTTAAAATTGTGAACAGGTTCATGGTACACACTGGGGAAAATGTGGCTAGAAATTGCAGTGCAAGCAAAATGATTGAATATGCAATGAACTTGCAATCTCATTACCTTTGAAATGGCTGTTTTGAAGACAGGGACCAGGTCTGTGACCACTCGCAGTTAGCTGTTATCTTCAAAGCAAGTCAAGCAAGTCAAGGCAGCAATAAAATGGCAATAAGACGGAAAAAGTCTGCTGCCAGTTTCTGATTAAATTTAATCAAGTTGCCATTTACATATAATAGTTGCTGCAGGACAGCAATTTAACTGCAAAATGACATAGCTGCTTGTCAACCTTGACCTATAATGGCTATCAATACATTGATGGTTGTTGCACGCTCAACCACTGGGCAACCAACCACTACAACTACTCGCAACTGGCCTCAAGAGGCAAAAAATTGCAATGTAGTTTACTTAACTGCATTGTGACTGATTTATTAGAGAGTTCCCAAATCCTTTCCTTCCTTCAGAGGCACATAAATGCTTCTTTCCTTGTTTATTTCAGCAGTTCCCAAAATAATGTAAAATTACCCTATAGTTCATGAGAAAAAAAACCAATTTTTATGGAAATATGTAACATTGGACATTGACATGGACTAGATGAGAAAGTATTCGGAATACAAATTCGACCTCAGAAATAGAGGAGTACCATTAAAAAGTGAGAATTCATTAATCTCACCGAGCTAATTATGTGCGAGTCCATCCCTTTTCTGGCAAAGAGGGAAATTCAAAAAGCTTCATTATCCTGCAACAGCACATGCAAACAATCTACTGTAGCTCACCCCACTGTGTCTAACATTCTCTGGAAACTCAAACAGAAATTCAGTATAATTGTGAGAGCTTGTGATTGCCAGTGGCATGTGGTTTAAATCCCCAAACCCTCTTTTTAATCATGTCCACATTCAGAGTATATTCAAAAGAAAAAGTTGTTTATTTATGCTTTTCATGGGAAAGGTGGCCAGAGAGAAAAGAAACATGAATGAAAATGCAACATAAAAAAATCTGGCACATTGCATCAGTGTTCTCTTATTTGTGTTACTTTTTTCATGGAAGTCTTTGGCAGATTGTTTTGGTTTTCTAGGCCAGGCAAAACCCCAGAATAGACAAAGCAGTAATTTGATGGTCACAGGATAATGCAGTGCACTTAAAGCCTAATTTTCCTAATTTTCCTCAGACTAATAACTTTATATCTTAGAAAATGTAAAAGGAAAGGGTCCCACCCAAGGTTAAATAAATAAATAAATAAAAGTTCATAATAGTCTTTAACTAAGTCAGTTTATCCAGCTGGCATTATTTCTGTGTTATTGCAAGTGAAGTTTCAGTGACCGGATCGCGACTCTAAGTTTAGATGCTTAGATTAGGATCTCTTGAAGAGCATGGAAGAAAAGGTAAGTGTCCCTAATAAACAGTTTAGCCTTTAGGAAATGTGCTTCAGACTTTCTGGCAAAGTTGGATGAAAGGATTCATGTATTTCAGTTCCTGGGAAAGTAGCATGAATGTGGTCATTGTGGCTCCAACAAGCACATGAATAGTATCCAATTTGGGAGAGCCTCAAGCCTCATGAGTCCAGAGATAAGACATGGGAGGAGGAGGTGAAACGAGCATCCCTGCCCCCTTTATTACACTTCCTTTCTCTGCTATAGTTTCCTCTGTCTGTGTTGTTCTTGGAGATGAATGTTCATAAAGCTAATGTAGACACTGAAAGAACCTCAACACCCAACCAAACCAAAAAAAAACTTTTTCAGTCTTCCTTTTCAAGTTCCCAATGTCATGAATTCCCTCCTTCTTAGTTCTCTACCTCCATACGTTCCTCCCCCCCTTTCCGCTCTGTAAAGATCAAAGCCTGGCCAAAGGCTGGGGAGTGTGAAATGGTCTTTGCTGTCCCATTACTCCCACTGAGAATGCATCCATGGGCATGCACGTGCACACATTAGAAAATCAGACAGCTAACAGTGACTGGAAACATTTGAGAATATCAGCAGTCACCTTTTAAATCAAAATGTTTGATTTTGCGTGTCATGAAGCCCAGCTGAAACCCAGTGTCTATACAGGGAAACTGGCCTCGGCAGCTTGCACATCTGGAAAAGCACCGTCAATACTGAAAGGTTTTAGAGCAACGTATGCTCCTATTCAGATGGCATCTTTTTCAGGTCTTGCATATTTTAAGTAAAACAAGGCTAAACTTCATACGTCATGAATGGAATCAGCCTTTCACCAATTGAAAAAATTTGGCACAGCATGAAACCAAAAATGTGACCTAGAAGACCCAGGTATGTTGATAAGCTAGAAAAAAAGCTAGAAAAAAAAGTTTGCGTTGTTTTGCAACTTTTATGGAACTGGGTTATAAAAAGACTTGATTACTTGATTATTCTTAAAGATAATCAATCAGTCAACAATGAACTAAAACGGTCCAAAAGCCAAAAAATATGTCAAAGACTGTGAGAAACTATGGTAGAGTTTAAACTGTGGCAATTTCTTTGTGTGTATTTTTCTTCCTTTTTAGTCATTTTATTCTCTGTTGAGTCTTAAATTGCTCTTTAAACCTCATGAATGCCAACAGAATGCTAACTAATTTAGTTTGCACTTTTCCCTGCTCCCAGCTGCATTTGCAGGCCTGCTGTACCTCCGTGAGCTTGACCTCTCCAACAACAGTCTCCAATACTTCCAGTACAGTGTACTAGAGGACCTCTACTTCCTACGGAAGCTCTCACTGGACAACAACCCGTGGTTCTGCGACTACAACATCCACTACCTAAATTACTGGCTCAAGCACCATCCTGGCGTCCATCACACTGGCTTGATCTGCTCAGGGCCGCCTGAGTTCAAGGGCTGGCGTGTCGCGGATTACGTCAAGACCTACAACGGGGAATGTCCTGTAGATAAACAAACAGAAGGGACAGATACAGGACAGGGGGCACAAGAACAGTCAGAAAATGACGCACAGAAGCCAGGGATGGACAATAGTGATGGACAGGGTGCAAATCTTCCACAACACCTGAAAAAGGCGGCACCAAACAAATTTAAAATCATCAGGCTGAGCTAAAATGCAGACGGCTCAGAGGACTGGTAGAAACGTATACAATAAGATTGAAATGGATGTCTGAGAACAAGCTGAACGATGGCTTAATAAAAGGAGGAACTCTGTTTTGTGGTAAAATCCATTACGTAGGCTATTAGGGATAAAGCTTCCCTGTTCTGTATGGGTTGCAGAAATACCTAACTCTATCACTTTTCTCTCTTACAGTAATTTTAATTTTGACTTCAGGATATACTTTTTTTTTCTTCTAAAAAGTAGTTTTTGGTCTTTTGGTATTAACGTATGCTTTTGTCTACTTGTTTTCAGGAAATAAAATTTGTTGTTTTTTGTATTGTTTTTTTCTGAAAATGTGTTTTACTATGTGATCGAAAATTTCCAGATACATTGCAGGTAATGTGTCAAGGACCACAAATGATTATTGCTAAAGTGTTCCATATTCCATATCATTAGCTGCTTATGGTGGGGGGGGGGGGTGCTGGAGCCCATTTCAGGCACAGGCACAGAGAAGGGTATCTAAACACCACATAGAAACTCCCAACACGATAAGAAGGTTCTTGCTGTTTACTGATCGCCACCGGAGACTCCCAAGCAATGAAAAATTATCCATACAATGTAATACTGATCAATTTAAAAGGTACCCAAGAAGCTTAAATTTATAATGTTTTTTTTTCTTAAATACATAACATAATGAGTCCCAAGACGAACCTAATACAATTTAATGTTCGTTTTTTTTTTTTCAAGGACAAGGCACATTAATCACCATTAGTATAAATGTGCTATTTTTTTGCCAAATGGCTCATTTTGAGTTGCTGTTCCTGGGCCAGATGTTAAATTATCCATTAAAGGGCTGTAAAACATAAAAGAACACAATTAAAGGCCATTAGAAAATAGAGGAAGGAAAAAATAAAACAGGGTCAAAACTTGAGAGAATGGAGCAGGTAGCATGGAAACAATGCTGTGCAATAGTCTAGGAAAATGGGAAATGTGTGTTTGCTGAAGTCTAGCAAGCTTTAAAGTCAGTATTTGGTGTGACCACTGTTATTCTTCAACACACCCTGAACTCTTATAGGAAAAATTCTTGAATTCATAATTCCATCAATTTAGGCAAGATCTCCTATACCACTGAAATGCAGCCCCAAACCATCACAGAGCCTCCAGAGTGTTTTATAGATGGCTGTAGACACCCCTTTCCTTAATTTCTCTGTGTATAGTGATTATTTCAGGCAGAAATTACAAATTTGGATTTATCCCTCCATAAGATCTGTTTCCAGTGAACTTCAGTTCAGTGCTTGTGTAATTTGGCATACCTCAGCTTTTTCTTCCCGTTTCCCTTTCCTAAGAAAGGATTCTTGACAGTCATCCTTCCACCTAGACTATGTGAACTGAGGCTTCAGTGAAAAGCAGATGGATCAACTGAAGGTCCAGATCCATCTCTCAGGTCCCTTGTTAGGTCTTTACTGGACTGGACTTTATTTCTTAAAGGCATGGCTGTCAGATACTGTTCATCTGTTGTGGATAGTTTTATACACCTACCACTTCTTTTCTCCTCCAGTTGTCTAATTTCATGGTTTTTGGCTTTGGGAATCACCTTATTATTGCAAAATTACAATTTTATGACTGTTGATCTGTGTTATTGTTGGATTTTTTTTTCCTGGATTCACCCAAAGAAATGGGAACAAATGTGTTTGTGATAAAGCCAGCTAGTAACAAAATGAAGTAAAGATATATAATTTAAAAAGTTGTTCTTTGCTAAGTTGTCTGTTGCACATAGACACAACACTGGTTTGCCCTTAAACCTAGATGCCTTTTTAAGCTTGAATGATTCATAGGTCTGTGTTAAATAGTTTGACATAAAAAACAAACAAACACTTTTCTGGTGAGAAACAAGGACTGGATTGAAAATGAGTGAAAAAGTACCACTTTAAAATATGGCTTTTAAAAGTCTGGTTCCTTTGAGACAAAATATAAGGAATTGATGAGTGGCTCAAGACTTTTGCGCAGTACTGTGTATAACATAAAAAGGAGTCTGGAACAAACAGCAGAGTCAGTTAAACCATAATGACATAACAGTCCTTTACATTACAGATGACAAAGATTAAGCTAACTAATCAGACAAAACTGACTAAAAGGAAAGGAAGTGAGCACCGATGATGGCAATCTAACTGCTTTTAAACCAGACTGCGTGCAAAGAAATGATAATCCAAGCAATAATTCATTCTTAAAGAATAACTCACAGACTGGATCAAGGAGAAAAAAAATACAAAACTCACATGTATTTATAATTTGTTGCTTGTCAGATGCAGCACAATGTTACTGATAAGGGACCAGGCTACACCTGGATGGTCTTTTTAAGCACTGGATAACCAAAACAACAAACACTGATGATCAGCATAGCATTTGTTACATTGCTTCAAGGCTGGTGTTTCAGTGAGGTCTGCCAACTTTGCATCCTGGTTTTGACCCTGTCAGCTATGTTTAGAGGAAGTAGTCTTGGCGTGGTTCTGCCTTTAGGCTAATGAGACTTTTTCCTGCCTCCTGGTTTTCATATAAACTTGGTTAATTGTTTTTAGTGCCCTGACAGATGTTCCAAATAACCTTAGTCTTTAAGTCAATAAACAATCAGCCTACCTCATGCACAATGTGTAACAGCACAGTGCCATCTTGTGTTAACTCATAAGGAAGGCACCCATTCAGTACTCATCAGCCCAGCCCTTCTCAGGAAAGTTCCCCTATAATCGGCTGGGAACTTAAAAGCAAGTATGAATTACTGTATGAACTGTGAACTATATTAATTTCTGGTGAATGTGGCCTTCTTAGTCTCAGGATCCCCCTCATTAACACACTAAAAATAAGGACATATGTTGGAAAAAAAACCCCAACCTTCAGAAAATTTCACAAGTGCAGACCATGGTGCATTAAAGGCAGTTTCATTTTGTTCACAAGCATTAAAGCACAACAAAGTGCAACCTCTCACAGACATTTTTAAGCATGTAAGATATCATTATCCGTGTATCTTTTGTATCTTAGAAAAAAACAAGGGCTTAAAAATGACATTATTCACAGTGATTTGGCTCATAGCAGACCCCCCTCTGGACTTTTTCAAACACACTGCAGCAGCAGAGGATCACAGCTCATTACAGAGACAACACAAGAGGTCACTTGGGTGAAATACTCAGTCCTCTGAAAGCATTTAGTAACAACATCTAATTGTCTTTCACTGGCTTTTCAAAAGCTCTATAAAGGCACAAAGAAAAAACTTCAACAAAAAAAAAAAGAAAGTAAGAAAGAAAATTGGGACTTTTTTGTGTTTAACTGATTGCACATTTGTTCCCAGTAGGTGTGATTGTAACTTGTAAAAACAGCCATAATAGCTCTTCAGTTTATAAATGAATTGCTGGATTCATTTTAAGTAGCCTCATGACATCTTGTGGAAATAAAATGGTATTAAATGGGAGACAAAAGCAGTCCAAGTAATGCTTGACATGAATGAGAAACGTTTACTGGAACTTTCCCACAACACTGATTACTCCCATCACCACTCTGTTATTCTCTAAATGAAAAGACTGGTCAACTATTTTTCAGGTCAGGTAAGTCACAAAAAAAGTACACTGGTTGTTTTCTTGCTTGTTTTTTTAAGGCAATTATTTTCTGATAATTGCCTGAATCCCCTCGATGCATATATTGTTGAATGTTCTTGAGCCTGTGCTCGCCCTTATTCCCACAGTGATGTATCTCCTTCAGTTCTTCAGCTCCATCTTTCTCTTGCTGCCAACATCCAATGTCGGTCCCTTTTCTTGTCCTGTCTGCATTTGTATCAGCAACACGATTTTTTTTCTGGTGTGTGTGTGTTGGCACTTATGGTGCCATTGATTGGCCGAGAGTTGGCTCGCAGCAGAACTCGAGGCGTGTCCTTGCTCTCGGAGTCTTCAGGCTGCACGTTAAGGCCGTTACGAGACAGCAGCTCTCTGGCCATCAGCATGAAGGCTTCGTCCACATGCTGACTATCCTAGAAAAATATAAAAAAAGCTCTATATAACAAGTATCATCAGCATTAAATGGTCCCATCTATTTATTATATGCGTGTATTACCTTTGCAGATGTTTCTAGTGCAGCCAAAATGCCTTTTTGTTTTGCCAGATTGCAGGCTTCTTGAAACTGAACCTCCCGTTCCTGCTCCAGGTCACATTTATTACCTAAATGGAGAGAATAAAGAAGCTAAGTGATGTACACACAGTGACACAGGTTCTGTTAATATTACCTTGCACCTAATTTACATAATAAAGTCAAACTCTACTCGTGTCCATACAGTACTGTGAGCAGTAACACATGTTAATTTTAAAATGTAGTAAGCAGCAGCAAGACTCCCAAGACACAAATCAAGCTTAATTGACTAAAGATAGGGCATTAAGTTAGAAAGAACAAAAACAGAGGTGGCTGGGTTGCAAAGTGGCTTGCAGATCGCAGGAACAGTTGAAAATGATACAATTGTATATTTTGCATAAGCAGGCCATGCTAACTACAATATTTCTTTATTTAGTTGAGCTTGGTATCATTTTCACTTAAAAACAAAAGTGCATTTCTTCAGTCAAAGCATCCTACTCACCAAGCAGCATTCACTTATTTACACAATGACTGATGCATCACACCAGTTTTGGGGGGGAATTGGGAAAGACATTCATGATTCAACCACTGAACATCTGTGTGAACAAGCCTTTCGAACTCCTTAGCCACATCACAGGAGAACGTTTTCACAGTAATCTGTGTAAAAACTGCCAGGAGAAGAGGCTTTTTCTCATTTAAAGGCTATTGTAATCAAATTCCCAGTATTCTTTAGGGCTAACAGCATACCAAGAAATCTTCATTTCCTTAATGCTTTCAGTCGTTATCAGTCCTATCAGCACTCACCTATGAGGACGAGAACCACATTGGCTGCTCCATATAGCTCCACCTCTTCTATCCAGTGCTTCACCGAGTCAAAAGTTGAACGCCGTGTGATGTCATAGGCAATCACCGCGCCGTGAGCGCTGCGGTAGTAGCTCTGGGTGATCGTACGAAATCTTTCCTGACCTGCTGTGTCCCATACTTGCATCTGCAACAATAAATCATATTTAAGAAATTACAGGAGGATGGTATCATAGTAAAGTAAAGAGTATTATTACTATATCGAGACAATCATTTCTGGATTAAGGTTTTTGTTCTCAGTGCTCTGTATCAGTGAAGTACTTACTCCAAATAAAGATATCAGGATTTTGGAACATGAAAATTTCCACCTAGTGCAAGGCAGCTCAGTGGATACAGATGTTAATCTTTCAAAATGTGATATGGAGTGCCCCGCAACACGAGTGCTATCTGGACCACCCACCTACACACATAAATGCTCACACAGTTGAGCACTCATTAGTCTTCCCCTGAATAACAGTCCCCGAGGACCAGACAGACCTTGTTAGTGTGGTAACAACTGTCATAGTAACAAACGAGACTCACCAACCCCACCCCATTTGTTTTAATGCTATGTGATGGTTACACCTAATGCAGATTATAGACATATGCTCAGATCTTTTTTGAGCATAGACTTCTACATGCATATGATGCTGATCAATATAAATCTGCAATGCCTTTAAAACAGGCTAATGACTCTTTTATGTCGATGTGAACGGCCTCGTTTTGTGACTAAGTAACTCTTTGTAGGGGCTTTCAAATACCTGCTTTTCTGCCTTAATGAACATCATACGAAAAGTCTATCATTTCAATAACAGAAGAACCCAACAAAATAATTTATAAGAAATGAATTTTAAGTTCCTATTGGTCCATACGACTGTGATATAACTTCTGATCACCAAGATATCCAGATATTTTTAATACCAATAGTCTGAATTATGAGGTCTCAGGCTTGCAAAATTAGATGGTGTTGTAAGACTACTTATGAATTACATCACCAGTGTGTGAATGTGTGTGTGAATGGGTGGATGACTGGATATGTAAAGCGCTTTGGGGTCCTTAGGGACTAGTAAAGCGCTATAAAAATACAGGCCATTTACCATTTTACCATGAATTGATTGAATCTTTAAGATGATCCTACACTGTGATTTGCCGATGCTTAAAAACAGACAGGCTAAAGTGAAAAATAGAAAGTTTTCAGAAGATTCAATGCAGCTGAAATGATACCAGTTAACACAGAATCTTTAAACATCCACAGTTAAAACTCGCCATTTGAAGTTGGACTACTTCCCTTTGCGTGCTTTTTTTTTTTTTAGAAATAGTTCACATCATTGCTATACTAACGCACGGATAGTTGTAATATTTCCCCTAGCTTTAAAAAAGATGATCTATTAGTTAAGGAGAGAATGCATGCCATGAATTTATATCATGCAACCATCTGTTTGCCCACCAAACACTGCAGTTACTGTATTTGTGTGTTTGTCTTGAATGACATACTGTTTCTTCCCCTGTGATTGATGAAGTTAGAAATTAGGGGAACAAAAAGGAGGCATTAAAAAGCCACACTACCATGTCTGTGTTTACTGATCAGTGCAGATAGTGAATGAACATGTATTATACACAAGCCACGACTTAACTGTATGAATAAGGAGCTAGATGTATTTATCCAAGTAGGCATTCAGACCAGAAGTATATCACAGCAATCATGATCCACCCAAACAATTAGTTCCTTTTTTTGTGTGTAATGACAGCACAGAGAAGTTTATTTTTACTCATACAAAAGGTCAAGCAGAGAAACCTGAACTACAGGTCCTTCGTGTGAGTGGCTGGCGTGACCCGTTTACAACTCAGCATACAGTAACTCGCACTGTAACCGAACAACTCCCCATTGTTATATCATTTACTGAGAAAATGAGAGAAGTTCATCACATCTGCACATTTAAAAGAACTATTGTTCCATTCATCCAGGTTCCTCACTCCTCATGACATGAGCAGACCTGTCCTAAATGATATATTTAATCTAATCAACAGCATATGGACCGGCTAAAGTGACTTAAAATAGATGTATTAACTAGTACATTAACTAGTAAGCCAGAAACTTAACTTGGATTTTTTTTTTTTAGCCTAACTCAAGCCTCAGAAAAGGAAAAACCCAAACTCTCTCCCACAAACGCTACCAACTGCCTTTCACACACACACGCACAGACACGCACATTACGGGGAACTCACCTTCACCTTCTTCCCCTCAATGTTCAGTGTCCGTACAGTGAAATCTACTCCGATGGTGTTCTGCTGTTTCTCTGAGAAAATCCCAGACTTGAAATTCTGAATCACGCAGGTCTTCCCCACGTTTGAGTCTCCAATAAGGATTAACTTAAACAGGAAGTCAAAAGTATCATCATGTTCAGGTGCTGGCATCTCCATGATGAAGTCACAGTGGAATGTGTGTCTTTTCCTGGGAATAAATGGAAGGAAATGATCCCTCCAGTAATGTAGATCGCTAGGAATGGGTTTTCTTTGAGGGTAAGAGACGCTGGGTTATCTTTGAATTTGAATCAAGACTCAGTCACAAGAAGGAATATGGATATCAAACTTGTGGTGTGTTCAAAGTTTCAACAGGGAACAACTGAAAAAATGCCCTGGCTCCTTCTTCTTCTAACAAAATCTACAGTTGGTAAGCAGGC
Source organism: Aulonocara stuartgranti (assembly GCF_965226115.1). NCBI lineage: Eukaryota > Metazoa > Chordata > Actinopteri > Cichliformes > Cichlidae > Aulonocara > Aulonocara stuartgranti. The sequence goes on from NC_138953.1 coordinate 32,838,287, forward strand.
TAGATTTCCATCAGCAGAGTAGGTTTAGGTAAATATGGCCTGCAAAACCAGTTTAAGGCTGGTGGAAGGTTTGTCAAGATAGAGAGCAGTTCAAAGGTTAAAAAAGCTTCAGACAATCCATCCAGTCATTCAAAAAAATTTCCTAATAAGTCTGCATGTCTTCTGTTTTTAGTTCAGTCTGCCCCTCTTGTGTTCTTTCAAACAAAACCGTCTGAGTTCTGCTTTTCTTTTCAGCAACTTCTCAGTTGTTGACCCACTTTTTAGCCCCCAGCAAAAAACAGCACACGGCCTGTTGCCCCTTTGCACAGGTTCTGGCTGTCGCAGCAAAGGAGAGCTTCCTCAAAATAAGAATTTTTAAAGATGTGTGTCCGTAATCCAGGTTGTCTAATCCACCTGCTGCTCTTTCACACACGTGTCACTTTCCTCCACCTGACTCTCTCCCTCCCTTTTATTTTCTTCCCTCACCAGTTCTTCCTGTTTTCTTTTTCGCTGTTTAGAGCACCTGTCGTAACAATAGAAACCTGCTCTACCTGCTTTTCGCAAGTAACCCAGCCCAGCATCATTGTTGGATCCTGGGAAATGGAGTCTGTTGACCACCTACACACACAATATGTCTGCTGAAAATCAGAGAATATTACATTATTGAAACTAAGCATATTTCTTTAAGTATTATACTTGAACTCAAAGCTATTTACATTTTAGGTGCATAGGTTTTTCATATTTATATCCTGTTCATAGCCTGTACATAGCTTGTACTCACTACAGCCTGTACATACTTATAGTTATAGAATATTCACAACATACCTCATACTGTGTACATTATAACATAATAGACCCATTTCTGTAATATACTTACATATCTATATTATTGCTAATATATATTGTAATATATCTATATCACTAAAGCACTTCTGGATGGATGCAAACTGCATTTCGTTGCCCTGTACCTGTGCATGTGCAATGACAATAAAGTTGAATTCTATTCTATTCTATTCTATTCTGATGGGAAAGAGAAAGTGCACTCTTTTAAGTCACTTTTAAAATTTTGCATATTAGAACATAGTAAAAATTTCGGCCTTACTAGTTTCTAAAACATTTTTAGGAAAAACTACACAAAAATCAAAGAAATGTGTGAAAAACGGAGAAAATTCAATTATTCAGTAGCTTGAAGCACCAACTTTAGTAGCTATTACTGTGACATCGTCAGCCTTTGTCCCAATTCTTTTTACTGTATAAGTTTCAGTTCGCTAATTTATGCACAGCTCTCTTAAGGTCTTGCCTTAAGAGAGGTTGAGGTAGAAGTTTTGACTTCGACTGGGACATTGCAGCACCCTTTTCAGCCATTCTGTTGTAGATTTGATGCTGTGCTTGGAATCATCAAATCAAATCAAATCAATTTATTTATATAGCACTTTTCACAGGATAAAAACCACAAAGTGCTTCGCAGTAATATAAAACAGGAATACATAAAATACATTAATAAACAAACATACAGCACAAATCTAATTAAAATCTAAATAAATGAGTCTTAAGCTGCTTTTTAAAAGAATAAATACAATCAAGGCAACGTAATGATGGAGGGAGAGCGTTCCACAACCTGGGGGCCACCGCTCTAAAAGATCTATCCCCTCATGGTCATGACGCATGACCCCTTTTCAGCCAAGCTTTAGCCATCAGATGGATGTCCTCACATCTGACTGTAGAACACTGAGATGCACAGAGGAGTTCTGTGGCTGCAAAATAAGCCCACAGGCGTACTCAAAATGTGTACTTTCAAAAACTGCATCTGCAATTTACTTTCATTTTTGTTCAATAAATAATGACATGGTGTAATGCCATGTGTCACAGTTCATCTCAGACTGTATTTTCATAATTAAAGACCACAAAAAATGACCATTTAAGGACCACATAACTTTGAATTGTATCCTAACACATAAAACCTTAGAAGTGATAGAGGGTGTACTTTCGTTTTGTCATTTTTTTAGGTGAAATACAGCATTTTTGTTTTACATTATATATAATGTAAAATAGGCATACAAATATATACATTTGTATGCTTGTATGGATTCAGCAAACCTGGCACATTGTAGTTAGACATGCACAGATTAACATTTGGCGGCTCGAATAAATTAGCCTGTCTTACTGAGTTTTGTTCAGAGGATACGAGCGCTTCCTCGATGCTAGCTGTGGCCATGTGGCAAGAGCCACTGCCTTTAACCGCGGTTAAGCTAAGCATTACTCCCGAATTGCAATATTTCCGAATGCACCTGAAAGCGGCACAGACTCCTCATCCAGCACATCACAGTGACGTCCTGTGCGGATACAGCAGACAGATGCCCTGACTGCTACGGTCCCAGGTCTACATCCGTAACGTTTTCTCCATGTAAAAGGGCGTTTTAAAGCCCGGGGGAGCAGCAGCAGAATGCAGCGGAGCGCGGTGGTCGTGGTGGCGGATAAAACGAGCTTGAAAAGGCCGTTTATTTTTGCAAATTCAGTCCATATGGTAGGAATTTTAAATCAATGCATTTAAAGCCCAGGGGCCTGTTTGATATCTTTTTATAAGGTTAAGTAGTTCATTTGTTGTCGTGTTCCCACTCAGATCAATTAATCTAAACCAAACAATGCTGTTTTGTCTGTATACCACGCGTATCGCGTGTAGTGTACTGCAGTGTTTGCTGTATGGTTCTTCCAATGTGTTTTTAAGGTTATACACTAAGAAGTCATCAGAAATGGGGGTGAAATTGCCATTGTGATGAATTTCTGCCTTAATATAAGGACACCCATCCTTTTCCGTCCATCTTCACCCCAGCATCTTCCCTTCAAATCACATATGCAGTATTCTCACATTGGTAATGTTTACAGTGTTCTGTGTTTTCCCAGCTGAGTCACATGTAAAGGCCTTCTGTTTTGCTGTGCTGTTACCTTGCTGTTCAGTACTTCTGCCTTCCATCTGCACTCAAAGGAGCTGCTGCTCCTTTAAGAAGTGACACCCATGATTTAAGCCCTAAACTGAGAATCTTTGCAGTTCCACATTCCCCGAGCTGCAAAACAAGCAGACCTATCATTAACCTCAAATATTTATTTCATTGTGACATCCTCTTAACTCAAAGCTGTTTGCACACTTAACACATGTTTGCGTTCTTCCTCTCCAAAGGCGCTGTGCTTCTTCTTGCTGACAATGACAGTGGCTTATCATCGAGATATCTTACAAACTGGAAAAGTAAGACCGACTTCTCATGGTTTTGGGGTTTGGAAAAAATAGTTTCAGATGTGTGCATTTATTGAAGGTGGCAATAATGCTTGTCAGGCTTCAGTGGAGACAACTGGGGATTTATACTAGGGGTCTCATCAGTGTCCTTGAGGAAGACAGTGAATAATCATCATGCTCAGTGCACATCTTCTGAATGCAACCATGACTGTTAACCTCAAACAAACCTTAAAAGTGAATGTTAAGTGTAAGCGAAATTCAGGTCGGGTGAAATCTTTCACAAATGTTTGATTCAAGGCTTATTCATCAAAACTGACAAGTCCAGTCGGTGTATCATTTTAACACCATTGTGGTTTTTCCTCTTCAGATGGTGTCTACTGTTTCCGTAGTGATGTTGTACGTGATAGAGATTGGCTGCCTGCTGCTCTCGGTGCTCGGCGTGTTCGGAGCCTTCAAAGAAAAGAGATGGTGTTTTATTCTGGTAAAAGTGTGTTTGTGTTGCTGCTGCGCATGTGGGTCAAATCTATGTCAAATAACAAAGCTCGACTCATTCATTATTCTTGTTTTCGATTTCGTTCATTTGATTTCTTTGTCACTAAAACTTTCACTGATTTTGTTTGTGTGCAGTATGCAGCTGGGATGGCAGCAGCCAGTCAAACAATAATTGTTAAAGCAGCACTAAGTTACCAAGATATTTATGAGGTATGACATTACGTGAAGGCCCTGCAGTAAAATGTCACCTAAAGCTGCTAAAAAAAGCTTTTGCTGTGGTCTTAATATGCTAAGAGAAGATTTTAATGTTGATTTCTTTCTCCTCAGAAACGTGTGGTCAATGAAGAGTCCAAGCTGCTGTCCATGATGCCACTCACTACAACAAGCCAAGCCAACAAGACATGGCTGTATCATATTCAGCAAGAAGTAAGCAGAAGTTACTTATACAGTGGGGGAAATGATTATTTGATCCCCTGCTGAATTTGTAAGTTTGTCCATACAAATGGACAGCCTTCTAATTAGTACCTTGAGGCAACTGTTGTTGTTGTTGTTGGCACTATATAAATAAAATCGAATTGAACTGATTTTGATGATAGTTTCATTTTACATAAAAGTGATAACTTGATTTGCATGTCATTGACTTGGTGGTGAAGCCGTTGTTGGCAAGCACAGTAATAAGATGTTTCTTGTAGTTGGTCACCAGGTTTGCACACATCTAAGGAGGGGGTTTGACCCACTTCTCTTTACAGAAACTGTAAAGAGAAGCTTCTGCTCCTTCAGCTCCTTTGACATTTTTTCTATAGGACTGAGATTTGGAAACTGGGTAGGCATTAATGAGCTTCTTCTTTATGCACTCCTTTGATTCGTCTTAGCATGTTTTGGGTCATTGTCATGCTGGAAGATCCATCCATGATGCATCTACTGTGTTCTGTCTGTCTAACGGAAGACGTACATTCAACGGTACACTGCCCCATCTGTTGACCCCTCAGCGCGGTGAAGCCATCCTGTACCCTTAGCAGAAAAACACCCACAAAGCATAATGTTCACCAACTCTGTGCCTAACTTTGGGAAGGTGTTCGTTGAGTCTGTGCAGGTCTACAATCTTGTCTCTGACATCCTTTGCAAGCTCTTTGGTGTTTCCCACGGTAGTGGAGAGGTTGGAATGCAAGAAATGGATTCTGTGGACAGCTGGGATTTACACACATAACTTTGAGATCAGGAGTATCTGCAATCGATTGATCGATTGTGAAACAGCAAGTCTGTGCGAACCAGAATTCTGGCTGGGTTAGAGGCGATCAAATACTTATTTCACTCATTTACATGCAAATCACTTAAAAACTTTTATGCAATGTGTTTTTTCTGGCTTTCTGGTCTGTCACCAATAAAACGAAACTGTATATTAAACAGTTTATTTCTTTGTAAGTGAGCAAACCTATCATTTCAGCAGGGAATCAAATAACTATTTCCCCCATGTTAGGGCCAAGTTTTTAATACTATGTGTTTAAGTTCTCCAGTACAAACATCTCAAACACCTTGGCGATACAACCTTGGTTCTCTGTGGTAACACAGACCATTATATACTTGCTTATTCCCTTTAGAAACAAACTGAAGAAACTGAAGTTCAGGCTCCCTGCTAGCTCCCAAACCCAGTATATTCCGCTGTAATCTAAAATAAAATTTGATTGGCCATTTATCCATTTTCTTACACTTATCCTTATATCAGCGAGCGGTGTGCAGCCTATTCCAGCTACCATAGAGCAAGAGGCGTGGTTCACCCTGGTAGACTTTTTGTTGTATTTCATTCCAATTTGGCTGATAAGTGTTGCTAGTTATGGAACTGTAAATAGAAACTATAATGTAACATTATGATAAAGGTCATGACTTATTTTTGCCCTGTTTGTTTCAGCCAGCTTTTAGCAACTTTTAAATCTACAGTATGCTAGGATACTCTGACATAAAAGTATGTTTTATGTTAAAAACACTAACCTCTTTTTGAGTATTAAAAAGATCCAAAGTGTGCCTGCCTCTGCTAACTGCTGACTTTTGCCTTTTTTGTATACAGCTAGCATAGTGCAGCTGTGCTAGCTACACTTTGCTAGTGTGAAAGTGCTTTGTTGTCAATCATGCACGCCAGAAACATCTGCTATTACTTGTTTTCTGGTCACCACTGACCACTCGTGAGTGTTGTTTGGTTTTGTTTTTTTTAATTTGGCTACCTCAGGAAGGAAATGTTGGGTTGCATGCATTATGCTTAAACAAAAGAACAGGCCCATTACAGTAGCGATGTTCAGACCCGTTGCTTTAATGACAATACTCACCCTCTGACGCCAAGAGCCTTCCTGAAACTCGTATCTTTGGAATAAACACAAGTCTGTAGTGAAGGTTTCCAAATCCAAACCGAACTAAAGGTCAGAAATCAGTGCTACACCTTGTGTTAATGAAACTTTAAAGAACTGTTGCAACTTTTTACTAAATGATACAAAAAATAATTACTGCTGGACCTGTTTTGAACCTTTGTGTTTCACCTCCAGCTGGAATGCTGCGGTCTCGTTGAAGGTTACAAAGACTGGGGCTCTTCCATCCCTTCATCCTGTAACTGCCAATATCCAGGAAAATGCGTGAGTGTCTTTCTTTTATAAGAACAGTGGTCATTATGTTCATCTCTGGTCCTGTAACCACACATTGTCCTCTAGAAACTGAGGAACCAATGACATATTTAAATTAGCAGTTTCACTGGTGAAACTTGAAGACACAATTGGTTTTCCCCATAGCAAGTGCCAGTGTAATTTGAGTCCAAGTAAAGCAGTTTTTTCATTTAAATATCCAACTAGCAATACGATGAATGTAGTTATTTATTCCTCTTTGACTCTGTGTATAGCTTAAGTTGTCTTGGATTGAGGTTAACTAGTTGTTGTTTATCCACAGACCAAAGTAGAACTCATACAGTTTTAATGGAATACTGCATTTGAGATATTTCTGAAAAAGATTCAGGCATACCTAAATAAAAAATCTAAATGGAAACTAAAGTTGAATGTATTCTACACTGTAAACCCAAATGTAAAAGGAATATAGTTAATAGTAAAAAAGTAAGTGCTATTTAGTCCTCTCAGCACATCATGCAAGTACGTACACATTTGGGTTATTTATTTCAACCATTTTTTGTCAAAGTCAGACATTTATGTTTATGATTTCATTAACCTTTCTGTAATTTGTAGCATGAATTTGACTCTGAAACGCTGCAAATCTGTTGGCTCACTTTAAAAAATATCCCAATTGCCCGCATGCGTGTTGTGGCTCCCCTGCGGCACTCTGAAAGGGAATCTAAATACATATTTAATGAGATCAGCTGCAAAAATAACTGTGTCCATGGGCCAGATTCACTAACACAGCACGACAGTGAAGCCTAAAGAACCCTCTTTAGGCTTTAAAAAGCTGTTGTCAGGATTTAACAAAGGGGTGCAGTGTCAGTTTTCTGACTGAAACGCAGAGAAAGATGTTTTGGTGGTTGGCCTTACTGTATATGTATTAGTAGGAATTTCCCTATCACTGCACAAAGTTTTGGAAGGAGAATATGAATCTTGCAAATTCGATTTATTAACTTTTGTAGCATGCAGTGCAATATTAAATTTAATGCTGAAAAAAGCATTTGTTATTTTGGGCGTGTGAGTTGTGATAGTTGGGAATGAGAAGGGGAAATGTTATCAGAAAGAGCGTGTAGCGGTGATGTGTGGACGACTTAAAGCCTTGAGAGCAGTACTATATGTTCTGTCACTTTTCACAGAGAATGTTTATAGCCATTTCTTTTTGCCGCTCATTATTAATGCTAGTATTTTATATTTAAAAAGTCTCTGGATGTCTTTTCTCAGCAGTGCGCACACAGAGTGGCTTTTGGGTATTTTCTCTCTTTTAAAAAAAGTCTCTACATTGGAGCCATATTGAAATGTCTGCCAACATACAGCGATTAACTTAACTGTGCTAGTGTGTCAGACTTACACTATTAGTGCGTGCAGCCTCACACAGACTCCAGAAAAAAACAAGAAGAATGTGCATATTTGTGCATGTGGAACAAATGTTAATTAATGCAGGGACGACTCATGATCTGATGGTTAAATAATGTTTGGTGTTCTGTGCATCACACAGGGCAGCTGTCATAGATTTCAGGTTTATGTGGTGGAAAGGTTTGCAATAACACACTGAATAATAATCCTACACTCTGTCCTTTGGAGGAAAGATAAGTTCACAGTTATAAAAAAAAACAACCCATTTTTCTTCAGTCTATTCTCATCTAGAGACACGTGTAAAGCTTGAGCTTACACTGTCATTTATGTTAGGATATAAATTGCTCGTCCTCACTTCCTCATCAGCTGCGCATGTTTTGGAGCCACGAATCTGCACTTGTATTTGTATTAGGGCTGCCACGATTAGTCGACTAGTCACGATTATGTCGACTATTAAAATCGTCGACGACTAATTTAATAGTCGACGCATCGTTTGAAGCTTTGTAAGATCACAAAGGACGCAGGAATGAGTAGTAGGATTTAAGAGTGTAATAACGGACTGAAACAGAAGATGGCAGCACTGCATGTACAAGGATGCCAGCTGCCGTTAAACCCCGAAGAAGAAGAAGCTGTGTCCCAGAATTCATAGCGCAGCTGTCAACAATGGCGGCAGCTAGTTAGTTTTAACTTTACTCTTATTATTCTTTCTGGGTCACAAAATAAACGTTTAACATATTTTCAGGCGAGAATGTAGCTGTGTAAACCTCAAATATCTGCTCAGTTTATCAAGACACCACATATTTTCAAAAGCGCTCCGACGTTTTCGGAGACGTCTGTTACCCACTAGCTCGTTAGCTAGGCGGGGGCAAGGCTAACTAGAGCCGTGAGAACACCGGACTCCCGGCAAATCGTTTTCAAACCCACCACCGTCTTTCGCTAGTCAGGTTAAACATATATATAAGTCACTTAGATAACTTAAAAATGTTATTGTTTGGCTTTCTTTAGTATTTTATTTGTTCCTGAGTAAATCGGTTTGGCTGAGATTAAAGTTATAGTTTTTTGCACAGCTAAAACTGTCAAGCAGACAGCTGATTATCAGAAGTGTGAGACGCTGGAGAATATACTCCGGTGTCCTGTTATATTTTAGAAAGCAAGGAGTTTATTAAACTTCACCGAAACAATCTGCAAATTTAATTAAAAATTAATAAACTACCATCTTGTCTTTATTTTTAGTTAGCACAAACACTTCAAGCTGTAAGCTAATGATAGTTATATAAGACCAGATGCTGCTGGTGCAATAAGCTGTACGCTGTACGTCCAATGGATGATGATCTGATTAGTCGACTAATCGCAAAAATAATCGGTGACTAGTCGACTATCAAAATAATCGTTTGTGGCAGCCCTAATTTGTATACGAAGTAACTGCGTCTTTGTGGACAAATGAGTGCATTAATAGTTCACCCATCAGACTTTCCATTCTCATAGGGGCATTGTTTTTGCAAATGCATCATCATGTTAATGTGCCCTGTGGCTTTATGTCACAAAAGTGTTTTTTTGGCAAACCTCACAGTAGCTTTTTGATGCCAAAAAAGGGTTTTTCACTGGCGCAGTTACCTAATCTGGCCCTAAATGACAACACAATTTCTAACAATTAAGCTGTGCATATTTTATTTTTTTACTTGGTAAAAAAAATGGCAAGGACTATAACTCTGATTCTAACTGTGGCATTTCCATCTTTTTTAATAAATATAATTAATCATTTTGTATTAATGTGACATTTTTATCTATACATTCATACGCCACGTCATCCTATACAGTTAAAGCACTTTATCTAACTCGCATATATGCACAGTTTAATGCACAATAAACCTACATGTCGTATGCATGTCTTTGGACCGTGGGATGAAGTACTATTAGTGTTTGGAGGATGAGGCTCAAAGCAGAAGCCTGATTGCTGTGAAGCAATAACGCTACCCACTGCACCACCATGCCACCCGGTGTTTAAATAAGGAGTTACAGTACTTGTTAGTTACTAAAGAAAAATCAGGCTTTGGGTACTTGGTAGGGGTTCGCATACACTTTAACCTCATTCTGGGTTCTTCTAGATAATCTTTTAGCGAACCTAGTTTTTGGGGAATTTCTAAACTTAAATCATTTTATGTTTTTTGTTTTTTTTAGTTCTGGGTTTCAGTGTAGCTTCATCAGCATGAGTGTGTTGTGCTGATCAGCAAGCAATAGCAAGAAAATCTGAAAGGAACAATCAACGCCGGGCACAGCTAAAACAAAAACTGGTGAAATTGTCTTCAATTTGTTGCATTGTGCTGTGAGATTTTGTGCTCTTCGACAGATTCGACTACGAGGCAGCGCCACACTCGGGGCTCCAAAGAACCACTATGTTTATCAAGAGGTAAAAAGAAAATTCTTAAAAACAAAAAAATATTGATTTCTTGTAGACTTTCTTTCTGATTTTTAAATTCAGGCAAAGTTTTTTAACCCCTGCACAGTGAATCATCACCACTTTGCTGGAGGTGTCCTTCCTGCACAGTATACTTAAAGTATAATGATATAATTATAATATAATCTTGTTATCTGGCACAGATGAAGACAAAACTAACTATGCTCCCCTACCCACCTGTACTTTCACTTTTTCGTTCACAGCCTTGCCTTCCAATTTACGTTTCCGAGCTGAAGCTTGCATTCTCGTTGTCGATGGGTATACAGTTTGGAAGCGGAGTGTTTTGGGTATGTGGTATTTATTTACATATATATATATATATATATATATATATATATATACATATACATATATATATATATATATATATATATATATATTGTTATATGTTGGTGAAAAGCATCTTGAAATATTTTCCTTGTGCTACCTTTTCTTTTCTTTTCTATTCCAGGTTATTTTACTTGTTATGAGCATCAAGTTGATGGACCAGATCAGAAGGAAACAGGACTTTATGGCTCTTCTCGAATCAAACAGATACGTTCCCGGTGCTTTCTAGCCCCCTGCTGTTTTAATACACGCATCCTAATTTCCATAACCTGGCTGTCTTATCATTTTTCTGTGTTGATGTTTAAATGCATGTCTAAAAGTAATCTACTTGCGCACAGTAGATAAGATTTAAATGACTCGTCTGCCTTACTGCTGTAAAAAAAAATTTTAAAAAAGGAGAGAGAGAGAAAAAAAGTGCAATTTAATGACATTAATCAATTTGAACTAGTTATCACATTTTCTTATGCTTTTTTTTCTGGCTTTTTGTTCTGTACATTAAGACTTTTGGATATATATCAGTGAGGCTTTCAAAAGGCAGATATTAATCTAATAATAATTAATCTGCTTCGATGTTTTATTGAAAGCTTGCCTCACTGAAGCCAACTGTAAGTTCTGAGTTTTGACGTATGTACCTCAAGTCAAGATGGCGTAATGAAACACGAATACTTGTCTTAAGCACACATTGACTTTTAAGCATTAGAGCAACTAATAATCTTTGCAAAATAATATTAATAACCTTTATGTAGCAGCTTTTTTAAACACTGTTTACAAAGTGCTTTGATTCAGTTATTCATTTAGCCATGCATATTACTGCATAATCAGGTGAGACAAGGGAATGATTCACATGTCTCTGGGACGGCAGAATGTTTTGATGCCTTGTTATGCACACTGAATATCTGAAACCTTGTCGCTGATTTCAGTTTTTCTTAAAGCACATCTAAAAATTCGACCTTGTGTGATCATGCCCAGCAGAGAGGAGCGGGTGAGGAGGAGGAGAGGGGATTCTATTTTGTTGCACATACAGTAGACACGCAGTAAAATCCTCTTTGATTTGAAGGTTTTGCACAGATGTTGGCAAGGCTGCTGCAAAGAGGTTGTGAGAGGCTCTTGTAGGAAAATGTGCCACCCAATTTCTTGCAGAGACTGTAACGCCCCAACTGATGCAACTCTCACCAAAGAAGCCTTTATGCCACGCCGCGTCTACTTTAACTTGCTGCATGAGCTGCCTGCTGTTGAAACGTCTACTCGACTCATATATTGTCAAATTAATTTAATCTGAAGCAGCAGATCCAGTGTCTACCTGTGCACTTTAACCATTATTGCCTAATATACACGTTCTGGCAACGTATGGTGTCTTTGTTTCTGTCACACACTGTTTTTGTTTTTTTATTTGCATGACATGATGTAATATTTTGTAAATAGAATGAATAAAACAAGTTTTGTCTTTTTTTTTTTTTACGTCTTCATTTTATTTTGTTTTCTTACGAAACTGAAACTGCCCGTCCTCTTAATGACGCTAACAGCTCGGTTAACCCAGCAGCAGATGCTGAGGAATGTAAATGATAGTTGTATGCATTTTAAATGTAAATTTTGGCAGCTGGCCTAAATGATACAGCACAGTGAAAAAAAAAAGGCACCTCATACTAAACACCAGTATATAACAAACACATCGTATTAAAAAATGAACACAAAGTAGAAATGTAAAACTCGAAATACAAAAAAAAAAAAAAAAAGTAAAAAAAAACAAACAAAAAAAACAACAAAACATCGACAAACCAAATTTTACACAGTATAAAAAAAATTAAAAGCTACCGAATCATCAAGTATTAAAACAATTCACACATGATATTCAGTTTGTTTTCGATATATGTTTAGTTATATTAGCTTTAAACAGTGCATTTTCACTCAGTGTTGATATCCCAGATCAATAATCTCAATCAACTGAGTTGAAATTCAGAAAGTCATAATAAAGCAGTCCATAATGCAGTTGTAGGATATGATATATTCAATATAACCAATTATCATAAATATATTTATTATTTAGCATGCTTAAATAATGGCCATCACTGCTGGAAGCATCAGAACTAGCAAAGACATCGGAAGTGGTCTGGAGGCTCTGTGAGGGTGGTGCAGTTGCCTGCTTTTGCCTCTGCACCTTAGTTCACTACCGAGGTGTCTCTGTTTCGATTCAGCTGGCACAAGATGGCTCTACACAACACGAGGGACTACATCTACAGGAAAGTGAAACAAAGATTGATTATTTTACTTCCTGTTCATCTTCTGTTGTTTCTTGACTTGCTTTGAGTCCTCTTGCAATTTTAGAAAGAGACTGAGGGCAGAAAAGCCAAAGAAAACAGACACTTGCTCGCCTCTGGTTTCTTTAAACTCCATTTTTCTGGTCTTTTATGCTAAATTAGTAGATTGCGACTGTACTTACCCACAATAATAAAAATCCCAGTAACGTGCCCAAAAAAAATCTTAAATCCATGCATGAGGATTTCAACAAGGTACGTAAGGCATCCCTGAAACAGGAAAGGCTTAATAGGATACATATTTTCTAAAGATGAAACAAACAATTTGCATCTCAGTTGCATCAGATGACACCATAACAGCTTATAGAGTTTGCAAAGGTTCCTGGAAAAACTGATGAGAATGTCTTTAATACCTGTTCATAAATCATAACAGTCTGATTTTCCTCCCAGCTGCTTCCAAGAGTTTCCACCTAGAAAACATAATCATTTTAAGAAAAAAAAAAAGAAAAAAAAGAATGACAAGCAGGGATAACAGAGACCAGAGTAATGTTTAAAAATTTATTTGTAATTTTAAAAAAATCTGAATAATTTTGGTGTATGTGGAGAGCAAATTTGCAAATTTATCCCAGTTAACTGCCGTATTATCAAAAACAGATTGCATGTAATTGCCAACTTGATGCCATTCAATCACAAAGTGATGCCAGGCCGACTCTGCCTTGTTTCGACTCATTAAAATTGTTTTGAAGTTGGCAGCTGATACAGGAGGTCACTGAACTCGTCCCCATCTTCGAAGCAACATTTCAACATTCAAGTGTTTTTAAATCAATTGGTCCTCCATAATGAATGAACACTACTAATAATGACAGCCTTATATCAACAGGTTCTATTACAGAAGAACACAGTGTAGGCATGTTAGCTTTCACACTTACACACAGATTAGTGGACTCTTTAGCACAAAGGCAGGATTTTGGGATGTTGGACTTCCAGTCCTGGTAGCCCTGAAGTCTACAACACTCCAACTGAGATGGAAGTCAAAGGAGAACATAAGAATACTTAGCGACAACTGCAAAACAACCACTTCCTAATTACCTCAAATTGGCTACAGGTATTAACAGAGGTATGTTTCAGTGTGATTGCAAAAACATGGACATCCTGACTCGCAACCTCAAACTACGAGGTTTCTTACATCTGTCTGTAAATCGTCGAGCAACTCTTTGCTGCTTTCCGTCAGCGGCAAAAGCCTCAGGTATTCCTTCTTCAGCTCTTCAACTAGCAGCACAACAAAAACAAAGTAATATTAAAAATATTATTACAAACAATACTGTGTCTTCTAAAACACATTTTGGATTAAACTAAACAAACACACAAAAAACCCCCCCAAAAAAACCCCCCACAGAAACTCCACATTTTAAAGTCAACTCGGTGATACCTCAGGGTGGGAAGCCAGTCCTAAGAACAATAGAATGATAACCATCAACAAGACGATACTCTCTAAAAATCACTCCAACTGCATACTGTCACACACTGTCACAATTTTTTCTTGGTTCACCTATTTTGGGATATTTACACGTTTTATTTGTAGGTTAATAATTGCTTAATTCTTTGTTTTGTTATTTATCTTTGTAAGTCAGCCAGGAAGAACTGCAAGGTCATTAACTTTAAGTAAAGGGACTGGTATAGGACCAGCATGCACTGGGGTGGGCTTATGGTTTTTGTTTTTTTTACCAGATTTGCAAGAATCCCTTTTAAGTTTGCAACTGCCAGAAGAACAAGTGAAAATGCAAACTGCATATTTTCAGTCCAAGGTGACAGTATTCTGTTTTTATAGACAATCCCACGTAACAGACAGGTCTGGCCCGGCTCTAGTGTGAAGCCAGACACTGCTGGCTGACTGGCATGGTAAGGGGTATGTCAACCAGATGTGGGCCAGGTCTGGCAATGATGGCACTGTTTATGTGATGGCATGCCACATCTGGCCCGATTGTGGTTTGGCTTATGCGTCCCAGATCTGTCGTCTAACCGGCATGAATGTGTTTTCTAGCAGTATCAAGTTACTAAAGTTACTATTTGTACTGGATGTCACAAATCCTCACATCCTGTGAGGTCAGATACAGATTCAATAAGATTTTTCTATTTTATTCTCAGTTTCCAGGAATTTCAATTTGTTGTTAAAAAAAAAAAGTGTTTTGGTTTTGTCTCCATAGGACTCATTTATTTCACATGAAATATGTTAAAATGGTATTAAAACACTGTCATCATGTCAGTTTGCTGATAAATGCAAAGATTAATAAGCCATCAGAAACTCAGGGCATGCATTTGAGTATTGGTATGTCACATATTTAGACTGCTGGGGTTGTAGATGTGATTTTAGCGACATGCCTTGGAGGTGTTTTACTCTATAATCTGCTATTAAAGACGTAACTAATATTAACCGTGTTTTGTAGAATGATTTCTAACATTTAATGTTGTTAAGGCATTTTGCTAGAGTTGTAATTTTTCAGTCATGAGTGAAACGCTTAAGTTATCTTCAAACAATGTATTTAGCCTTTTATCTTGAAAATGTATTTCTACCTCCATAGAACAGCATATTACATTTTAACGTTCCCTAAAGTAACATGCTGGGACTGTAAGGGGGGATTTAGCTTTCATAGCAGGCTTCATGATCATGCAATTGCACCCAAAAAAAATTTTCATTCCAGGATCAATACAGTTAGAAGAGACCTGATCAGAAAATTGTAATTAAGAAAAGGTAATGCCACTTCCATGTTTAAAGAATATATTGTTATGGATTAACTCTAATCAGTACTACCTTCTTATTCTGTGTTTACTTCATGTTCTGTTAGGTCTGGGCTTCCCGGTGATCGTCATTCCCTGGATGGGGCTTCAGGAGATGAACTCCCTTAAAAGAAGGAGAAGCCTGTCAGGTTCTGTGACCCACCTGGCAACTCCAGCCATCTCCTACATCTACAACTGCTTGAGGAGCCAGGAACCTCTCCTGTGGGGCCAGTCCATGCAGCAGGACGCAGAGAGCATCAGTGAGTGGAAACTTATGACGGCAGAAACAAATTAAAGACAGTTAATGTCTCCATTATGCTCCTGTTTCTCTGGTTCGCTCTTGTTTTTATCACTTGAGAAATATTGCTAAACTGAGTCCCATTGTATTATGCTCTGAATTGGAAATTGTTACACATGCATTTGTTTCATCTCATTTGCACTATTGTAATTGTTTGTTCACTTGTTTATGTAAGGCCCCCTTGGAACATCTGCTGGGTTGTTCAGAATGCTGCTGCAAGGTCTCTGACCAAGTCTTCTAACTACTCGCATGTCACGCACCTGCTGATGCAGCTGTACTAGCTCCCCATTAAATTCAGAGTCCACTTTAAGATTATGACTTTGACATTCGGGGCTCTGCATGGACAAGCGCCAAAATCAACATCAGAGATAGTTTACATCCGTACATCCCTAGCAGGTCCCTGGGGTCATGTGATCAGTTCTTGCAGGTTGTCCATAAAACTAAGCTGAAAACGAAAGGTGACAGAGCTTTTGTAACTGTGGCCCCAGACCCTGACACTCTCCCTCTTTGAGTTTGAGATCTGTGGACTCAGTGGTCTCTTTTATAAAACAGCTAAAAACTCATTTTTTTTAAAACTTGCTTTTGGTTCAGTTTTGTTTTATCTTTTCTAAAGCACTTTGTGATTTTTATCTCGAAAGGTTCTATACAAATATAATTTCACTTACTTACTTAAATCTCCATTAGCTGATATAAGAGCTGACTGACAGGCTGTTGGGCAAATTGTTGACTTGATAAATAAATGTCACCCTTATAAACAACAGCAACAGGTAAACCTTTCTATCCATTACAACAGAATTGTCTTCTTTTCAGTTTGTCAATTAAAGGAAGCATTTTGTCATTACTTGACTTCATTGCACAGACACTAGGTGGCACTAACACCTAACACTTTCTCAAGAAATTAAAGTCACCATAATATACATTGTAAACTTGTCAAGGGCATTGCTGTGTCAATATTATGTTATAATGTAAGCAGTAGGCGTAGGACCTTTGTCACTTTGTGCTCGTATTCTATTTTCAAATTCACACCAGTTCTTTTTCCTGTTTATATGTATGTTTATGGACAGTTTAAAGTTTATAAGGCACACCTGACTGTAACAGTAATACAGCAACCCTGCAAAATTAGGCAGAGGTGCACCGCTGTCCTTATGATCACATGCATTGTCTCCTACTGTCACCACATTACACAACCATAAGTCAGTTTTTTTTTGTGTGTGTGTTCGTTCTCAGGTAAAACAGTGAGTGAGACAGACCGTGGAGCTGTCTCAGTGGCCGTTGAAGGAGTCTTAGAGCTTCTGGAGGCTTTTAATATAAGATCAACACAGGTTCCAAAAGCGATCTCTCGCCATTTTGATGAGCCTGCAATGTCAAGTGAGCACATTTGAAGACCTAATTCAATTGATTTATGTTTACGTTATGACTGTTTGCAGCCACATGAATAGTTAATGATGTACTATGGTTGTTGTGTCTCTTTGTGTCATGTATATTGTGCCTGTACTCAGGAAGGTATGTATTTTTATGGTCTTAAGAAGTCTGATAATGAGCTAAACATTACCCAGAGACAAGTATGTATTTTCTAATTAGCAAATTTTTTTTAAATGTATTTTTCAAATTGTTTAACAGCCAAATCTTCCTACAGAGGGAGAATCCACCTGTGATGTCGTCATGAGGGATGACGACAAGAACGAAGACTCTCACCAGGAAGCATGGACTGTGTTTGAGAGGATGTTTTCTCATTTGTATCATCTAAGGTGGTTGTTTTTGTTATTGGAGTGTTGTGATTCCACTGGTGATTATACTACAGATACCAAATTAGGATTACTTACCAGCACATATGCTGTGATTTAGTTAAATAACTATGTCGCCATCAATTCAAAAGTGGTCGCATTCCGCTGTAACACTGTAGTATTGGGGAAAAAAACTTAAAGTGAGTAAAGTCTCTTACATAATTTCCCCGGGGATTAATAAACTACATTGATTCTAATAATGATGATGGCTGTAAAAAAAGAAAAAGAAAAAACAAACAACAACAAAAAACAAAAATGCAAATAACAGCCAAATCTTTCTAATTGTGGAGGAAGAAATTGACAAATTACAAAATAATCCAGCCCAGTTATTAAAAAGTCCATGCTTGGTGACATGAACTAATTTGCCAGGACAAAAACCACACTTTGGTGAAGTGTAGCTTGTTTTTTGTTCATTCTGCTGACCCCCTGAAATCTTTTGGTTTCTGTTATGTTGTAGCTCGGAAGTGTTCAAAGCTCTGGGCTTTGACCCTCACACCAGTCACTGCGTTCAGCCAGAGGGAGGTCCTCCACCACCACAGGAAGTCTTGGCCTGTTTGCAAAATCTGTCCATCATGCCAGTTAAAAAAAATACCACAGGACATTTCACTCATCTTTCATTTCAGGTTTGCATAAGACCCCTTCCTGATCATTCTTTGGATTATAGCTGTGCCTCTTATAGAGAAATGTATGCATCACAGTCACCATTTCACAAATCTTATTTGTACATCTGGATCTGTGTCCTTCAGTAAACTCCACAGAGGAGTTTGATCTTGCTTACCTTTGCCTCAACAAGTAGCTTTTTGAAGGAGTCCTTTAAACCACCACCCGTCTCCTTCTTGTGTGCATGCGTTTTATGTTCTCATTGCTCTCAGGCTCCAGAGGTGAACCTCTGCCTGCATTTGTCAGAACTATGTTCCAAAGTACTATGGTGCCTGAGAGCAATGAAAGCATAAAGGACTGGTTTAAAGGACTCCTACAAATTGCCTAATAACAATCACCTGCTGAGGTGTGGGTGTGTCCTGAGGTGGGCTATCAGCTGGTCACGGGACCTATTTAAAGGGAAGCTGCAGAGCAATGGAGGAGGCCCCAGATATGATGAGAAGGAATGTGTAGAAGTGAGGTATCTGATAGGTTGTGTAATGTGGTGACAATGGGAGACAATGCATGTGATCATAAGGACAGAGGTGCACCTCTGCCTAATTTTGGAGTAGTGTATCTCCACTGTTGTTTACTGGGTGCAGTCGTGTTGGGGGAGGGCTATTAGCCAGGACAGCTCCCCGGATGATGGTTTTGGCCCATATCGGTCTGCTTACAGGATGATGGGAGGCTTCTCCTCGTCCACCCGGGACAAGGCTGCCGTGGTCCCGCTCTGAAGAGAAAGTGGTTCCCGGTTGTCAAACATTATCTAGTCTTGTAGATGGTCTGACAGCTGAGAATAATGATGAGTCAATAACAACAGTGTGCTCTCATCTTATGCATGTGAGTTTGTCATTATAGTTTTATTTGTAAGAAAATGATGAACTTCACAATGTGTACCTAATCAAAGAACATTTCATAAGTCAGTTTAATTTCATTGCCCTATGAGAGCTGGGATAAACATATCCTGACAGTTACAGTTGAGCACACTTCAGTTAAATCTTGAAACAGTAGAGACAGATAGAAATAGATTCACCTTTGCATAGACAAAAGCAGATACCGCCTGTGTTCAGTCCATCATATTAAAAAGGAAACTATAACATGCTCCATGTCATCTTGCATCCACGTCTAAATTGTTGACAAGCAGCCCGGTGTTGTTGTTCTGACTGTATTTAAAACAGGGCTGTGCTGTCCAGCTTCAAAAGCTGGTATCTCTTGGTGGCGGTATTGGCTATATTAATTATTGTTAATTATAATTATTATATTCTTAGAGTTTTCTCTTTCTCTTATATTTAAAATAACCACACTACGGATGGATACTGTGAGAAGGAACATTTATGTGGATGACTGTTTAAAATCTGTTGCTTCACAAGAAGAGGCAGTGCGCATGCTGCAGAGGCTGATATCTGCATTAAAGGAGGAGCTTTCAAAATGGATCAGCAACAGTCACACAGTGCACATCTCAATCCCAAAGGAAAGAAGAGCAAAGGAAATCAAGGGTCTGGATTTGGATCAATTTCCAATTGAGAGAGCACTGGGTTAGTTCAAGTTCAGAAACTCTCCGCAGGATCGTCCACCAAGTAGAAGGGGCATTTTGTCTGTGATCGGCTCACTGCATGATCCTTTGGGAATTTTGTCTGCTTTCAGTATGCCAGCTAAACTGTTGCTACAAGAACTTTTGTTGACAAAATTTGAAGTGGGACGAAGTTATTCCCCACTCTCCCTCTAAGCGGGGGCGTGATTGGGTGGAGGAGCTCCAGCTGATTCAGTGGAATGCTTTCTTAAACCAAGTTCCACTGGAAGACCAGATAAAGCACAACTTCATCATTTTTCTGATGCAAGTCCAGATGGTTATGGGATAGTGTCATATTTAAAACTGGAAAAGAATAACATCTCAAATGCTGCCTTTAACCTGGGAAAAGCTAGAGTTGCTTCTTTTAAGCAAACTACAATTTCCAGGCTGGAATTGACAGCTTCAGTTCTTGCAGTTTGAGTGAACTAACTTCTGCAAAAAGAGTTGCAGGAAAAGTTTGAAAAATCTGTTTTTTGAACTGATAGCACAACAGTACTGAAATACTTCTCCAAGGAAGCCAGAAGATTTAATACCTTAGCTGCAAATAGAATTTATGTTGTTCAAGAAGCAACAGATGTGAATAAGTGGAGATATGTTTCCTCTAAGGAGAACCATGCAGACGATGCATCCAGAGGCATGAAAGCTGAGGATTTTCTCAAATGTAGGAGATGAATAAATAGGCCAGAAGTCAGAGGAATGGCCTAAAATGGATGTGGATCACAGTGCAATTCCTACAAATGACCCAGAGGTCACAAAGGACCTGACAGTGAGCATTTTTTGTGAAGGAATCACAAGATGCTACAAACTGTCTGATTCATTACTTCTCATCTTGGACAAAACTTCAAATCTCAGTAGCCTGGTTTTAAAGCTGAAAGAGACCTTGGTGTTGCTGGGACAAAAGAGGAAAGAGTTTGTTGTTGCAGATCTGAATGAAAATGATCTGGAAAGTCAAAAGAAAGAAATGGAAACAAGAATGGGAAAATCTGACTCAAGAAGATTTGGCCAAAGCAGAACAAGCTGTTATTCAGCATGCACAACAACAGAAATTTAAAACTGAAATGGCTTTAATAAGCAATGGCCTCAAAGCAGGTTCCAAGGGGAAGTTCTCCCTACAAGCTCGACCCAGCATTGGATGCAGGGGAATAAACGTGTTAACATTGATTTTACGGCATTTCCGTCAAAACTTGGCACATGTAGGAAGAGCGTACATCCTGTCAAAACTAAGACAAAAAGACTGGATAGTAAATGCAAATTCGGCTGCCAAGAAAATAATCTCTTGTTGTATCATGTGTACACGCAACAAAGAAAAGTTTGTTGAACAAAAGATGGCACAGAGAGAGTCCTGCCAGACATGGCTCCGTTCACAAATGTTGGAGTGGTCTATAAGGACAAAGTCTCTTTAAAAGGTATGGGGTTCTTATTCTTTGTTTGACCAGTCGTGCAGTACATCTGGAAATTGCATAAACACTCAGTAAAGACTGCTGTACAAATGCTGTCTGGAGGTTCATCTATAGACAAGGCCCAGTTTCGTCCATCAGATCTGATAATGCTAAAAATTTTGTTGGTGCAAATTGAGAGCTGAAAGAGAGCTTGGCTGAGCTGAACTATGCTAAAATTCAAAACGCTTTTATTCAGGATGGCATCAAATGGGACGTTAATGTCCCGGCAGCATCTCACCAAAGTGATGTGTGGGAGCGTCTCATTCGTTCCATAAGGAGTATTTTAGTCTCAGTTGTCAAAAAAACAAGCTTTGGAAGATGAAGGCCTCCAAACAGTCCTCTGTGAAGCTGAAGCTATATTGAACGACAGAGCCTTTACCAGAGTTTGCAGTGACTCAATGATCTTGAAGCACTCGCACCCAATTATTTGTTGCTGCTGAAAAACAAACCAATTTTGCCACCAGGAGTGTTTGATCAATGTGATCTTCATGCTAGGAAAAGGTGGAAATGGGTACAGTACATGGCAAAGCTGTTCTGGAAAAGATGGCTTTCTAAAGACATACCTCTGATGCAAGAAAGACAAAAATAGCAGGGGACTAAAAGATGTCTTATACCTGGACATATTGTCTTGATTGCAGATGCTACAGAGACCTGTGTTTTGGAAAGGCCAGTGGCAACACTTCTTTTGCTACTGGAAGCATCCTCTTGAAGAAGTAACATCATCAATGAAGATTAAGGACATGCCGGAGGGAATAGCTCCTTTTTTAAAGAATTTTGAAGTAACTGTGATTGTATGCACAATTAGGGGCCAGAGTGTTGGAGCCATTTATTCTTTATTTTTATTATTTTGAAATTTGTTTATCTTTGTAAGTCAGCCAGGATGAACTGTAGGGCCATTTTCTGTAAGTACTAGGACTAGTATAGGACTAGCATGCACTGGGATTGACCTATTTCTTTTTTACGAGAGCAGAAGCAACAGGAAACAGTAAAAACTGATTTTTGTTTATTGCTTGCCAAACTCAATAAATTAACCATAAAACGCAACGTTCAAGTTTTGGACATTGGACTTTTTTTTTTGCTTGTGTGTAAAATATCACCACAGTGCAGCAGTGGCTTGTGAATTTTAAATTGTTGAATGTTTGTTTGGACAAACAATGGAATCGTCACTACAAAAGGTTTTCTTAAGATATATAAAACAGATGTGTTGCAACAAATACACAAAGACATATGAAACAGAGGGGGCTTTTCAAAAAATAGTGTAGAGACTTTTTTAGTTTAATCAGTGCCATCATATCAATAATTTTTAGATGAATTCTAATTGTAAAATGTCTTTTAAAAAATTCTGTGGAACAGGTCAAAATTGAGTGATCATTTTACTTAATTAGTTATTTAGTAATTAGTATTGTTAGTTTATGAAAGCTGTAGCCATTAAGAAGTGGGCTTGTAACCTAAGGGTTGCATAACTTGATAAATCATTACTGGTGTCATCATTTCACTTGATTTTATGTCAAATTTAAGTTTACAAAACAAAACAAAGCTATATGAAGGGAATATAAAATGTTTTATTACACAATGAAAAACAGTCTTTCGAATTTTTCTAAAATGTTCCCACAAACCTGGGGAACAACAATCAATACATTAACTGTGGTTTACACAGTTATAGGTGTAAACTGTAAGCTGTATATTTTCCTTTTGTCCTTTCATTTATTAGCGCTTTGGGGTCCTTAGGGACTAGTAAAGCGCTATACAAATACAGGCCATTTACCATTTATGCAGTGGATAAAGGATGTGCCACAGCAAGGCTAAGGAAGAAACTGGATTGAAGGATTTTTTTTTCTTTAGCAGCTGATCTAAACGATACGGAGCAATGAAAAAAAGGCACCTTATACTGAATACCAGTCTTATCAAATATGAGAGTATTAAAAAGCTTTGAATGGAAAAAAAAGTCAGAGTTAAAGAAAAATGAAAAGCTACCAAACTACAAAATATCAGTTAAGCTTTAATTCACCCGTACTACTCATAAGTGCTTTTTTACTGAGCACATTAGCTTTAAACTCTGAATTTTTACTTATTTTCTTGCTTGCCGGTGCTAAAAATCACAGATCAGAGGTACTAGATTACGCTCTATGTTGGTGCAGAATTACCACCAGTCTCCAAACACAGAGCTCAAAGGCGCAAAGCAGGTAACACACTCTGTCACTTATCATATCCCTCTTGGTTATACTGGATAGAAATATTTATCAAAAAAGGAACATAGTCTTTCACAGTTCTGTTTTTTGTGGCACAGCCCAAATTTACAGCTCATTAGGGATTACATAGTGAATAGAATGTAGCTTGCCATCGCCAGTGTGTGAATGTGTGTGTGAATGGGTGAATGACTGAATGTAGTGTAAAGCGCTTTGGGGTCCTTAGGGACTAGAAAAGCGCTATACAAATGCAGGCCATTTACCATTTACCATAGAAAATACCCTTAACAAAGAAGTTCAAAATACACTTACATGGTATGATATAGTCAATATATCCAATCATCACAACGTCTTCTATTAATCCCATTGCTTCCGAGGTTTGCCTTAGCTTTGCTTAACATGCTGAATCAGAAACAAAGAAATCAGGAGTGGTCTGAAACCTCTGCGAGGGTGGTGTAGTTGCCTGCTTTTGCCTCTGCACTGTAGACCACTGCGGGGGTGTCTTTCTTCCGATCGAGCTGGCACAAGATGGCTATACACAATACTGCTGACAATATCTAAAACAGAATCAAACAGAGGTGGTTTATTTTACTTCCTGTTCATCTTTTTATTATTTCTTGAGTTGCTTTGAGTCCACCTGCAATTTTAGAAAGAGGCTGAGAGAGAGCAGAATAGTCAAAGAAAATAAAAAGGCAAGTTTGCCAGCGCAGCGAAAACAGATACTTGCTCGCTTTCATTCAGTTTTCAAATCTGTAGTTAGCAACTGCATAGGAAGATTTCAGGATGGAAAAGAGTTTTTGAAACCCTATGACTGAAAATATTAGTGAAAGACGAATTTTAAGGGAAAAATTAAGACTTTGTACAAATGGGATCACCTAAGCAAAATTCTCGTAACATTTCTGTCAACAGCCATGCACGCTTTGTAAAGATCACATCAAAGGAGCTATAACCATGAGAGCTACAGACTGATTGTACTCACCCACAATAACATGACTCCCAGTGTTACGCCCAACACAATCCTAATCAGACTCATTATGATCTCGATGAAGTATGGAAGGCATCCCTAAAACAAGTAAAGGATTAATGAGATAAACCGATATAAATGGAAACAAAGTTCATAACAGCTTATAGAGTTTACACATCTACCTGTACTTGAAAAAAAAAAGAGATAATTTCCAATGAGAATGCCTTTAATACCTTTTCATAAATCATAATAGGCTCGTCACCCATCTGGCTGTTAAAGAGGCTGCTGTTTCTAGGAGCCGCCACCTGGAAAACACAGAAATTATAATTGTGCATGAAGTGTATGCACACACAGACAACATGTAGTTTTTAAAATGTGATGATATTTGTGTGTCAAAGCTTTTAAAACATGCTTTTTTAACTGACTGCAGTCATTTTCAAGCAGATTTGCAAATAACTGGTGTCTTATTTTTAATGCAGACAGACTGCCAACATGCTGCAAACAATCGAAATAAGACTGCATGATGGGCATGGCGTCAACGTGTTAACGAGCTAACCACGCTAACACGTTGATTTCGTGCAGCCCCACGCACGGGGCGATCCGTGGTAACTCGTTAATGTAGATTTGCCGCGTTAATGCGGTAATGGCGTTGACATCATTGCAATTTTCACCAGTTAATAATAGTTAATTGACATATTATCACAAATGCCAGCTTGACCCCACTGAGCCAAAATCTTAATGACGTTTTATCGCTGACTTGATGCACTAAAATTGCTTTACCGTCTGAAAATGGTTTGGTTGTACCACAGTCTCCAACCACTGTTTTCCCAAGTGTTACTGTAGCACAAAGGAGCCTGGTGGTGCTACTTTGGGAGGAAGTTGGGCTTTGTAAATGAAAATTTATTGAAAAATGTTTTTAACCGTGTAGGCATGTTAGCTTTCACACTTACACATGGATTAGTGGACTTGTCGGTGCATAGGCAGGAATTTGGGATGTTGAACTTCCAGTCCCGGTAGCTCTCCAGTCCGCAACACTCCAACTGAGATGGAATCAGAGAAGAAAATAAAGAGACAACTGCAAAACAACCATCTCCTAATCCCTTCTACAAACAGTTAAGTCTGACCAAACAGCATCTGATCTGTGCTGCTGAAAACTGTATCAGTCATGCCAGGACAGTCTGGTTGTACTTTTGGAAAAATATGTCCGTCACAAACAAGAAATTTATGAGTGTTATCTTTCTTTTGTTAAAATCAAGAATACTGCATTTCTTCTCTGTTCTCGCTAGAGTTCTCTATAAAACACTAAAACAGCTATTTTAAGTTGCTAATATTATAAGAAGAGCATGTGCCTAGCATCCAGTTAAGTTGTGTATCAGCATTGTTTAGTTATGCCATTAGCCTTACATATTATATGTGAGCTCTGTTTTTAGTTAGTTTTGTTTGATCACCTCTGAAACTACTTGGAACTGCAATTCTACAAGATTATACTTACAAAAACTGGCACGGGCTATCCATTATCGCTGCTCACAAACATCTCTATGACCTCATCGGCTATTATTTCCTTGTGCCATGTTTACACTACTGGCTGCAAGTAATTTTCAGTATAAGCTGGCAATATGATGCCTCAAATTGACACTGCAAAATTTTGTTATCTGAAAGACCTTAAATTTGTTTACTTATTAATGGGTTGTGAAGCTAGATGAATAGCACACACACACACTACAAACACATGCACATCTTCACTCACAACTTCACAACACAAGGTTACCTACTTCTGTCTGTATATCATCGAGGAATTCAGTAGCATTAACCAGGGGTAAAAGGTTCAGGTACTGCTTCTTCACATCTTGACGTACCTGCGCAACAAAAGCAAAGTAATATACAAACAGTTAAAAAACATTTCTGTATCTTCTAATGTGGAAAGGCACTTTGGTAATACCTGAGATTGTGAAGCCAGTCCTTGAATATTAAGCCCCAACATGAGTAGACTACTCAGAATCATTCCAACTGCATACTGACAAACAGAAACACATACACACAGAAATACGGGAATAAGGATCTATTTGTTTTTGTTATAAATTGTATTTTTATTACAGCTACCAAGATTCTTGTCTTCTTTTTTTCTTTACCCACCACTATTAGAGCCCACCGTATCTCTTTCCAGACACCGATTGCGCCAAAGATGGTCAAGAGAATAATTATCGCAGCAATAACATACATAACATGTATGACTGCAATCTCGCGTTCTGCCTGTGGAGAAAAAACAAAGACGCAGGTTGAGAGTGAGCAAGAGTGTAACCTGACTTCAGTGCCCCATGCAGATGTTGTTTGTCATATACTACAGGAAAAGAAAACACTTACATGCTGGCATTTGTCTGACAACGGCTGCATAATATTTGCTTACTTATTTTGCCACTAATATAGAAATTGCTGCTGAGCCATATATGTGTTGTCGTACATACAATAAGACATTGTTAAATCGCACACACATTCATGTGTCATAATGCAAGGTTCTATAAATATACATTTTATACCTCTTCCTGTTGGTGTAAGTGTCCATGGCTAAAAAGACTGAATCCCAGCAGCAACAAACTGATTATCTGTAAAAACAGTAAGAGACAGTTCAACACTTTCAGGGCTGTAACAGGCAGAGTGAGAAACGCTAAGGTTACCGAAAGTCATCAATGATTTCTCCTCATCCCCAAAAGAATTGTGTACAAATGAAAGTATTAATTCTGCTTATTTAGAATTAAATGATAAGCATTTACATATTTAAACATTTACTATGCTTTACATTAATGATCTTGAATAGGTTATGTGACACCTGATCAAAATAATAATGAAAATATGAACATATAAGCTACAAAAAACATATTTTTTTGTAGTAAAAAGATGTAATGATTACTAAACCCCTTATACAAAACCCTTTTTTCAAACACTCAATATGTTGGTTAGCAAACTATAACATGGTACATAAGCTTTTGTGAACTTAACAACACTGACGTAAGCATTGTTGTATCAGATGAACTGCAAAACATGACATATTACACACAAATGAAGAAAAAATGCAGAAGCACTCTGTGGGAAACTAAGTCCACTCTTACTGCTTACACAGGAATCAATATGTCAAAGTGGAAAGACATCAGCTATGTGATTGCTGGTGCTCATTAGTCTGGTAATGCTTATACGATCACTTCCAAACAATTTTAGTCCATTTGTTCTACAGAGAGAAGGAGTGGACGTCTAAGGAATTCAATCCAGGGTCTGGCCATGCAACAAACAAATACAGGAGCTAAATATCAGATGCTACACGGTTCAGTTTGATGTTCAGGTTCATGACAGCACGTTTAGAAAATGGAAGGGATGTCAGGAGAAAAGCCTCTTCTCTCTAACAAAAACATGCCAGCACAGCTTAGGTTTGTACGTTTGCATCTGACCAAACCATAAGACTTCTGGAACAATGTCTTTTTGGACCGACAAGACCAAAGTGGAGCTATATGGCCATAATACACAATGCCACACTACAGCAAACTCAGCACAAACATACCCACTGTCAAGCACGGTAATGGAGGGGTGATGACTTGGGCTTATTTTGTAGAGACAGGACCTGGGCACTGTACAGTTTGTCAGTCAGTCATGATCTCTGCTTTATCTAAAAATGTTCTGCAGTCAAATTTGAGGACACCTCTGAATGTTAACACTTGGCCAAAACAGGGTCATGAAACAGGACATTCATTCAACAGAACGACTTCAAAAACAAAGAATGAAGGTGTTGTAAATGCCCCATCAAAGTCGATATCTGAACTCATTTGAAATGCTGTGGCAGACTAAGAGAGTAATCTCCTAAAGGAGAGTGAGAACCTGATAAAGTCATACAAGAAACAATTACTTCAAATTAGCTGCTCCTTTTTTTTTGCACACAACTAATAGAGGGTACACCTGGTTTTTACCATGACTGTGCTTGTGCTTGCATGTCTTCAAGTAAGGTTTTAGCATTTCTTCAAATAAAGTCATAGAACTGTTCCTAACTATTGTGACGTATGCATTTTCCTCCAAAATATGCAAGAAAAAAAATAGCCTGGGAACTGGAACTGGTTTGAACAAATCCATTTATAAGATCTCTCACTTAACAGGGGTAACGCCTAAATACCAGCAAGATACTTAATCCACCCCTTGAGTATTGATCCATAATTGACTTATGTTGTTACAAGAACTGGAAGCCTAAGAGTTTGGCATCTACATGAGGAGCTCGGGGCATGAAATGAAACTTGATAATTATGCTACTTTGCAGCAAAACCATTGACCCAAAGCGCAGATCTGAGACAATCAAAGTATACTTGGTGGGATGTACTTCTGAACCATCTTGGTTCTTGGATTATGGTTTGGTTTAAAGAAAGTGCTGACATCTGTTAAACCCAACAATATTTGTTAAATAGAATCATTTGAATTTCAAGAATGTGTTGACTAATGACTACAATGAAGAGTAGAACTACTGAAGAAGTTAATCCAGCTTTACACTGTTATGTTAATCTGATAAATAGTTCACCCTGTACATTTGTTTACCCTTTTGACATTTGGCATCAGCTCTTATAGGCTCGTGCTAATCTTAGTGAAGTATTGCACAATGTGTTTCTTTTGTAACAGCTCTGGGCTAAATCATGTGTTGGTAAACCACTGTAAATCAGTAAATCCAAAGCAAGTGATGAGACACATAGTGACAGCTAAACCATGAGGGACAAGCTGTATTAGCGGGAAAAACATGTTGCATAATCCACTTCCCCTCAACTGTGGGAATGATGAGAAGAATAAGGTGGGAGAAGGAGAAGAGGGAGTTAATAGGTTGGGGAAACCAGAGCATCACGTGGTATAACTGCCACTCAATCAGGTTTGGTGGGTCCCAGATGTTGTGCCAAGATGGCGATGCTGGCACATAGTCTGTTTTCTACAGTCATTAATGTCATGTTGCTGACTATGTGCCAAGAGTGGGCCACATTTGCACCGTACGTTTGTCACTCCTAGCTTTTGTTCTGTTTTTTCCTCTTCATTTAACAAACAAACAACCAAACAAGCAATTTATGACATCATATTTTGGATTTTTGGAAACATTATGCGCATTTTAACTGTTTGTTTTCATACTTAAAAAAAGGAAAACCAATGATGACATCACATAAGACTACAAGCATTATAGTACACATTATTGTTTAATACAGCCCCTAATTTAATTGTTATTTAACAATCTTACCGTTTCCTGGACACTGTTGTTTTCCCGTCTCGCTAATTATTCCAATGTGTTTCGAATAAATAAAACAAAAATTTTAAAAAAGGGCCTCCTACAACCTTCATTGGCAACTCGATTGAGTAAAACTGAAAAGGGTTTAACTGCAGCATCTGGATAAAGTAGATTTTTACGCATAGCACGAGGAGGGTCTCAACATCTGCATCTAAACAATCTTTTAGCGCCTCGTAACCATACTCACCGCGATCAGACTTATCACGACAATGAAAGTCCGTTTCAGCCACACATTCGCTCTTCCCATGTTTGGGTCTTCTGATGTCGCTCCACGAGTGAATGTGTCCCTCAAAAGTGATAGTTTGTGTGCCCGTAAAGAAATAAATCTACTTTTAAAGAAGCGAGACCCGTTAAAGTCCCTCCCCGCTAGACTACTGCGCTCCCCACCTGGAAATGGTGAGAATGTGGGTGGGTGGAGTCTTATTCTCCAGCTCATGAAGTTGCTTAACCCTCTTAATTTAAAGCCTGAAACATGAAATAATGAAGAAAAATCTTATTTATTTTTTGCAAAATAGAATGTTTTGTTAACCTTATTACGAAATAAAAAATACCATTAATTTGCAAATCTGTGTTTAAATTTGCAACATAATTTATTTCGGTCCCCTAATAACGTAGAAGCCTCAAAATTTAAATATGATGCAATTGACTTTAATCCCTAAACGCAGGTGACTGCTAAGTAACATATTTATTACCAATGTGATCAATATTTATGAGCACGAAAAACGCACGATCATATATGGATGGGGTGTCATATTAACAGGAGTGTAAAGTTTTGGAAAATGTGAAAGAGGACATAAATTTTGAAATGTATTTTAATTAGTTTTACAGCTTTTCTAACAGATAAAGACTCCCTCTATGGGCATTCAACTACACCAAATTAAGTTATAGTTATATTTTAAAACCATTGAAGTTGTGCTTCTTTTTCTTATATTAAGATCTCTCATCTGTAGTTGAATTTCTCTACACTGACAGAAAAGGGAGATGCACCCGTCTGGCCCACATGAGATCAAAATTAGCTATATGTGATGTACTTGGGAAATATGACCGCAAATGGAGTGGGAGTGTGTGGGTTGTTTTGTTTTTTTTTTCACTTTGTCTGACATGTTTCCTGCAACAAGTTCTTGATATAGGAAGTGCATTTTCCAAAGTAGCTCACACATACAGCAAAACACAGAAGACACAATGACAGTGGCTTCAGCTCAATTCTCTAATGACATTTACAAAGCAGAGAGCATTAGGTGCATTAATGATCATATACAGAATTGTCTATCTGTGTTGAAAAGACAGTTAATGTAGTATTTTTAATCTGTTAAATGCCTTCATTCTGCCTCAATATGGTTTGGTTTGGTTTTTTCCCCTATTTCAGCACTTCATTTTCTTTATTTTCCTCTATTTTGCTCTATAGCATTTTGTGACTGATTCTCTGTACACAGCGCTTTTTAAATAAACTTTATTTACTTACCTTAACTTTCAATAACATATCTGCAACATTTCATTGCACAAGTCATCACAGAATATGCAAAATAGTTTATCTAACTGTCAAAATGTGCTGAGGCCACAGCTGTAAGTGACTGATAAGTCAAGATACATTAAGCTGCAGAGTTACAGCATTGGGTAAACACAGAAAATGCGCTGATAAACACTGTACAGCCTGTTCACTGTACAGAAGAGGATATACATATATATATATATATATATATATAAAAAAACACCCAGCACGCCCCTGCGGGCGGTTTATCCTTCAAGCTCGGGTCCTCTACCAGAGGCCTGGGAGCTTGAGGGTCCTGCGCAGTATCTTAGCTGTTCCCAGGACTGCGCTCTTCTGGACAGAGATTTCCGATGTTGTTCCCGGGATCTGCTGGAGCCACTCGCCTAGCTTGGGAGTCACCGCACCTAGTGCTCCGATTACCACGGGGACCACCGTTACCTTCACCCTCCACATCCTCTCGAGCTCTTCTCTGAGCCCTTGGTATTTCTCCAGCTTCTCGTGTTCCTTCTTCCTGATATTGCTGTCATTCGGAACCGCTACATCGATCACTACGGCCGCCTTCTTCTGTTTGTCTACCACCACTATGTCCGGTTGGTTAGCCACCACCATTTTGTCCGTCTGTATCTGGAAGTCCCACAGGATCTTAGCTCGGTCATTCTCCACCACCCTTGGGGGCATCTCCCATTTTGACCTCGGGACTTCCAGGTTGTACTCAGCACAGATGTTCCTGTACACTATGCCGGCTACTTGGTTATGGCGTTCCATGTATGCCTTGCCTGCTAGCATCTTGCACCCTGCTGTTATGTGCTGGATTGTCTCTGGGGCATCTTTACACAGCCTGCACCTGGGGTCTTGCCTGGTGTGATAGACCCCAGCCTCTATGGATCTTGTGCTCAGAGCTTGTTCTTGTGCTGCCATGATTAGTGCCTCTGTGCTGTCTTTCAGTCCAGCTTTGTCCAGCCACTGGTAGGATTTCTGGATATCAGCCACCTCCTCTATCTGCCGGTGGTACATACCGTGCAGGGGCCTGTCCTTCCATGATGGTTCCTCGTCTCCATCCTCTTTCTTGGGTTTCTGCTGCCTGAGGTATTCACTGAGCACTCGGTCAGTTGGGGCCATCTTCCCAATGTATTCTTGGATGTTCCTTGTCTCATCCTGGACTGTGGTGCTGACACTCACCAGTCCCCGGCCCCCTTCCTTCCGCTTAGCGTACAGCCTCAGGGTGCTGGACTTGGGGTGAAACCCTCCATGCATGGTAAGGAGCTTTCTTGTCTTTATGTCAGTGGCTTCTATCTCCTCCTTTGGCCAGCTTATTACCCCAGCAGGGTACCTGATCACGGGCAGGGCGTATGTGTTGATGGCCCGGATCTTGTTCTTACCATTCAGCTGACTCCTCAGGACTTGCCTGACCCTCTGCAGGTACTTGGTGGTTGCAGCCTTTCTAGCGGCCTCTTCATGGTTCCCATTTGCCTGCGGGATCCCCAGGTACTTGTAACTGTCCTCTATGTCTGCAATGTTGCCTTCTGGTAGTTCAATCCCCTCAGTTCTGACTACCTTCCCTCTCTTTGTTACCATCCGACTACACTTCTCCAGTCCGAACGACATTCCAATGTCATTGCTGTATAGCCTGGTAGTGTGGATCAGTGAATCGATGTCTCGTTCACTCTTGGCATACAGCTTGATGTCATCCATGTACAGGAGGTGGCTGACAACTGCTCCGTTCCGTAGTCGGTATCCGTAGCCAGTCTTGTTAATGATCTCACTGAGGGGGTTCAGGCCTATGCAGAACAGCAGTGGGGACAGAGCATCTCCTTGGTAGATCCCGCACTTGATGGTAACTTGTGCTATGGGCTTGGAGTTGGCCTCTAGTGTTGTACGCCACGTCCCCATTGAGTTCCTGATGAAGGCTCTTAGGGTCCCATTGATCTTGTACAATTCTAGGCATTCCAGTATCCAGCTGTGGGGCATTGAGTCATAGGCCTTCTTGTAATCAATCCAGGCAGTGCACAGGTTGGTCAGTCTGGTCTTGCAGTCTCGGCTGATTGTTCTGTCTACCAGTAGCTGGTGTTTTGCACCTCTGGTATTCTTGCCAATTCCTTTCTGTGTCCCGCTCATGTATTGACCCATGTGCCTGTTCATCTTAGCCGATATGATACCTGACAGGAGCTTCCATGTAGTACTGAGGCAGGTTATTGGTCGGTAGTTGGAGGGGACCGGTCCCTTCTTGGGGTCCTTGGGGATCAGGACCGTCCGGCCTTCAGTTAGCCATTCCGGGTGTCTTTCGTTAACTAGCAGCTGGTTCATTTGTGCTGCCAGACGCTCGTGGAGTGCAGTCAGCTTCTTCAGCCAGTAGGTGTGAACCATGTCGGGCCCTGGTGCTGTCCAACTCTTCATACTGGAGACCCTTTCTTGGATATCTGCCACTGTGATGGTTACTGGACCCTGTTCAGGGAGGTCGCTGTGGTCTGCCCTCAGATCCTCTAGCCACTGAGCATTGCCGTTATGGGTTGCATCCTTCTCCCATATGCTCTTCCAGTATTGCTCCGTCTCCAGCCTTGGTGGTGCTGTTCTCTTATTGTTCCCTTGCCACTGAGAGTACACCTTTGCTGGTTCTGTGGAGAACAGCTGGTTTATTCTCCTGCCTTCTATCTCTCTGGTGTACCTCCTCAAGCGGCTGGCCAAGGCTGTGAGTCTTTGCTTGGCAGTTTCCAAGGCCTCAGGTATGGACAGCTTGCTGTATTTCTTATGCACCTTCTTTGTCGCACCTTTCTGCAACTCCGTTAGTTGGCTAACCTCCCTCCGTGCTACTTTGATCTTGCCCTCTAGCCTCCTTCTCCATGGAGGGTACTGCCCCTTGTGGCTGTTCAACTTGTAGCCAAGCATCTCACTGATCACTGCTGCCGTATTGTAGATCAGCTTGTTAGTGTCGGTAACCGTGGTTGTAGGTATTGTCCGTAGTGCTGCATTAACATCATCTAGCAGACCTTCTGAGGGTACTTCACGTCCCCTACTCGCTCTAGGACGCTGCAAGGCCCCACCCAGCTGCTATCCAGTTTAGGACACCGTCCCTTCTTCCTCTTTGGGCTGTAGACCCACACCAGCTCCCCAGCATGGAAGTGCCTCCCCTTAGTGGTGATGTCGTAATTCCTCTTTTGGCGCAGGCCTGCCTTCGCCAGCTGCTCTCGGGCGTAGGAATGTGCAGAATCCAGCCGGTCCTGCAGCTTCGTTGCGTAGTCCCGGCCCGGTGGTGCCTCTGGCGCGTCCGGGGGCTTCCCAAAAGCCAACTCTGCAGGAGTTCTCAGCTCTCTCCCTAACATGAGCAGGGCAGGCGTACATTGGGTGGAGTCCTGTACTGCCGACCTGTAGGCCATGAGGGTAAGGGGAAGATGGTAATCCCAGTCCCGTTGGTGTTCTGAGGTAAGGATGGCTAGCTGCTGGGCCAGCGTCCTGTTAAACCTTTCCACCAGCCCATCGCTTTGGGGGTGAAGTGGGGTGGTGCGGGTCTTCTTAATCCCAAGGCGTCCACACATGGCAGCAAATACCTTGGACTCAAAGTTACGCCCCTGGTCACTGTGGAGGGTCTCTGCTGTTCCAAAGCGGCTGAACATCCCCTCCACTAATACATCAGCGACAGTCTCAGCCTCCTGATCTGGGATGGCGTATGCTTCCGGCCACTTGGTAAAATAGTCCATTGCCACAAGAACATAGCGGTTTCCTCTGTCTGTGCGAGGAAATGGGCCCATGACGTCCACAGCTACTCGCTCCATTGGGGCTCCTGCTGGTTGCTGCTGAAGCTGAGCCCGGGACTGGTCCTGTGGCCCTTTGTGTGAGGAACATGCATCACAGCTGCGGCAAAAGTCCTCCACGTCCCTCCGCTGTTGACCCCAGTAATAGCCCTGGCGGAGGCGGCGGAGAGTCTTGGAGACCCCAAAGTGGCCGGAGCCAGTGCTCCCATGGCAGGCTTCCAGCACAGCTGACCTCAGCGACCTTGGCACCACAACCTGCCACCTCTCCTCCCCCGTGGCAGGGTCCTTCCAGGCACGCTCCAACACCCCATCCTTCAGCCTGAGA
Organism: Aulonocara stuartgranti; assembly: GCF_965226115.1. Classification (NCBI taxonomy): domain Eukaryota; kingdom Metazoa; phylum Chordata; class Actinopteri; order Cichliformes; family Cichlidae; genus Aulonocara; species Aulonocara stuartgranti. The sequence continues at coordinate 32,873,524 of NC_138953.1, forward strand.
GCTGCAAACTTGGCCCATAGCCCCCTGGTACAGATGGAAAACCCAGTGACCTCATCCCAAAGGGGTTGCTCCCCCTTCTCCAGCCACTGCAGGACCGGCAGCAGGTCCGTGTCTTGTTCCTGCCGTGCCCTCCACTCCGCTGCATCCACCACCAGAAGAGCCCTGCAGGCGAGCTGTGCTGCTCCGTCTATTGTCGTGAGTTCCCGCTCTATTTCCTCTCGCTTCTCACAGTAACGGCAGCCAGCTGCAGCACATGGGCGGCGAGAGAGGGCATCTGCGTTAGAATGGTGCGTCCCTGCTCTGTGCTCCACAGTGAAATTGAAGGCTTGGAGCTCCTCCAGCCAGCGAGCCACCTGTCCCTCTGGCTCCCTGAAAGACATCAGCCACTGAAGGGCAGCATGATCAGTTCTGATAACAAATGCTGTGCCGCACAGGTAGTACTTAAAGTGTCTCACCCCCGCCACCACAGCCAACAGCTCTCGTCGTGTGACACAGTAGCGCCGCTCACTCCTGTTCAGGACCCGGCTGAAGTACGCCACCACCTTCTCCCCTTCCGGCCCAACCTGCGACAACACCGCTCCCAGCCCCACATTACTTGCGTCAGTGTCCAGGACAAAAGGCAGGGCGGGGTCAGGGGAGGCAAGGACTGGGGACTCTGTCAGCGATCTGCGGAGGGTGTCGAACGCCTGCTGACAGTCCTGGGTCCAGATGAAGTCACGGTCCTTCTGCAGCAGGTGGAAGAGTGGTGCGGCTATGGAGGAAAAGCCCTTCACAAACCTCCTGTAATAAGACGCCAGTCCTAGGAAGCTTTTGAGCTGTTTCTGGTCTGCTGGTGTGGGCCACTCGGTAATGGTGTGGATTTTTTCCTCCAACGTGCTGATGCCCTCACGACCCAGCTTGTGGCCCAGAAACTCCACCTCCCTCCTCATGAAGTGGCACTTGTCGGGGTGCAGCTTCAGGCCTGCAGCCGCCACCCTCTCCAACACTTGTCTCAGGGCATCCAGGGCAGCATCAAAGGAGCTCCCGTGCACTAGAAGGTCATCCAGGTAAACCAGACACCGTTGCCGTGGGACGCCAGCCAGCACACTGTCCATAAGCCTCTCGAAGGTCGCAGGAGCGTTGCAAAGACCAAAGCTCAGGACTTTGAACTGCCATAGTCCCCTGTTAGTGCAGAAGGCTGTCTTCGGTCTGGATTCCGGGGACAGTGGCACCTGCCAGTAGCCACTCCGCAGGTCCAGGGTGGAGAACCAGGAGGACCCGGCTACTAAGTCGAGAGACTCATCAATCCTGGGAAGGGGGTAAGAGTCCTTCTTCGTCACTTTGTTGAGTGGTCTGTAGTCCACACAGAAACGCATCCTAGGACTTTTTTTCTTAGGCACCATCACCACCGCGGAGGCCCACGGGCTATCAGATGGCTCTATGATGCCCGCCTTCATCATTTCACACAACTCTCTGTCCGCAGCCTCCTGATGAGCCAGGGGCAGGCGGCGTGGGCGCACTTTAATAGGCTGGGCATCCCCGGTCTCAATGACGTGCTCTACCAAGTGTGTCAAGCCAACATCACTTTCTTTCAGGGCAAAAATGTCACTAAACTCTTTTAGTACCTGCCATAGACTCTCTTGCTGCTGTGGAGTCAGCCCCTCACAGTTCTTTGACCAGATACTCCTCACTGCTAAGAGCCTCTCCTCCTCCTCCGCTTGCTGTTCTGCTGGCGGGTCTGCAGGGGTCTCTGCGGTGGAGGTGGACGCCGCGGCAGATGCTGTGCAGACCGGGGGAGGAATAAGCGGCACCTTCTTCCCATCAGGGATTACGAGGAAGCCTTTGCCTAAGTCCAGTACACCGCCAATGGCTCGTAAAAAATCCAGCCCAAGGATGCAGGCGTCCTGCACGTCAGCCACCCAGGCAGCATAAGACACACCGAGGTCCCCCACCTTGAACTGGAACACTCCCCTCCCTCTCATTGGGGCCAGATCACCGGTCACAGTCTTAAGTTGCACATTAGTCGGTTGCACAGCAGCTCCGGTTGGGACAATATCGGGTCGGACCAGCGTTGCATTGGACCCCGTGTCCCGCAGGGCCGTACAGGACACCCCCGCGATCGTCACTGGAACATGGCAAAAGCCGCCAACCTGGGTCCATCCCACTTCTGACACCAATGTAACATTCACAAGAACCAGACGGTTGGGTCTCAGTTTGTCCGTTTATTCGGCACATAAGCAAGCGGGTTGCTAACTCCGGGGAGAGCGCCCTCGTACAACTCCTCTCTCCAGCCTGGCACACACACACAAAAACCCCCAGGTCCCCCCTCCCCTTCCTGTACCACAACCAAACATGAATCTTAAAGGAACAACAACAGTGTGCAGAGATCACCAACATGTCACTGTACAATAACACTTAACCATCGTTACAATATATATATATATATGTGTGTGTGTGTGTGTGTGTGTGTGTGTGTGTGTGTGTGTGTATTGTAACGTTCTCAAGAACCAGACGTTTTGATCTCAGTTAGTCCATTTATTCCGTAACACAGGCAAATGGGCCGTTAACTCCGGGGACACCTGTTGTAACTCTCGTACAACACCTCACTTCAGCCCCGTACAGTTACACAACAACAAGGACCCCCCCCCCCTCCCCTTCCTGCACACATTAACTCCCTTTTTCCTGCAGCACAACCAAACATGTATCTTAAAGGAATGACAACAATGTGCGATAGATAGATAGATAGATAGATAGATAGATAGATAGATAGATAGATAGATAGATAGATAGATAGATAGATAGATAGATAGATAGATAGATAGATAGATAGATAGATAGATAGATAGATAGATAGATAGATAGATAGATAGATAGATAGATAGATAGATAGATAGATAGATAGATAGATAGATAGATAGATAGATAGATAGATAGATAGATAGATAGATAGATAGATAGATAGATAGATAGATAGATAGATAGATAGATAGATAGATAGATAGATAGATAGATAGATAGATAGATAGATAGATAGATCAACCTCACATGCTAGCTGGCTAACAAAAGATTTATCTAGCTAGCTCTTTCATTAGCTAGCTAGCTGGCTTATAGCTCTTTTGTGAGGTGCATCTTCACTGCTGAGGTTTTCCTTCAGTGGTTAAGCAATGTAGTTATCTATTTTTTCATTTAACAGACCAAATCCTAAAAAACCTACCTCGAAAACAAAATATATGACATATTAGACATTGCATCCTGATCTGTCCAAAATGTATAACTGAGCACCTCCTTCATAGTCAAAAATTGTAACTGGGCCACAAAATGTGTTCTACTATACTGATGCTCACATCTGTGGGCTTGGCAGATTTTGACAATTAGTTGGATAATTCTGTATGTTATGACTTCAGAGGCATATCCAACCAAAAACTTTACAAAATGAAGACTTTTGAACATAGACATTTAAAAATACTAAAAAAGAATGTAAACAAACTTGTTAACAAACTGAGTCAAAGGGTTTCACAATATTGTTTTGATATCTACAACTGTTATTGACAAATTGAGTCAAAGCCATTTCCTGTTTATTTTGCAGATGTATTTGCATGATTAGTGGGGGGACTTTAAAAAAAAGAGACAGAGGGAGAGAAAAGGATTGGTAGCGTATCCTAATATTTTCCATTGAAAAGAAGAGGAAAAGCTTGAAAAACTTGACAATAAAAAAGATGGGAGGGGACTGACAGGAAGAGAGATCACACAGAAGAATGTAAAATTAACATTGGGGAGTTGCATCAGATCCTTGTTTTCCTCTTTGTGTGCCTCTGTGACAGCTCGGCACAGTCCTCCTCAATAAAAGCCTTTTTGTCTGCTGGTGTCTTGGAAGAACAGATTGTTAGAAACTCTGTCACATGACCCCCTCACTGGAGTCCTGCGTGCATGTACAAACACACAGTCACACCATATGTCTATGCAACTCACACAATTTCACCCACACACATTATGTGCACTGCTGCAATGTTATTAGTCACTACATTCTTTCTTACAAAGGCTCATTCCAGAGGAAAATATTTCCTGATGGACTACAGAAACATCTGGAGAGTATAATCAACGCACTCATCACACTCTGCTGGCAAGAGTATGGACCCTTATCGTAAGATTTTTCTGTCCAGTGTTTCCAGTACACATTCAAAACATCTTTGGCACACATTCAAACTGTGTGACCCAAAGGCACAGAGCCATTCTACTGAACAGAGGATATTGGTGGGTGGAAAAGTACAAAGGGTCAAAACCCCCAAATAGTGCACCCTTTTATTCTCTTGGTGTAAATATTGAAAGAAAAAGAAATTCCTTTGCCTTTTTAAAATTAGGGTTACACTGAATGTCTAGTTATTATTATTTTTTCTATTGCATACATGCTGTGGTTTACTCATTCACTTTGCTAGTGAAAAGTTGTTAGTTTGAGTCAAGCCAGAGACACAAATTCCAGCTAGGAGTACACAAGCTAGTATAATGACTGTTACAAGTCTGGATAGAGGGAGGACTGCATGAAGGAGGGCATCTGGGGTAAAAACGCTGCCAAGTCAAACATGTGGGGCTACCCGCTGTGATGTCCCCTTCTAACAAGGGAGCAGCTGAAAGTAGCTTAAAAAAGTTTAAATAATACAGGTTTTGCATATGTTATTAATAAGATCTGTATATACTTATGAATGAACACAATACCTTGTCAGTCTTACAACATGTTGAAATAAGATTCTGATCTTCTGAAATCCATCACTGAAGTAGTTCTGTATTTTGAATTTTGCATTTATGAGAAGACAGAGTGTTTCTCCCAATGTCACCATTGTTTTTGGAATCTTTCATCTTTATAAGGAACATTTGCACTGTGGCTACTCAGCAGCTCAACCTGAAACACAATGAAGGATTTCTATACAGCCATGTGAATCTTTACATAAAAGCACACCTAAATCACTGACTGACTTTTCAGACAGATAACACTTTATGAGGGCATCCGTACTAGTTGTAAGTAATACTGCCCTTATAGAAATATGCATTCAGGACCAAAGGGGGTCTGACTCTCTCTCTCTAAAACATGTGCAGATAGACTGATGTGTGATAATATCTGTCTTGTACTGATGTTATTGTACTGAGCTACCAAGTGTTTCTTGGTAAGAGTGAACATTTGATTTTGGATCCTTACTGGATGCATGACCTGGCAGGAATTTAAACACCCAACTAGTTGTTTGAAAGGCTCTAATGTTGCCACACAATTGCCTCACATTTCTTAATAGTTCCTTCACAAAGCAAGAGTTTCATTTAATTTTTTAAACTGGTGTGGACCAACAGCTCTCTAGGTTTTCTCATGGTATTTCAAAGTTGTTGTTTTTTCGGTGGCTGATGAACTGACTATTTCATTTTTAGTGAAGCCACAGTGACAGGACTCATTCAAACACTAAAAAAAGGATGTTACTCGAGTGATGAACCATTACTTATGTCATTAAACCACATGTAAAAATCCCCTAAAAAATTATGTTTACTGAATAAAGAACCAAAAAACTTCCCCCTAAGCAAGAATGTTAATAAGAATAAGAATAAATGTAGGTTGCACTTATAAATAAACATTTTTGTGTATGTTGTTCATTCATGTCTCTAAGGTTTCAAATATGGCCCAGAGGTCAGAACCATCTGCCCATAACCCTCCTACTAGAGGGTCCACATCTGGGTTCTGCGTTGCCCTTACCTGCCTGTCTCTTTAAGAAAAGTCATATGATGGTCACATGACCCGGAAGAATACCGAAGTCATTCAGCGTGGTTGTGTTTACAGGCGTGTTGTTTACTTGGCGCCTGCAGGTTTGTGCTGTAAATAAACCGTTAATTTACGATAATTAATCCTTTAGACGTTTATATTATCATTCAAAGAATAGTAACGTAACCTGCTTTCTTTTGTATAGCAGCCACAGCTCTCTGCTATCAATGTCGAGGTAGGTTTATGTGAAGGTTTTAGGTTTACTCGAAATAGACGGATTGCTTTGCTCTCAGTAAAAGAACTTACACGGAAATAAATCACCGATAGAATTCTAACATTATTTTAATGGTGTGCGGCGACACTAGCAGGCTTAAAATCCGACTCAAATCTCGTTTGTCATGTATTAGCATCTCTTCGTATTTCGCACAGGTGTGTTACAGATGTTTTAAAAATCTCAAGTAAGCAAAAAAAAACATTACTGCCGTACGTTTTTAACGTTTCCCGATTTGCATGTATCCTCTCATTTTGAAATTGCCCTCATTTTCATTGACTTTTGCTTTATAACAATGACACGGTATGACATGTGTCTTCAGTTACATTGAAGCAGGTTTTGATAACGTTTTATTTCTGCCTCTTTTACCCTCAGGAGTAAGTAAAAACATTTTAGATATATTGATCATGAAGCAGGTTAGTGAGGCTGTGAATGTCCCTGCATGCTTCATATCAAACCATGAAGGCTTTCTTGGAAGCATCAAAAACTTCATTGAGGATTTTGTGGTGACTGAAATAGATATCTATGGACAGCATGTTAACACAGCAGCAGCCACACAGACACCGGGCTGTGCCTCTTCAGTTGGAAATGACAGAACCAATGCAGAATATAAAGAGGACAGTCATTCTTCAGCCTCACAGGATGTTGATGTCCCTCTGGATTGGGGGGTACACGACCCACTCCCTAGTCTAGGGAGTTTAGATTTAGGTTTGATTTTAGGTCAGTCGGTCAGTGAGGAGCTCGAGCAGTTTGTGTTAACTCTCAGAGATAAAAATCCACCTGAGCTGGAGCTCTCCCTTGGTTCCTTTGCTGACAAACACCAGAGAGCCAGTGTCCACCGAGCTGTCAGACACCGCTTCCCTTTTCTCATGACTGTCACCATTCAGCCTGAGATCAGGGTGAGGGAGGACCCAGACTACAGAGAGCTCTCCCAGCTTGTTAAGGAGGATGAGGCTGAGGACTTTTTCAGATTTATAGATGCCAAAGTGAGAGGTTCGTCCTATACGTTTGGACCTGATGACAATAAGGAGCACAGGACGGCAGTCCATCACTTCCTGAATCGAAGGTTCGGGAAACTGGTGGAGACTAAAAGCTTCAATGACCAGGGGAGGACATCGATCTCAGTTAGGCTGAGGGAGCGAGGGAGGCCAAAGAAGCGAACAGCAGAGGAACGTAAAGATGATGAAGTTTACACTGGTAAGGCATAGCATTGCATGTTATTGATCATTTATAAAATGTAAACAACAGGAGAAAACTCCAAGGTTAATGCTTTAGATCAAATTACCTACTTTAAGTAAACAAATAAATAATATAGAAAAAACTGAAGAAGAATGAAGAATTTTAAATATAAATAAAATAATTATGGCAGCTTTATTTCACAGTAATTGTGATTTGAATCGGTCAAAGCAGGAGAAAAAGACCAGAAAACTCTTAGTGAGAAGGGCAGGATGACACAGGTTAAGAAAATGAAAATCAAAGATGGTTTAAAAAAATCAGATTTCCCATAGGGAACGTTTTCAAATGTGATAAAAATATAGATGTTTTTTGCGTGTTTTTCCAGCGTTCACTCTGTGTAAGGAAAACCTTGAGACTCTGGAGGCCATCAGCTACATGGCAGCAGCTCTCGGGGTCCTGCCATCTGATTTCACCTATGCTGGGATCAAGGATAAGAGAGCAATCACCTACCAGTCCATGGTGGTAAAGAAGGTCTCACCTCAACGGTACTGCTGTGTTTCTTTCATGCATTTTGAGTATATATTTATATATATATATTTTTTCTTTTTCTTATTTACAAATCATGGGATAAAAGCACCAAAAGTTGTGTTATGTTAGAGTTCTTCTTGAAATACTATTTATATATTTTGCATTTTGTGTGACTAGGTTGAAAGAGAAGAATGCAGAGTTTCAGAACAGAGGGATCCGCGTGTTTCAGGTGCGTTCTGTCAGTGAGCCTCTCCGGCTTGGACGACTGCAGGGGAATCACTTCGACCTGGTTGTCCGGGACCTGAGACCACACGGTGCCGGTGACACGCACTCCTCTGGCGGAGACGTGCACACACGGCTGGCAGCACTGGTGAAAGAAGCAGTGGAGAATGTCAAGGTATATTTTGAGTTTTAGGTTTTCTGCAATCCTGTGGTAAAAGCATATGCCAGGAACCAGGCTTTCTTTAATGTTTTATTAAAAAACTTTTTTTTATTGGATATTGACAAACTTAAAAAGGCACCTAACTTAAATAGTGAACCAGTGTTGTGTCTGCACTTGCACAGCTTGGCATAGAATACATTTTGAATTGTATACAAAAACTCTTCATTTGTTAAAGTTTATTTATTTGATTCTAATAATGCAAAGATATCACAGTTTGACCAACAAGGTGATTCTCAAAGAGCTATTAGCTAAAAACCTGGTATACCTCAGTGTAGTCTAGAGCAGGGCGATATGGCCAAAAATATTTATCACGATATATATTTGAAAATTTGCGATAACGATATAACTGACGATATAATTGATGCGAGACAAAATACAACTCCACAACATTACTAGCGCAAAAAGACAACCTTCCATTTATTTTCACGTAAACAAGAAGCTGGTTTTTATGTACATTAAAGCTTTATAAAAATGTAACAGTGCAAATGCAAATTCCTTGCTGAAAGTTTAACCCAAAGGCATTTCCAGTAGAAATGGGCTGACATATCCTGAGCATAACCATGTATAATATCCACTGAAGTTAAAAAGAGGTGCTTTGCAACATTAAACTGCAGTGTGCAGTACGCATTTTTCGGACCATAAGGTACACGGGATTATAAGGCACATTAAGCGAAACAAAGCAGTCAGATAAATCAAACTTTATTAAACTCATTCTTCTTGCTTCCTCCACTTCTGTACCATTGATTCATTAATGTTGAATTCTCTGGCAGCTGAGCTATTCCCATGTTGTTGCAGTATATTAATGACTAACCTCGTATTGTGGATGGATTATCTCAGTTGTTCTCCTGACTGAAGTTTGGTCCGTTTACAGCATCCTGCCATGCGATTGCATTTGTCTCTAACCATGAGGAACCTTCACGTTAACTTTTATAAGTGGAAAAGTGTTAGTGTTCCTCCTCCAGCTTCACTGTTTATGTTATGCTAACATAGCTGTGTCGCTAGCGATCACGTAGCACATCATTATATATCAGCTAGCCCAACTTCAGTAACCCTAAAAACGTCACTGCTGTTTAGTTTCCTGTCTTCATTTATGTTGGAAGTGATAGCAGAGCTGTACGTTTGAATTTTTTCAGAAATCTCTCAGTCAGAACATGCAATATCATGCTTAGGTAACTAGCGAAACTAGCGAGCTAACTTCCGCTAGCTTCCTGCTAACTTCTAACTCCGTTAAATGTAATAACTTTTGTTTTCATGGATGCCTGGAAGTTAAACTTTATAGTTACACTTGGTAAAGCAGCAATGCTGATCGTTTTATTAAAGATCAAAGAATTTAGACAGTTTTCAACTCTCAGTGATGCTGCAGGGTTGTTTGACCTGAAGTCAAATATACGGAGTTTGGGACCCAGATTACTCCCAGATTTAAGAGCATCTTAGTCCGACAAATACGACAATAACAACGGCCACTTGCATGTTCTGCAAAAAAATGTGCTTTGTTGTGTATCTGATGGACAAACACCAAACCAGTTCCACATCACGGAAGTTGCACCATTTTTACAAACCAACAATCGGCCATGTGCGTATGAAAACAAAGGCACTGCGCATGCGCGTTTTACTCCCATTCTATCGCGATATTTCATTTTCCTATCGTTGCCTAACATTATACCGGTATTACCGTGAACGGTATAATATGGCCCAGCCCTAGTGTAGTCCTCCAAAATCTGAGGAAAGTGAACAAATAGAGGAAAAAAGAAGAAGTGGTAATCCTAAAAAAAACCTCACTGCAGCAGAAAAACAGAATCTGAACGTCATGTCCTTTAAAAATAGGAGGGGGAAAAATCTGGCAAAGGCCTGACACAGTAGCTGAGAGATTCATCTGGCCCTTCATCTGCTATTCACTGAAGCCTCATCAGAAAAGGTCTCAGTGGAAGGGTGGCTGTCAAGAAGCCACAGCTGAAATTAGTCCTCGACTAATCATGTCTTTCCTGATAGAGTTTTAAAATATGTCTGCTCATTAGCAAGTGGTTTTGTTGGTCCAGAATGTCTGCTTCATACAAGCTACATGGCCACCACCACACATTGACCTCTGATGTTTTTCACTGTAGGCCAGAGGGTTTGTCAACTACTATGGACCACAGAGGTTTGGGAGTGGACAGAGCGTTCAGTCTGATCGAGTAGGACTAGCTCTACTGAAAGAGGATATGGTGAGCGTTTGAGACATTCGCTATGTATTCAAGATGATAATACTGTTGGTTACAGTCATATAAAGCTAATCCACGACTGGCATTGCTCAGTGAAAACAGCACATTGTTGAGTTACTGTATGTAATGTGTGTGTCAGGTGAGTGCTGTACGTCTCTTCTTCACTCCAGAGGAAGGCGATGATCCTCAGAGTCATGCAAAGAGACACTTCCTCCAAACAGGTTTGTTTTAGTTTTATGGGAGCTTTTTCTTCCTTCAGAAATTTCTAAAATGAGAACTATTCTTTGCTGAATCTGAGGTTTTTTTGCAGAACAGTGTGATGATCTGTTCCTCTATTTATTTTTGAAAGTTGGCTGAAATTCATCATCCATGTTTGGCTAAAACCTTATGATTCTGTAATGTCAGCGTCTGCTGTTCTAGTGAATTCATGACACATTTCATAAACCAAGTTTTGGTTTATGAAATGTGACTAAATTAACGTCATGCAAATGCTTTTTTTAGAATTTGCAATTTCAATATGTTTTGTCGTTTTATTTTTCTGTCTTTCACCCCTCTCCACTCCAGATAACGCTAAGGAGTCCTTAGCTTTGATGCCGTTGTCCAAGCCCAGGGAGCGGTTGATGCTGCGGGCCCTGAACCGCTATGGTACAGGTCCTGATGGATGTGACCAAGCCTGGCTCAGCCTGCCACACAGCATGAGGATTTTCTACCCTCACGCTTACTGTAGCAGGTCAGCTGCAAGGAGAATCTACCCATCCATCCATTATCTTAACTGCTTCTCCTGTTCAGGGTTGCGGGGGAGTTGAAGCCTGTCTCATCTGTCATAGGGCACAAGGCGGGGCACGTCTTTGACTATTTTTTATGATATTAAATAAAAATCTTTGAAAGTAACACATAAACAGGTTTGACAGATAGCGATATGTAAAAAAAAAAAAAGTCGTGCATTTATTAAAGCTGGTTTCCATTATAGGTGAGGGAGATAAATTGGCCTTAGGTGTAGCCCAAATAAGTGGTTTCTTTTATTTATTAGGAAATTTAAATAAATGTTATATAAAAGCCAAACAGTATTTTTAATAACACGCCATCCCAGTGCTTTAGATCTTTAATTTGAAAAATTATGTCGATGTTCTTGTGGTTGTCAGAGTTTGGAACGAGGCGGCGGCACACAGGCTAACTACAATGGGTCATAGTGTCCGAAGAGGTGACCTGGTGTGGTTACGACAAGGTCAAAACAAAATGGAAGATGCTAGAGAAACCAGCATGGCTCAGGTAAGAAGGCAGATAAAACAGGAAAAGGAGATCTTTTAAAAGTGATAACTGATTAAAAAGATAGCTCAGGAGTAATTAGGATAGCTTTGTGTTATAATCAGAGCAAACACTTTTCCAGGCTTTGTGACTTGGTTGCATCTGTGACAAACATTATCACAGAAGAATTGTAGTTCCCGCGTTCGTTTTCACACATTTACCAGATCCTTGAATTTTTCTATCTTAAACTTGGTACAGTCATGTGTGCTGCGTCCTGCATGCTACCCAGGCAGTGCCCACCGCTTAAACCACACAGTATTTCCAGTACAAGCACATCTAAAGCTGAGTGTTTCCTCCTGTGTGTTCACATGTTCATGCAAGCATGAGCTTAAGTTTTGTCTTATTTTTCAAAGTAAAGTTTGCACAGGCCAAACACCAAAGGAGGGGATAAAGGAGGAGTGGCATTTAAGAATCCAAGCTGGAGAAATGAAAGCATAATCTTGGCCTGAAACTGCAAAGCTGGGGTTAGAATGGGGGGTGAGAACAACACGAAGTATATCAGCAAACAGTGCGTTAAAATTTTTTTATCAATTAATTATTTATTGTTTCTATTTGTTTCCTTTTAGTGAGGTAAACTACCCTTTTTAGTGTGCATGAAAGGACAGAATAGAGGTGAAAACTGTGGTTACTTCCTTTTTTTTCTGCTTGTTGAGGCTGTGATTTACAACAGTAACTTTGTTATGGTTTCACTTACTGTACTTTTGTTGCTGCTGCAGTCCAGAAATACCTCCTGGTAATTTCAACAGTAAATAGGATTATTTAGTGACACATTTTTTTGTGCTCTTTTGGTCACAGGACACATTTTCGATGTGAGGACACGTTGTTACTTTTTTCAAACACCTTGTCAGTGCCACTAACTTTGTGTTTGTGCTTTCTTCTAGATCCATGTGGTGACAGATAAAGAGGAGCAAGACGGTATCTATAAACTAGAACAAGTAGGGAGTGTTTGGAGCTATTTGTGTCTCTGCCAAATGCTGTTTTTTGTACACTACAGTAACACTGCAGTTGCTACTTGTTATATTATTGTTCTGCCAGGTTGTGTTACCGATGCCAGGAAACACTGTGAAGTATCCAGAAAATGCCATGGGAACTTGGTACCGAGAGAGGCTGGTCAGAGATGGACTGGAAGATTGCCGCTTCAGAGTCAGCAGCCTCAAACTGAACCTGCCTGGCTGCTACCGCCCCCTGCTGGCAGTGCCGCACAACCTCAGGTATCAGCTGCAGAGAGCAGCCAGCAGAGAGGGTGGAAGAACGATGGCAGGTTCGGAGTCGCTCACTCTCACGTTAAACTTCGACTTGGACTCCTCGTGCTATGCTACCATCTGCCTCAGAGAGATCATGAAGTGTGACCCCTGAAGGTTAAAGGAGGACATAGCTGTTGTATTTGTTTGAAGGAGAAGAAAACAGCTTTTCTACAATACTTTGTACTTTCATTGACCGTTATTATGTTACTAGTAGTCTTTTAGTTTGTTGTTGAAGACCGTAAGTATAAAGAAAAATCATATTGTGCACTTCAAAAAGCATAATGAAAGGAGGCCACTGCCAAATGTGAACAAATGTCTATGTAAAAGAATTCATGCAGTATGTTTCTCGTGCCATAAATAAATCCTGTAAAACAACAAAGTTTCTGATTTTTAAAAAAAAAAATTTCTGTATTTTCATTCAGAATGTTTAAGTTTGAAATCTTAAAAACACAATTTGAGTGGGTTCAACTCCACACTCTCCATCTTAAAGATAATAAAGCATTGACCTAAAATTTCAGAAATTAACTGCAATCTTAACTAAGTCCACTTAAAATGTGCATGTGATTTTTTTTTTTTTTTAAAAAGAGAGACCAATAACCTTTGACCTTCACAAAGGCTTTGTTCACACTGCAGGCGAAGGCGCATCAAATCCAACTTTTTTGACCTTATGCGACCCATATCCGATCATGGTATGACAGTATGAACAGCACAAATCCGATATTTTCAAATCCGATCTGGGTCACTTTCGTATGTGGTACTGAATCCGATACGTATCTGATGTTTTAGAAAGCGACTGCGGTTTGAACGGTCATGTCGCATTAAATCCGTCTTTTACGTCACTGACACAAGACAGACGGCAATTAGCGCTGGAGAAGGGCACAAGAAGACATCGTGAACGCTTCCTGGCCATCCAGTGAAACTGTTGGGAAGACAACGTTGGAGAAACATGAACATTTTATTTGTACTGTATAATCTGCAGGTTCTGACAGAAATCTGCAACTATCCTTTGAAGCACCGCTCCACTCTAAAACAGCAATAAGGATAATTATTAGGCCATATGTAAATAACAATATAACTTAAAGAAACATTGGGAAACGTAAAGTCCGAAACAAGTCTGTAGATTAAGGGCCATCAGTCAAACAATACGTTTGGTCTGGATCTAAACAGAGCACGTTGTGTGTGATGTCTTCTTTTGCGCATGCGGGCCGCTTTGAGGGTTCACACTAGAGCGGATTTGATCAAAAAATTGGAATTGAGCATTAAGATCTGCAGTTTGAACGTAGCCAGAGAGGTTCCAGAGCCTCTGTTGTGCTGTTGGGAGCATTTTGCTGGCATGATTGGAGTCTGCTTTTTCCCTTCTCCCCAGTTGTCGTTTTAAAGTTGTTTTGCAGGTGGACTCCATCTCCCTGTTCTCTTCTTATCCCGGCTTATGTAGCATTTAGATTACACAACTGCCATTCTGATTGCTCAGCAAGGTATATCAATATGTGCTATCACAAGAATATTTAAAGTGTCTCCCAGCATAGTCTCCAACATTGAGTGAGGAGAGCAGGACAGGGTCATTGAAAAGCATTAACCCACTGCCAGAGCCCTGAAAATGACCTCCAGTGTACCTGTCAGAAACGGACTCCAATAGTATGAGGTGAGGTGGCAACATCTGGCAGAGTTACCTGTGCTCACAGCTCAGCACCATACAGATCAACTGACTTTTACCAAAGAACACTGGGACTGGCCGGTCTGCCACTGATGCCCTATTCTCTTCACAGATAAGATCAAGTTCACACTGAGCGCATGTAACAGTCCTGAAAGAGTCTGGAGACATTGTGGTAAATGTTTTGCTGATTGCAAGATCATCCAGCATGACCAGTTAGGCAATGGGTCACTGATGGTCTGGTGAAGAATATTCTTAGAGCAACACGCAGATCTCCACATCCATGTTAGACCTTATGCTAGTGACATGGGGTTGGCAATACTCTGCACCAGAAAGAGACGCTCATGGATAACTGATGTATTGATGCTAATGAACCACCGTCACATTTGGTAAACCTGAATCCAGCTGAGGCAAATTGGGCCACAGATGCTTACGGATGCACTCATCCAGGTCTGAAAGGAGATTCCCCAGGACACCATCCACTGTCTCATCAGAGGCATGCCTAAACATGATCTCACGCTGCCAATAGTGACAAGCACACTAGCAATAAGCAAGAGTAGAGGAAGGATAAGGAACGAGCACTGATCTGTGGCCACCACCTGTGAAACCATTTCCTTTCTGGGGCTTATCTTGTTGCTTCTCCACCTGTTATCACTTTGATGAAATGGATTTGCAAATGTTTATGCTTCCTAACTAGAAAGATTTAAATTTAACAGACTTTATGTTATGTCACTGTGATTATCAAGCGTTACCTTATTTCTTATTTATTTTTTAAAGAAGTGCAAATAAATAAATCTTTCATGGGGGTTTGAAATGTATTCTTCCAAATTATCTAGATGCTTTAAAAAATTGATTAAATCACAGTAAGTGATATCCTCTCCTAGACTAGTCTTGATGGGCAGCTGGGGCTCAGGAGGCTCAGGGGGTTTTATACCAGTCAAAAGATTTATGGTTCAATCTCCAGCTCCTACCCAAGCATGTCCATGCCCAAGCATCCTTGGTGATGAATGCTGATAGATTCATCATAATGTGAGTGTGTGAATGTTATATAATGTGCTTAGGCATAGAATAAAAAGCACTGAGCGCGTAGTTGGGTGAATCAGACTTGCACTAAAAAGCACTTTGACCACTCAGTTAAAAAGTGCTCTATTAATACCAGTGCTTTTAGATCGTTCTCTTATTTATAGACTGACAAGGCAACGTGTTGAAATAATGCAGCTATCCATTTTTTCACCATTGGATTTAATCTGCATATGGCTTGTTTCCTATTAAGGCACTCATATTTCCATTTGGAACACTGGCATGGATTTATTACACTGTCAAACAGATACCACCAGATGGCGAAAACACACCATATTAGTCAAGCAAACGTCACAGGTACTCCTAGCGGTGTAGTGTCACACAGTAAAGTGGTTTAAACTATTTTGTAGAGTATGGACTCCTTAAGTGTTCACCAGTTTACTATTTTCCAAACTGGTATTATGCTCATCATCTTATCTGACAGAACAGCAGCTGCCCCACATAGCTGAAAGGTTAATGATAATGTTTAGGATTTCAGTGCACTCCTTTTCTGTGACTGAATCCAGCCCTCCAGTTCACATGATCCCCTCTCGTTTAAACATAGAGCGGTGGACCAGTGAGAGAGCCATTTTAAGAACCAATAAAAAGCATAATGAAGGATAAAACTCGGGTGTAATTACGTTGCTAAGGGGCAGCTTTCGATCTGGATTAAAACGGAGCCAGCTTTGCCTCATGTGACTAATTTATGGAATTTTGATGAGAATGTTTACAGACACCAGCATATGAAACCAATCTCATGAATAACTCATGCTGGTCATACCTCTAAGCTATTCTTAATAGCTATCACTGTAAGTAATACGAAAAGCGACTGCTTGCATGGGTGTTGTTGTTAAAGGTGGGTTCTGACATGCAGGCTGTCATCAAACCACTGCACTGCTTGATAAAATATCTGCCTGTAAGCTAAACTGTCTGGTAAAGAAATACATCAGCACTAATGAGTTTCTTCACTTGTTGAAGATTTTTGTGGCAAACTTGCATGCTTGCACAGCGCACAGACTACATCCTACAGTACTGAACATTCTGTTAGATGCCACAGGTGTACTCTGGATATCAAATGTTTTTAGGTCACTGTTATATATTGATATTTTGTCATTTTTAGTCTTAAACCAAGACTCTTAAACAAAGAGTCTTATCAGTGGCTAAACCTTAAGATCTACCCATCCAATCCATCTTCCACCAATCAAAATCCAAAGAGCAAAATAACTAAAATAACCATCTCAAAACTACTAAACTAATGATATAAGCTTAAACGTTTAATTTTCCATTGATCCAACAAGGTGCCGGAAACATTCCTCAGAGATTTTGCTCCACATTGACACAAACAGTTGTGGAAGATTTGTGGGCTATGCATCCATTATGGGAATCTCCCATTCCACCACATCCCATAGGTGTTCTCTTGGATTGAGATCTGGGAGACCTTAGAGGTCATTTGACTCCAATGAACTCACTGTCATGTTTAAAGCGCCAATGTGAGATGAGCTTTGCTATCCTGCTAGAAGCAACCATTAGAAGATACACTGTGGTCATAAAGAGGTGGACATGTTCTTGTCTGACCCAACCATCCTAATGTGGCAGCAGAAATTAAGATTCATCTGATTGTTTTTCCAGTTTTCTACTGTTCAATTCAACTGTAGCCTTAGTTTCTTGTTTGTAGATACCAGGAGTGGCACCCGGTGTGGTCTGCTGCTGTAGCCTATCTGCTCCAAGGTGTGACCTTACACTGTTCTGCATACCTTGGTTGTAATCGGTATGGAAGGTGTGGCCATTCTCCTCTGACCTCTGATATCAACCATTTTCACCCAGAGAACTGCAGCTCATTGGAAATTTTGCCTTTTTGAGACCATTTGCTGTAATCCTAGACACGGTTGTGTGGGAAAATCCCAGTAGATGACCAGTTTCTGAAATGCTTAGTCTGCCTGGCACCGACAAGCACACCGCAAAGTATTTAACATGTCTACATGCCTAAATCCACTGCTGTGTTGCTTTGATGTGATTAGCTAATTGCATATTTGCATTAGCATGCTGTCTTAATTTAAAATGAATATAATATTTTATTATACCAGAGATTTGGTTGCTTTTAATATTTTGAGCGTCAGAAGTATCATTGCTCACAGTAATAAACTGTTTTTACATTGAGTACTTTGAAATGTTTTGCTTTACACTAACATTTAGCTCACTTGCAGTTTAAAACCAGTGCCGAGTAGTATCACTCTACATTATAGGCAAAGAGTGACTGACACACGGGATGAGTGACTTCTCCTCACTCTCGGGCTAATTCGCAATCCAGCCGGCTGTGGAGAAATGTTGACCCACTTCAGCAGCAAAGATGACAAATTTACTGCACATCTCACTAGCTGAAAGGCCTGAGAATGACAAGGAAGTTATGAGAGACATTTAGCACTGATATGGTCTGACGTTTTCCCCCTCACAAAGAGAGATGGAGGAAAGGCTGTGAAAGACACCATCAAATGAGGAAGCACTGTATATCACTCTTAATTTTCCTAGTTTTTCATTACCTGGTGAAATTTGGTTGTTTCTTACTCAGTCGTCAATAATATATGTTTATGCCATTTCTGGTAGTGGTTTGGAGGCTCCTGTAGTTACTGAGGAGGAGGAAGCCTTATATGACAAAAGGAAGGAATGCTGGATGAACAATGGAAGAAGTAAGGAAAGCAAGCAGGAAAAATCACTTAGCAATCTAATGCAAAACAATGAAATGCTATATATGACTAATGGTGAAATTAAGGGCAATTTTTGAAGTGCACACTGCTGTTTCTGGTTTGACAAATACAAAACATGCCCACACACACTGATTGAACATATAAACACCTCTCTAAACTGCCTGTCCCTCACTCAGTTGACTGACAGGTGGTGCACAGTGTAGTTAGACAGACACTGATATGCAGGTGGACCTGTGTTTGTTTTGATCTGCTCTGTCTCTGTGTCAGTCTCTGTTTCTGTCTCTGTGTGTGTTGTTGTTGTTTCTAAGTCCTGTCTACCGTGTTAATGCAGTAACCACTGCGGAGTATTCTCCAGACTGGAGGCTGATCATTGTCATGGGAGGTGGGATAAGGACGAGCAACGCTGCTATTGTTACCGTGTCAAAATATGTTTTGACTCTTCCTAATAAAAGAAAACATTCCCATCATTGCTGTGAACCTGCTCATACACTTACATTTAAGGTATTTGTTTATTCAAATGATGCACTGAGTTCAGTGGCGCTTCTTGGATTGGATTCTAGTCATTTTGCGGGAAATGAAACTAACACGAAGGAAGCTGTTGTCAAAACAAAGACCTTTAAAAAGTGGTTTAAAAATTTGGTATGTGGGCCAATCTTTTCTTTTTGACGCTGTTATTTAAGATGTAGTTTTAAAAAGCATCTTCTGTTATTGGCAAAAAAGTTGTGTATTACTGATTTAAGCCATGCCTGACTCTGCTTGCAGCTGCTTGCCCTATAGCAGCAAAACTATTCAACATAGTTGACCAAGGTTTTTTTCCTCTTTAGTTTTTGAATTTTCATTTATCGTCTGTTATAAATGTTCATACTGATATATTGGCAAATAGCTAATATTGGCCATTATACCAGCCCTGCCATAGTATCAGTAACTTAAGAGCTGACATAGAAGTATCAAAAAGCGAATGCTTGTTATCCTTCTGGTACGTTTTTGGACACTTCCTGCAAAAAAACCCCCCAAAATTCAGATTGTGATTGACACAGTGTCATTAAAAGAGAATGTTTTCAGATTATTTGGTTTAGGGTTTTTCCTCCAAATATATTTCTTGGACTGGTACACGAGCTAACAGGGCATGTTTCCTTTCTTTTAATTTTAAAAAACGCACATGGCCATGCCCTTTTATTATGCTACCATGCCATTCAACAGTAACACCACACAACCTCTTTGCTGCCCAGAGGCTGCCATGTCACCCATTTTAGTGTTCTCCAGTGTCCCACATGTGAGATGCCTCCATGTGGAAAATGAACTGACCCAGTAACTGCAGCTGTGGTATTGACAAGTGGAACGGAGGGGAATGAATGAGTGAAACAAGATTGATTATGGGATAAGTTAATGCTGCCGTGCTGCAGGAACGGTACTGGTAGCACATGTTAGATGTGCTACCACTTCATAGGACAAAACAATGATGATGAAAGGTGTAATGTCAGTCCACAATGCGTAGTGTGTTGTGTCTAAATGAGAATGGCGGTCTCAAAGTAGTGTATAAATTTCATATCATTCCTTTTTATTAAAATGATGTGATGCAGATGTGTAGAGCAGCACTGATGCCAGGTTTGAGTGCGGCTCAGGCAGCAGTGAAAAACAGCAAACCTGCTGTGCCAGTTAGAGTTTAAGGAAATCCCTTTTTTGTGTGGAAAAATTAATCTTATAACCATTAGACCAATTCCATTTCTAGCTGAAAAAAGCACAGCTCCAACAGATCTCTTTTTTTTTAAGATAAAATAAAAAGCTATAAAACATCTGGCTGCTAAAATATAAGAAGTGCCTGTTGCTAACTTTTGGATATGACCAGGTACCACGTCCAGCCAATGGAAAAAGTTAATTTCCTGCCCTGTTTGTGACCCAACTTTTTACACACTCCGGCACACCAGCGGGATTGTGGTAAACTGCCTCCACATGAGCCCTTAATGGGTTACTTGCTACAACCGGGAATTTTTCTCACATTGTAAAAGTTAAGATTAAAAAAAAAAAAACCTGTTAAACCTCTTCCCTACACTGTGGACTCTGTGCCAGAGCAGAAGACTCTCACTGACTGCAAGGCACAGAGAAACAGAGGAAAGCTCATTATTTTTAATGGTGTCTCTCCACTGGTTAAGAGAGAAAAAGAAAGAGGGCTCAATAGCTTGTTCCAGACTGCAGCACTGCAACCAGTGTTTAGCAGAAACATTAGGTCTACCTGAATATATATATAATTTCTCGTGCCTTAACATTACATATGAAGCTAAGAGATGACCAGATAAGTTGTTGTTTATGCAAGCTTTTAGTATGTTCTATAGTAATGTTTTTAAGTTTAGGGACCTTTATGGATTTACCAAAATGTGAGTAAAAACGAAATCAATACAAGTGTTTTTAGGATACCTTTTTTTAGGAAGTCAGAGTTAGGCGATGGTTAGCTTAGCTTAGCATATAGCTTGTTGGAAACGGTAGGAAGCCGCTAGCATCAATAGACATAGCTATAGGGAACTCACTCACTGATTTTGGAAGTCTCATTTTGAATAAGATCCCATGTTGTTTTTTAAGAAATCCAGATGTGAAGGGGGGAGCGCCTGGATGTGAAACAACTTGCTCACTGGATAACAACTTGTTTTCTATAAGTTGTTAGCGAATGACCATACCAGGTATCAGCCTCCTTGTTGAAACATAGTATGGCAAAGGTTTACAAAATCAATTTGATTTTGTATTCAATATGACCTAAACTGTCGGGATATTAAACCCGCTGACTTATATAGGACTGGAAGTCTTTTTGGAACCACAGCTATTGCTATTTAATGCAGGTTTAAGATACTTCCACATTTTCTTCATTTCTCTGATGTGGAAGCTACATTAGGGTGACCAACTGTCCTCTTTTCCCCGGACATGTCCACTTTTCACATTCTGTCCAGGGCATCCGGGGGGATTTTCGAGATGGATGAAAATGTCCGGGTTGCTTATAGGCCTACAGAGGAGCCATATGTGCAACATCATCCCCGAACTGCTGTGTTGTAACTGGTTGTTCCGCGCTCACAGATGGGACAGAGCATGGAGTGGTGCGCTGAAAAGATGAATGATTGTAAAAGAAAACAACTATTTTATACAGCTAAAAAGAGCAAAAAAATTCTAAAGGGAACATTTATTTATTTTTATTTTATTTTATTAGTATTTTCCTTAAATGTGTCAAATATATATTTTCTCATCTAAATGTCCACTGCGCTGTCAGCCAGGGGGCGGTAATGCGCCTTAACATTGGTTGCCAACCAAGAAGAAGAAGAAGCTGTGAGCCAGGAGGGAGGGGGTGAGTGAGTCCTGAGTGATTCGCTTACGCTACGATTCAGCACAGGAGGGAGGGGATGAGTAACTCAAATGTGCTGTTAGCATGTTAGCTGAGCGATGCTCCTGTGAACCGAGGAGCTATTGTCTTGATGTGAGCTTCTACTCAGGGGTTTTTCTTCCAGTTCAGAGCAGAAATGTTTTTGTTAAGAAACTGGCTGTTGTTTTTCCCCCCACAATTTTAATTATAAGCTAGATATATTTCTACTAATGGAATTAGATTGTTAACAGCAACAGGGATGAGTCAGTTGCGCTTGTGAATCATGATTCTCGAATCAGTAAAGTGATTCTCAAGTATTGAACGATTCGTTCACGAATCGAACATCACTACACCAAGACTGAAGCTATTGTCAATGGTGTGATAGTGCTACATTCAGTGGAAGTCACGCTTGAAGCTCTTAATGAAATCCAGAACTGTGGCATTTCTCAGACTTAAGTAACCATGGAACAGGGAAAATATTCCCAATCATACTTTGACTGGAAGAATGGTGGTGCGCAAACAAAATTAATTGAGGTTAGAAACGCCAAATGAGACAGCAGAAACTATTGCACAATACCTCACTGGTACCTCACTATAATTTTTCTTATACGGATGAGGCATTATTTCTGTAACATTATTTAATTCCAGTGGTTTTTAAGTTTTTTTTTTTGCACTTGTTGACTTGTAAAAGCCTATATGACATTTTCTATTTCACCATTCATTAACCGCACAAAGAAGGCATCTTTTAAATATGTTAAAATTTTCTTGAAACAAACAGTATTATTAAAATTCTTCATGACTGGGCCAAATGTCCTCTTTTTTTGGAAATCAAAATATGGTCACCCGAAGCTACATCAATGTTTTATACTCTCTGTTGTCTATATGCAGTATTATTTTTTCAGTTAACACATTACCCTTTACTATTTATTTAAATATTTAACAAATAATCTAATGTCAACAACTTTTGATCTTACCTGCATTTACATGCTCACATTTCTTAGAATTTATACATTATTTTTAACTACAGTTCTGGCAGCCTAACTATGGTAAGAAGACTTTAAGCATTAATGCATTCAGGGTACGAAATACTTGCGATAGGGTCAGGTAGACGCAGATTTTCGCCTTATGTCCACTTGATTCAATTGACTGGTTGTGTTCTGCACATGGATTTGCCACAAAACAACACTGGAATAAAGTTGGAGGTATTTTTTTAAACAGTTTGCACCACTGCATTTCTCAGGCTCTGTATTTCAGTCTTAATGCCAGGCTAGTAGAGCTGGGCGATATGAGATTTTTTCATATCACGATATGTTTTTTTCATTTCAGGCGATAACGATATCTATCACGATATAAGCCAAATAACTATATTTGTAAGATTTAAATGTGCCGTTGCTCACAAGTAAAATGTGAAATAATCAGCAGCTTGTTTTTATTTAAATATTTATTTCCCATAATAAGTTCAACAGGGTAGATGTACTTAAGGAACATGAGACTTTTTCAGATAAATAAAGGCAAATATTGCAAACTACACAAAAGGCAGCCGCTAAAGCGTTTAAGTTTCAAAATAGAACAAACGAAACAGACTAAATTGTCAATTCCACTTAGAAACAAAATATTAATTCTAAAAATAAATCTTAGTTTGTTTTACAGAAGAACAGACAAAACTGACTAACTTTTGTCAATATCAAATAAACTGAGAACTAAAAGGAAATTCTCAATCTCTCCTTGTTGTATAGCTGAGCTTTTCAAACAGTTTTAACAGTTACTTTAGTCTGACAAAAGCCGAATGACGAATTAGCGCTTCCAGTCAGAGACTGAGGCTACGTCCACACGTACACGGGTATTTTTGAAAACGGAGATTTTCCATTTTCGTTTTAAAAAAATAATCCCGTTCACACGTAAAGGCAGAAATGAAGGAAAACGCTGCTATGAACATGCCAAAGCAGCAGGTGGCGCTAGATTCCTAACCGTGCAGAAATACTGGCCAATCAGAAGTCTAGAAGCCTCGGTGGGAAAAAGTAAACAAAGCTGGGGCATAGAAGCAGAACCGAGTCGTATGTGTGGACGGACAGTAACTTTGTGTATATGTAAGCATTTAAACACTGCAGAGAGTAGAATTAACAGTATTGTAGAAATTCATTTCACCGAAACAATAACGTGGCGCACAGTGTGACGCATGCACCAGTTTATTGTATTTCCAGACTTGCTTTCGGCACAATTTACAGTGCACGCTACTCTGTTTTTTGTCAGACTTGAAATAGCCGAAATACCTTCACACTACGGAACTTCTATGGCTCTTCCGTTCGACAATCTCTCCGGCATTGGAACCATCATCTGTTTTCTCTTCGGTCACGCTCGGTTGATTTTTCTAGTCGGCACACTCATTTCCTCCATTACGCGCTGGCTCCATTACCCGCTGGCTGCTTCCCAAACAAACACACGTGTGGCTTGGCACTTGTGCTGTACGTAACAAGTCACGCGACGTGACGCTGCGGCTGTGATTGGTTCGGCTCTGCGCTACTTAATTTGGATTGGCTGACCTTTTTTTTTTTTTTTTTTTTTTAAATGGTAAATGGTAAATGGCCTGTATTTATATAGCGCTTTTCTAGTCCCTAAGGACCCCAAAGCGCTTTACATATCCAGTCATCCACCCATTCACACACACATTCACACACTGGTGATGGTAAGCTACATTGTAGCCACAGCCACCCTGGGGCGCACTGACAGAGGCGAGGCTGCCGGACACTGGCGCCACCAGGCCCTCTGACCACCACCAGTAGGCAACAGGTGAAGTGTCTTGCCCAAGGACACAACGACCGAGACTGTCCAAGCTGGGGCTCGAACCGGCAACCTTCCGATTACAAGAGGACAAGAGCGGCGAGGTCTATCGCGATAGCTTAATTTCTCTATCGAGTAAAAGTTATATCGCGATACATATCGTTATCGTTCTATCGCCCAGCTCTACAGGCTAGCAATGAGCGTATTTTAAAAAAAACAACTCTCTTTACAATGTTGAATATAGTTTTTACTTTTCTGTAAAATGTGTTGTATGTTGGAAATGTTTAAGGTGGTTTTCACTCTCTCTCTCACTCTCTCTCTCTCTCTCTCTCTCTCTCACACACACACACACACACAGATCTTAAGAGTTACAGTGCTGAGGTTTCGCATCCTGTGTCCTTTCATTGCCATCAGCCTCACTCTTTTACATCAATCAGTTTCTCGGCGGTGTAACTGGTTTGGAGTCTGCCCGTAGTCCTGTAATTACCGACTAAATCCCAGCTGTATGTGTGTATTTGCAAAATGTGTGTGCTCACGGAGAGATAGGAATGAAAATAGCAGGCAGGCCACTTTGGAGCAGCTGCGCTGCTGCGTCTGTTGGGTTTAGTGCCCGAGGAAGAAAGTAAAAGAAAGTTGTCTTCACAGTGATTGATGGAGTAGCTTCCTGTCCTGATAGAGGTTATTGAAGACCTTGGAGGGACTGTCGTTGTTTTCCAATCCTCTTAAATATTCTGCTTCTTTCTGCCCTAAACCCCCTTCATCTTTTTTACTTCCTTACTGCTTCCCCCTCCTCTCTTTAAAGCTCCATGCTCCATTCCCTTAACTCTCCCCTTTGTTTTACAAAGGAATGACATACTGTTTACATATGACTTGCTGATATCGCCATATGCCAAATTATCTCCACAGTATCTCACATGTGGCCATGCTTGGACAATTAGATAATGTGTTGAGGAAAGTAAAAGCACTATTTATCAGAATCAGAATCAGAAAGGGTTTTATTGCCAAATGTTGAGCAGGTTTACAACATTAGGAAATTGCTGCGGTGCTTCAGTGCAAACATACTGTCATAAAAATATAAAAATAAGAATAAGAATTAAAAGTGCTAAGTGGATAGATATATACATGATATATACATGAGTGCAGGTGGTGATCAGTGCCAAACATGGAATGATGCAGTGAACACAGCGTATCACAGACGTAAGCTTACAAGCACATTATACCCTGCTAAAATTGGATATGGCACATATTTCATGCTGTTATTCTCTGTCTACACAATCAGTCGAGCCTGTAGAAAATATATCTTGCTAGTGTTTAGCTAGTCCCACTCTATTCATTCCAGCTTTACTCTCACTTGTTATCTTTGTTTATCATCATACTTACTTTCCTTCAGCTTCACGTCTTCACTACAATGTAACAACTCATGAAGGAATGTTTTGAAAATCGAAACTCTGGTCAGCAAGGTAAACCAGAAGCTAGGGCAAGGCTAGAATTAGCTTAGCTTAGCATAAGCACAGAGTGACTAAGCTTCATTCATGTATCTCATTTGTTTAATTTGACTGCAAATAAATGTTCAAGAAGAGCATTAAGACTTATGAGAAAGGGTTTACGAAGACATGCATTTCATTGACATGAAAAGTCGTGTCCTGACATGAGTTAAAGTGTGTGCAATAAGATATCATTTATATTTGCTGAGATTTGCACAATCATTTACAAAAGTAGCTGAATTACTTTGTTATTCTGACTTTGTGTTGTCCGCATAACACCACAACCATCCACTCATATTGTTTTTGAGAGTGCACTGCAGGGTTTTAGAGGACTTATGAGCTTCTGTGAGCCATTTAACCACAAAGCATGTACACTTGCTCTGACTGCCAAAATATACTGTTGGTTTTAGCTTGATTTCATACCTACATGGCAACAGTTGGTTCATGTTACTTTTTTGAAAGGTATGAAAAACAAATTGACTTTGACATCACCTAAGCCCATAAAGCCATCTCAATAACATTAAATTGTGTTTATGTAAAGAACAGCTGTGACCTGAACATGCTAGTGTTGCCTAAATATTCATTTTTAAGCCACTCACAACACATTTCTCTCTTACTGATCTTAGTCAATTCTTAGTCAACAATTAACAGACATTTTTTTTATTACCAAAGTGGGTCAAATGGCCTAGTCTTGGTCTGATTTTTCGCCTGGTCGCACAGTTGCTGCAGATTTGTTTACACATCCATTATGGGAACTTGCTGTTCCACCAGATCCCAAAGACTGGAGACCTTTTTCCTTCAGGACTGCCTTAATTCATCATGGCATAAATTCAACAAGGTACTGGAAGCATTCCTCAGAGATTTTGGTCTATATTGACATCAACAGTTGCTGCAGATTTGTTGGCTGCACATCCATTATGGGAATCTACTATTCCACATATCAAAGGTTTTCTATTGGAGTGAGATCTGGTGACTGTGGAGGCCATTTGAGAAAATCAAACTCAGTATCATGCTCAAGAAACCACTTTGAGATTATCTGAGCTTTGTGACACGGTGGATTATTTTGCTGGAAGTAGCCATCAGAAGATTGGTACAATGTGGTCAAGGGCTGGACAAGAAAATATCCCACACATCATTACACCACCAGTGTGAAATGTTGATACAAGTCAGGATGGATCCATGCTTCTTCTACTTTTTTTTCCTTCTTTTTTTTTTTTTTTTGCAAAATTGAGACTCATTTGATCAGGGAATTTTTTCCCCAGTCTTCCAAAAGCCCATGCACATCCGATGAAGCTTCAGTTTAAAGATGAGCCATGCCTATTTAATGTTAATGGCTTGGAAGATTACATGTTGATAGGATTGCCACAGAGTGGAGTCATTTTACTTTAAACTGGTCACTGGTTTTTAACTAGAAGTGAAATCATTTCTATGCTGATGACATTCAGCTGCATATGTATTTTAAGCCTCATCAGCTGGATTGGCTCTGTGACAATGACCTTGTTTTAAAAACCTAGACTGAGACCATGATTATAGCTCCTCCTGAACTACATTCTAAAATCAGTCAGGTTCCTGCTTCTTTCTGTCCAACTGCTAAGTCAAACATTCAAAATCTTGGGAGTGATATATGATTCTTCTCTGGGCCTTGACTTGCTTGTAAAACCTTTGTCTCGTTCCTGTTTCTTTCATTTAAGGAACATTTCTAACTTGCGACACATGGTCTCCTAAGCTGAACTGGAAAAGAAATTGTTCATGCACTTCTGTCATCGTGTTTAGATTATTGTAATGTCCTGTTTACCAGCTTGGACAAATCATCTCTTTCTTGCCTCCAAGCTATACAAAATGTTTCGGCCAGACTACTAACACGTTCTAGCAAGCGAGCTCACATTACTGCAATTTTATATTCTTCCTATTGGCTCCCAATAGTTTTTAGCTTTTTAAAAAAAAAATTCTTCTTTTAACATACAGAGCACTAAATGGCCAGGCTCTAGATTATCTATCTTGGCTATTCTCACAAAATACACTGCTGCTCGTTGTCTCCGTTCACACACTCAGAGTTTGTTAGTTGTTAGTTGTTGTCTTTCGGTCTGTGGTACCAAGGCTGTGGAACAGTGAACCACTACAACTATGTTTGGTTGACTCTGTGGATACTTTTAAAATAAAATAAATCAATTTGAAAAATTCTCAACAGAAAGCCTGTTTAGACAGAAAAGTTTTTAACTGCTTTTTAAAACTACCTATTAATTTTACTGTTTTATTTCATCTTTTGTATTGTCTATACCTAATGTTCTTGTTTATTTTAACGCTTTGTCCCACCTGTCTGTGAAAAGCTCTTAATAAATAAATTTGACTTACTACAAGTCTTCCTAGAGCTAATTAGATGGATCCTTCCCTATAATCCAGACATATACAGAGATATCCCACCAGACTCCAACCACAGTTTAAAAGTCTATTCTCTATGCATTCTTTGTCATCTTTCACATGTGAAATTTACAGTCTCTTACCGTTAAACTTAATTCAGAAAAGCTGACCATCACTCGGCTAGGCTATAAACCCAAATTACTTTAACTGCCGGTGAAGAGGGTAGAGATGACAAAAAACAAAAGGGCTGAGAAGCAGGAACAGTTCAGTGTCTAATTGAATTAAGTATGAGGGGAGATTTTCCAAGAATGGTGCCTTTGTGCTGGAGCATCTGGAAAAACCTGACATCCATTTGTGTGCGTGGTCCTTTAAAAAGAACTGTTCTGCAGAGGAAGTGGACTCGGTCCAGTTAGGGGAAGGGAAAAAAGAGAGAATGAGAAAAAAAATCATTCATCATCATAAATGAAACACGAAAACACTGAATTGGTGGCATTCTATTGAGCAGAAGGAACTGAGCGGAACAACAGATGGGATCATGTGCAGTTGGTTTGGGTAAGGCCACACAGGGAGAAACAAATGTGAATATTGTAGATGTTTGCAATGATAAAATATAACCACTCTGTAGCAACACAATACAAAACAATACCATGACTGATCCCTAACACCCCTGCAAACTCTTATCAGTACCTCGCTATGGTTTGAGCAAATGCGCAGGATAAGTCGACCGCCATGCCCTCCCTTTTCTCACTGAAATAGTTATTTGGAGGAGCATAAAGCTTGCATGGCTCCCTGATCTCTTATAAGAGTTCAACACATTCAGATAGAGAAAAGAGAACATCCGCTGCAGTCAGTTTATTCCAAACGAATTAATCCGCTACATCAACACTGTCAACCTGTCAAAATATATCCGATCAAAGGGCAAGTCCAGGTTGTCCTCTGACTTCTGAGTGTTTGTGTTGGAGTAGTTACACGTTAATGTGTATCTGGGAGAAATACAGTTGTAAAGACAATTCTTAACTGCTTGTATATTACTAAAAAAAAACAGAAGAATGATTCATAGCCTGGATGAGACTGTGAACTGGAGGATTTTGCTCATGGTTGTTCAGAGAGCACTAAAGCACAGTTCAGTGTTTCCAATTTTAATGACTGAAGAGGTTTCATACCAGCTTTATTGCCTTGTTGCAAAACATGGAAGGATTAAATGAATCGTTTTTTCTTCAAAGAAATTAAAGTTTCTAACCAGGTTCATTCATTGGTCCAAGATAAAATATTAAATGAATTAATGTATATATTACCATTAGATTTACTTTTAAGAAAATCTTGCTAGGCCTTCCAGATTTGTTCCCAATTCTTTAGTGACTATACACATGTAGTGTATCGTATTTTTACCCCAAACATGTTAGAGTCTGTTCAAACAGATGACTTTTCTACAACTTTTTTTGGTTGTAAATAAATGAAGTATGTTCCTGGACAAAATTTCTAGGCACAGCCAAGTGGTGGAGGGTTTCCGGTTTCCTGAGCTCATGATCACCCCTTTGCTTTTTGTGGAAGGTGTGGTTCTGTTGGCTTCATCAGTAGGTAATCTCCAGCTCACACGGGTGGTTTGCAGTGAAACAACTGACTTGGAGGTGCTAAATCTAATTTCTGAGGTTACAGTACTTTTCCAGAAAAGGATGAAGTAGCCCCTCTGGGTATGGAAGGAGTTATTGTTCCAGGTGTCCCCAAGTATCTCCGGGTCCTGTTCAAGAGTGGCTAGGGAGTGGAGTCAGAGATTGACAGAAAGAGATAGGTGATCGTAAACGTGAAGCTGTCGACTGTAGCCTAGGAGGTAGAGCTACTTATCATCTGCTAATTGGAAAGTTGGTGGTTCAATCCTTGGCTCCTTCAGTCTGCATTGAAGACTGTGCAAGATACTGAACCCCAAGTTGTGAATGTGTGTGAATGATGGGTAAAAAGCGCTTCAGCATTGAAAAAAGTGCTAGAGTAGAAAGGTTCTATATTAGAGCCAGTCCATTTACTGGTCTGTCTACGTTCCTGCCTTCACCTCTGGCCACAAGCTCAGGGTAGTGACCGGCTGCGGACATAAGGAAACTGGATGGCTGGATAGATGGATGAACGCTACAAAAAGCATTGTATCCATAGATGCAGCTTGTGTTTTCTGAAACTGTTATGTTGGTTTCTAAGTATTGCATTCATGATAAGTTTTAACTCACTCTAAAAGTTTTTATGTGGCGTAAGCTGATTTCATTTACCATTATCCACAAACTGCAGACATTATGTTACACAGTTAAGATACTGTGAGCATTGCAAAGCCAAAGCCAACTACGGACGTTTTTATTTTTGGTACATATGGTTGGCATATGTGGTCAGTGCCCTGAAATGCACTGAACAGGATCATGCAGTCAAATTGGAGGGTACCCAGATGTCTATATCAAACCTTGTGTTAAACATCTGATGGCAAGACTTGTTTCACTCGGAGTGAAATGGACCCTCGCATACTTGCAGATACAGAAGGAATAACGCAGGTGTAGACCTGACATTGTACTTTTGCGTGAAATGTCTCAACAACACTTGGATGGATTGCCAAGAATCTATAATCTCAACCTTTCATCTATCTGCATTATGAGGTCAAAATGGATTGAACAATAGTTGTACACACACAGTGAAAAAATCTCAATCTCAACAGTCCCAGCTCTGCTTTGCATTTAGAGCTAATTGGTTAAAGTTAGTTCTGACATCCTATCAGCTGCCACTGCTGAATTACTGTGACCTATAATGATAGCTTCCACTACAAATGGCCACTGGAAAGAAATGGCTGTGCTTACTACAGCACATCCATGCGTGCAATATGCGGCCATGTCTGCAGGGCTTTGGCACACTGGCAAGAGACCAGGGTGTGAAATTCATCAGCTTATTTCAACAACACTGTTCATTTCTGACAGTTTGAACAGTTGTGTGTATAACATTGGAAAAAGTTGCTCATAATGTGTTGACCTTAGCCAGAACTTCAGGAATGATTGTGGGCTCATACTCTTGACTCTGATTCTTAGTTTTGTAAAGGCTGCGTGATTTATCAAGATAAGGGCTGGGTGGCTGCACACTTAGTTTACATGATTTCCTACTGGAGTCACCTTCTACGTCTGTGAGGGTTTTTTTAATATTCATGTGCAATCTGTCAGAGAACATCAAGAAAACATTCTCATGCAGGATTATTCAGCATTCAAGGAACAAATCAAGGCAGAGCAAGATTACATCTGAACATCTGCTGAGTTACGTGCAGCACTGTATGATGCAAATATAATATATTTTTCGTCAACCTTTTCATGTGTTTTCTCTTAACTCCACAGGGAAAGAAAGCATAGGAGAGAAAGGGAAATTGCCCCATTTAGGGCTGTTTAGAATAAAGTGGTTAAAGAAAGCTTATCTAAACGATGTGGCTGATTAGAGTTAGAAAAAGAAAACGGTGTGCTTATGAAGAATAACGTAACCCGTCTCTTTAATTCCCTTTAATTCCTGTGCTCGCCTGTGAAAAGCTCATTGGGATTTGTAGTCCTGACAACCTCACTGGGAGCAAAGGAGAAGAAATTTGTAAATACTAATTATTCTTACCATACTCCTTTTTTTTTACATCATGAGTACAAAAACACCCATTTTAAGAAAAAGCTTGAAGAGAAAAATTCATACAATTGTATATTTCTGTCTGTCTCTTGCTTGATCACCCTATCTTACTCATAATCATGTCTCACTATTTTTGGCTCACATTAGGTTTATCTTCTCTCTCTGGTGTATTGCTGCGTCATTCCTAGTTCCCTCCCGCTCCCTTTCATCTTCCCCTCGTCTACTAACAAAATGACTTAATTGACTTTGAATGGCTTTTTAAGCCAGACTGCTTTGATTCTGGGAGCATGTGATGGTCAGGCAAGCTGACTTTAAGGTGTTGTCACCAGGTAATCCGATTACTTTTCTCAAGTAACAAGTAATGTAAGGGATTACTATTGCAAAAAAGTAATTAGATTACTGTTACTTTCCCATAAGCACGCTGCATTACTGCGTTACTAAACCGTCGTGATTTTGTTTGTGAGAGTGTTTCATGACAATGATGTAAGCACGTGCGACACCCGTGGCAGCAACAGACGTGTGTAGATCAACAATGGATAACATAGTGCGGGAGAGAGTAGGATCATGCAACGTTTAAAGCGTGGAAGTACTTGCATTACTTTAACTTTTAGTTACTTAGTAAAAAGTGACAAAACATTAACGTCTGCTGCACACTCTGCGTGGAAGAAAACTTGAACTTTAAATCTGAGCAAGCACCTAGCAAGCCATCACGGGAATGTGAAATTCACAGAGAAACCCCCCGGATCCCCCCACTGACATGACCGATGCAGCACCGGTCAAACCTCCACCCGTCCCACTCCTGCTAAACAGGTGAAAATAGATTTAAGAGCTACAGGATTTAGTGCCGCTGAATCTTTTTTGCTGTGTTTTACTTGCATCTATTTGAAAAGAGTGAGTGTAAACACAAAAAAATATTTAATTTTATTTTATATGCTGGAATATGCAGAAAATAGGGTTAAATGTTAAAGAATTTCATCAAGTCAAAGACAGTTGCATATAATTAAATTTTTGCTTAATGCAATGTGCATAAAATTAAAAGATTAAAACTCATAAAACTATTTTTAAAAAGAGGCTTTCCATTTTTTTTTTTACATTTTATATGATGGATTATGCATAAAAATAGAATTGGGGTGAAAGGTCTATTGCTTTATTACGTATTCAGGTTGTGTATCTTTTTCTTTTTTTTTTTAAAAGTAACTAAGTAACTAATTAGTTTTGAAAATAAGTAATCAGTAAAGTAACAGGATTACTTTTTTGAGAAGTAATGAGTAATTAGTTACTAATTACGTTTTTCAAGTAACTTGACCAACACTGGTTGTCACATTATACAATATATATACACAAATCTTTTGGCTTCTTTTTGAATCTAAAATCACTTTGATAATAAATTGGATTTAAAAAAATAGTTTTTCATTGCTGAGGCATTGTACATCGAAACTATTTGCACTGTTTGGATGTACAATGTAGATACAGTACTGGATTTTTTTCATTAATTAAAATGTGTAGGTAAACTTCTTTAAGCTGAGAGGGGAATTTCATTAGATGTGGCCCACAGTGTGAAATTAGTTTCACGTGCCTGCTGCAAAGTGAAAAAGCATTATTTGTTTTTAGGTAATGTAAGCTTCTCGTGAAGAGCAGCACATCTGTGGTGGAAAAGGTTTCCTAGTGGCACTTTGACCAGGACAGTTTTCTAAATAAGGGTGTGTAAAACACACTTATACACTGGAAAAACCAAAATGATGACGTGCTGATTTGGACTTTAGGAATTCCATATATTAAAGAAAACACCTGCATCCGTTTCTTAATGGAGTGCTGGCCCATTATAAACTGCCAAAACAGCTTCAGTATAGCTTGGACTTTAGTGCAAAGTGTGTGACACTGATTTTCGTTTTCTCCATGGCGTCCACTTGGGACAGCCAGGAGGTTATTTCCACTGCAGCTCCAGGGGCAGCCCCTGAGCAGCTGTTACCGGTTCTGAAAGAATTTAAATTGATGCATAGTCCAAGTTCTTACATCTGCTGGGCATTGTTTGTTTCAGCTTGCTAAAACAAGAACCAACTCCACTCCAAGGTTGTGAACTGCATAGTAATGTAAAGTAGAGTGTAGTTGCACGCTATAAAACCAAATCTGCATAGCTGGGCTGATCAGATCAAGACTCGCCCCGCTCCTGCTGCATTGCCCTGTCCTCACAGATCCTGCTGGAGGTGATATCAAATGACACATTCCCACACTCCCAGTCAGGCGTGGGAGAATAGGGTGGGTGGGTAAGACGGCATGATCTGGCCTCACACGTGCCTCGCTGCCTTTGTCAGAACTAGCCCACGTAGATGCAGACACCTACGCAGATAATCCACAGTGATGTCTGTGTGCATGTACAAACTGTAAGAGTATGCAGCGTGCAAAATACGCAAGAACTGAGAAAGCGTGCATGCATACGCACAAGTACACTAAGATAACACCGAAGACAAGCTTAGACTGTTGATCAGATTAGGATGATGATCAGATCCTTTTGAGTAAAGGTATCTAAGCACAGAGAGGGAGGAGGAGAAATGAAAAATAAAGGAAAAGGTGGAGATATGAGAGGACAGACAGTTATGAGAAGGAATGAGAAATACTCCAACTTGCTTTCCTGCTGAGAGTTAGAAATAAAAGCCAATTCTACTGCCAGCAGTAACTTAGATTAGCATAAAAACTAGATTCAAAAGGAAATCAAGCACATTAAAATCTCAATAAGAGACCACATACTTTTGGGAAAATCCTGCCCTGATATGCCCTTTCTCACAACAGGCAGCTGTGTGCTGCCCTGCTTTATTTAGGTGAAGGGTAGTGCCTGGTCATACCGTGCAGGAGGTAGGACACATGACACCCACTTCCACTCTGAATTCTCCGGACAGTTACCTGCTTTATTGTCACTGGGGCTCAAACATTACACAGGCTTTGTACTAAGGAGATGGCAGGTAAAAGCCCATGTAGAGTCGGATCTGATTTATGTGGACACTTCCATTCTTGAACACAGTTTCATCAGGTAAAGCCTAATAAGCTTCAGGACTGCAATGTATGAAAACAGCGCAAGAGACTGTGAAGGATCAGAAATTTGATCAAACTACTGTGAGGTCATTGAGGTTTGTGAAGAGTCTGTGATGTTCATGGTCCCACTGCAACATTTTCTTGTAAGAACAGTCCTCCCATGTGCTTTTTACAACACTCCCATGGGACTCGCATTTCACAGGTCGACGGACTAAAGGGTGAGAATCAAACGTCAGAGTTCAGAACTGTCATGTGAGTGGACTGACACTGGCCAAAGAAAGGTTTCACACATGCCCTCAATAGTAGTTTTAGTGACCATCGGCTAGTGAGTGTGCAATATTGAAAAAGGAGGGAAGAGAAGGAAATCTGTAACTAATCCATTCCTGACAGGCATCGGGCTTTCTACATCTCAGTATCACCAATTCACCACACCGCAACCACATGTTTAGGTCCTGACTGGCAAGCAAACAAACATATGTTTGTGATGTTTATCGTTTCTGGCTTGAGGTTTTACCATCGAGCATACAATTTCATCATGAAAAGTACCATTGAACCACCCCATGGAGCACATTGCTGATTAAGGACAGATTTTGTCTTGTAACAATAGACAATATCCAAGAAAAAAAGATAGTTGAGCCGTTGTTAAAAAGCACACTGGCATAAAGTACACTATACAAATGCAAAATTATCTAAAATCTATCCAACCATCAGTGATGCCTGTAGCAGATGTGGACTATCGCCTGCCAACCATGTCCACATGTTTTGGTCATGTTCGAAACTGAGTGCATTTTGGAGGAATATATTCGACACACTTAGCCAAGCATATGGCCAGACTGTCCTTCCTAACCCACTCTCTGCAATTTTTGGCATTCCTCCTGACTTGAACTTATCTGGTCCCCTCAAACAGGCCCTAGCCTTTACCACTTTACTGGCCCGGAGGCTTATTCTGTTGAAGTGGAAGCTTCCCCACCCCCCAACTCATGACCATTGGGTGAGAGATGTACTCTTTAACTTAAAGCTGGAAAAACTTAGATTCTCTCTAAAAGGTTCTATTAGGGAATTTAATAAAATCTGGAAATCATTTCTCTTGCTGGTCGACACTATTACTTTACTTCCTGAGTCTGCAGTGAACTGAGCGAAGCTACATTATAATGTTTTTTTGTTTGTTTTTTTTAATCTTATTTATACCTTATCTATTTGTTTTTCCTTTTGTTTTGCTTGGTCCTTTCTCTGTTATTTGTTTTCTCTGTTTTTGTTTTGTTTGTTTTTGTTTGTCTGTTTGGTTACGGGGCGGGGGGAGGGGGGGGGGGGAGTTGTGGTTGTTGTTGTTTTTTTGGGGGTTATGCTTGTTATGTGTATGGGTCCTGAGGTGTTGTTTTTTTGTTTTGTTTTTTTTCTAAATTTATTTTTTGGGTTTTTGTGTGTGTGTGTGTGTGTGTGTGGGCAGAAACTGGTTTTCTGCAGTGTTTTGTCTATTGTAGACCTGGTAGGGGGAGAATTTGGGTTGGGGGGTTGGAGGGTATAATGGACATACCACTGTTCTGAAATCAAGATGGACTTAGCTGTTGCTAACTTTGTATGTCATTGTTGAAATTAATAAAACAAAGTTGAAAAAAAAAAAAAAAAAAAAGCACACTGGCAGCAAATTTTTTTTTTGTAAAGGAGCAGACTATGCTGCATGTTACTGATATGTCACTGACTGTGCTGTATAGTCCTTAGGCGTGGAGTCCTTGCTGCAAACCCAACCTAGAAGAAAACATTCCCCACA
Organism: Aulonocara stuartgranti; assembly: GCF_965226115.1. Lineage (NCBI taxonomy): Eukaryota > Metazoa > Chordata > Actinopteri > Cichliformes > Cichlidae > Aulonocara > Aulonocara stuartgranti. Next base: position 32,910,186 of record NC_138953.1, read on the forward strand.
TTAAGTAAGACTAAAGGGATATGCATGATGGAAATTATAACTTTCATATTTCTGGCCATCAGTTCCTTGTCACCCCAAAGGGATCATTACCCTGACTGCACATCTCCACCCATGGGTCCATCTCAGGGTAGTTAGATGGAGGTCTTTTGTTTGCTAATAGGCTTTCATCCACTGAAGAGAATGGCTGTTTAAAACGTAATTTGTCCTGGAAATCAAATTAAGTGATCTCATTCATGACTTACACATTACTGGCATATGAGAACAACATGCAGTGTGAATTTCAGAACAAGCGTTAGTACTTTTTTTTCTGGAGTGGTAGTCGGTGTCACTAGGTGGCTGGTTATTAGTGTCACAGGCCATCACCTTCAGCCTGGATTAAACGTCCTTATAAGAGGCTGAGCAATGTCCTAGACTGAACTGCATAAAGCAGGATTTAGTGAAATGAGTCCAAATTAGCGTGTGATAATACCTTAATGTCTCTGACTTATACCCCCTTATATTATACCTCCTTCTTTTGTCATTTTACTTTCTCTTGGCCATGTGAGAGGTTCAGCTAGCCAATATAAACTGCATCAGGGTAATAATTTCATCACTAATGAATGTTATTGTTGAGTAATATAAGAATTTCCTGCCAGGCTCTGTCATGTGTTTGAAGTGGGATGGGTAACAGTTTTTACCAGAACTGAATTCACAGCAGTTCTGTTTCTGTTTGGACAACGCTGTGAAAAAGTGCTTGTCATCTTCCTGATTGCATAATTGTTACGCTTAAATATTTCACATCAAACTGATTTTAACATTTGACAAAGATAACCTAAGGAAATAAAAGAAAAAGGAAGGGGTTAAATGATTACTTATTTTAGTAAGGGGGAAAAAGTTATCAAAACCTACCTTGACCCATGTAAAAAAGTAATTACCCCTCTTGTTAAATGATAAATTAATTGTGATTAGCCGCATTTTTGGAAAGCTGAGTTCAATTTCACTAGCCACAACCAGGCCCGATTACTGGCAGACCTATTGAATCAAGTAATCACTTCAATAGAACCTTTCTGAGAAAGTGAAGTAGAGTAAAAAATCTCAAAATGAAACACACAAGAAAATCAAGAACACATTTGAAACAAAGTCACTGACCTCTGTCAGTCTAGAAAGGGTTACAGAGCCATTACTAAGTCTTTGGGACTCCAGTAAACCACAGTGAGAGCCATTATCCACAGATGGAGAAAGCTTGGAACAGCAATGAACCTTCCCAGGAATGGCTAACCTACCAAAATTACTCCAAGAGTGCTTCAGCGGCTCATCCAGGAGATCATAAATGAACCTAAAACAACATTTAAAGAAAAACTGCAGGCCTCACTTGCCCCAGTTAAACCCCAGTTACCTGTTGAAGTTCATGGTCTTGCTGCTGGGCTTTAGAGCTAAGCTTTAACATCACTCTGGGTTCTTGGGTAGCTTAGTGTTAGCATGCTATTTGTGCAGATGCTTTGGTCGATAATAATGTCATTGTAATAACTCCATGGCAGACCAATCCACGTGTGTCATGGTCCCCGTGCCTGCTCGGCTGGCCCTGTGTGGCTACATGTTATGTTTTGTCTTTTCTCTCTCTCCTCTCTCTCTGCTCGCTGCCTGGGCGGAGCTCATTGTGAGCTCCCGGCCTCCACCACCTGTAGGCAATCACCTGTGGCTCCTCACCTTGTTTGCTCCCGCTACTTAAGGCAGTGACTGAGAGCACCTCGCCGCTGGACTATTGAATAACGCTCGTCAGTGCTACTTTAGCCTCAGCCAGTTTTGAGCTCTGTCCGTGAAAGTTCCGTGCTAACCCTTGTTCTCTGTATGCAGATTTCTCGTGTTTGGTTTGGAGACTCTGGACGCTTTTCCCGACCCCGCTCTGCACCCCTGGGAACCCTGGCCCCCTTCTCCTTCACCTGTATATAGTGCACCTGGAGTGTGTAAATAAACCTGTTTTTCTGAGATTTCAGTCTGTGCCGAGTCCTCCCTGCTCCTCCGTGACAACGTGTCAATGCTTTTCAGTATACTTTATTTTCTCCCACGGTTGCTGTACAAAGCCTCGGCTGCAGCTTTAAAGCTGACAGCGGAACACATTACCAACAACAACATTCTAATGACATCACAGACTTTTAAGCTGGCGAGGCATGATTGCAGATGCAGCGCAGGTGAGTCCATCTCCCCTGCAGTGGCACCGCAGACCACTACCTCAATTCAATTCAATTCAATTCAATTCATTTCAATTTTATTTATATAGCGCCAAATCACAACAAAAGTCGCCTCAAGGCGCTTCATAGATACAGAGAAAAACCCAACAATCATATGACCCCCTATGAGCAAGCACTTTGGCGACAGTGGGAAGGAAAAACTCCCTTTTAACAGGAAGAAACCTCCGGCAGAACCAGGCTCAGGGAGGGGCGGGGCCATCTGCTGCGACCGGTTGGGGTAAGAGAAGGAAAACAGGATAAAAGACATGCTGTGGAAGAGAGACAGAGGTTAATAACAGATATGATTCAGTGCAGAGAGGTCTATTAACACATAGTGAGTGAGAAAGGTGACTGGAAAGGAAAAACTCAATGCATCATGGGGATCCCCGGCAGCCTACGTCTATTGCAGCATAACTAAGGGAGGATTCAGGGTCACCTGGTCCAGCCCTAACTATATGCTTTAGCAAAAAGGTCCTGTGTTCCTCTAGATGAAGCCATATTTGACAAAATGTATGCAATGATATCTTCAAGATTATTGGAAACTACTGATTGAGAATATAAGCTCGTAATAGGAGTGTTAACTGAGGTAGTAAATCAAGAGAGAAGTAGAATCGTTTTCTCATATATAATCTGACTTCTTTTTGCAACCAGAGGAGTCACCACGTGCTGAATGCACATTTGAGACTCTTCTACATTAGATTCACTTCTCAGACACTGAAGCTACAGCCATAATTTATATACAGGATATACATTTTGTTATTTACATATGGCTTAATAATTATCCTTGTTGCTGTTCTAGAGAGGAGTGGTGCTTCAAAGGATAGTTGCAGATTTCTGTCAGAATCTGCAGATTATACAGTACAAATAAAATGTTCACATTTCTCCAACGTTGTCTTCCCAACAGTTTCACTGGATGGCTAGGAAGCGTTCGCGATGTCTTATCATGCGCTTCTCCGGTGCTGATAATTGGCGTCTGTCTTGTGCCGGTGACGTAAAAGACGGATTTAAATCGACATGACCATTCAAACAGCAGTCGCTTTCTAAAACATCAGATACGTATTGGATTCAGTACCACATACGAAAGTGACCCAGATCAGATTTGAAAATATCGGATTTGTGCTGTTCACACTGTTATACCACGATTGGATATGGGTCGCATAGGGTCAAAAAAGTCGGATTTGATGCGCTTTCGCCTGCAGTGTGAATGTAACCTTTGTGTATCCTGACTGCAGGCTTTTCTGGCCCAAACAATGCTTTATCTTGAGATCTGACTCCAGACTCAAAGCTTACCAGCCCGTTTAAACAAAACAAAGGTTTATGCCAACATATGATATCCTTAGCCGACAAAGAGTGACACCCACACTTGAAAATACTTTGTGCCATTTAAGCACTCACTTTAATACACTTAGTAGGCAGTGTAATTGAAGACACTTGACACACAAGATAAGCAAGAAAACATGCGACATAACTTCCTCAAGTTCAAGGTAACGTCCTACTTTTTCTCAAAAATTGAAAACACATGTGTACATTAGCATTCCTGTTAAGGAAATGCTTGTCAAATGGTTTATCTTCAGGCCTTAAAAACTCAGTTTATCAACCCAAGTAACCTCAGTGTGTTTTCATTTTGTGATTTAGTATGAATCATTTTGCATTTTGATGAATACTTTGTTTTTTGTTCCTTTTTGGAGCAAAATCGACAGTAAATGCATTCCATCCCCTCATCTTGAACACCTGGCAGAAGGAGTAAAAGTTGATGCAACCAAATACAGGAGTCTAAAATTTATGTGCAATTTTAATGATTTCATATATTAATCATTTTACGAGTTATTATATATTTTACTCATCGTTATATCCAACACTCTGCAAAGATCTTAAATTCAGTCCAGTGATTGTATCTAACCACTTTTTGTTAAGTCACATAACACCGAACTATAAATCATTCAATTTTTTTTAAAGTACCAAACTCAAGGAATGAACCAGTGTTGTGCCATTTCTAAAAGTTAGCACATTTAGAAATGTTACAAAGAATCAGTTTTAAATTGTATCTTTTTGACACTTTGTGACTAGCAGCCTGTTACAAAAAGGAATGTTCCTATTTCTTTAGTGGAATTTACATAAATACCTAAGATTACAGTTTGACAAGCAGACATCAGTATTTTTTGGACCAACAAAATCCTGAATTTGTACTTGATAATTTGTTGAACAAAACCTTGAGCTTATAGTTTTCAGTCTAGCTGAAATCCATATGTAACAAATCTCATCAACAACAGTTTTTGGCGTGCCAAGTCAAACCGACAGAGACCTGTCTTTGCACCAACGCTGTCACAGATCCACCAGGGAAAGGAAGAGCATGTCATGACACATCAGCCATTTGTTAAAGGCAGACTTACACGCTAATAGCAACAGTGTGTTGTCTTCTCTCTTTTTTTCGGGGCTTTAGCTGCCAACAGCCATGACTAGTCCCAGTTATCTCCATTCATACCCTGCAATTTCCCAAGGACAACTGAGGTTGTTATTTCCACACAGGGGTCGAACACACATACAGGGGCATCATTTGGAGACGGTGAACAGGTTCAGAGGGAGTTCAAGGAAAGTGGGGCATCATTTTTACAATTAGCCTCGCTCTAAGTACTGAGGCCTTTTGCCATGGTTGAGGCTTTTGGTTTTGACTTCAGTGTTTATTAGTTCCATTACTGCTAGATCACATCTGGTTTGACTCATTGTCTCTATCTGATTTCTTCTTTAACCAAGCTGTGCTTTTGGTGGTAGTTGTATCTGCAGGTCCACACGTGTTTATTGGTTTTAGAATATATAGTTTCCAATTATTACAATGCCAATATCATTAAATTAAGGAATGTTTAAGTCATTTTACATTGCTGTTTTGCTAGCATTGTCCACATCCACAAGAGATGTAGGCTAGCAGTGTGACACAAGAAAGTGTGAAGTTTAATGGACTGATTGGCATTTTGTGACGGTCAGTTTTCCTGGAGAATAACATTTCTGGGGTTTTTTAATGATTAATAATAAAATATAGTTGGATTTTCATTCAAATATGTAACTTATAACACACAAACACTAGCCATTTACTCTAAGCTGAAATGAAAAAGATGATGCAAGCCAGAAACAGAGAACAGTTATGCTTTACTATTAAAATCTATACAACCTTTAGGGATTGTTAGCCAACAAACAGGAATACACATTTTTCCCTAGCCAGGGAGTCACTGACCAGTATCAAGTCCTGTGTGACTAGAACTTTAGTAGTCAGTTTTAGACAACCAGCAACCACTCATTACCAGCTGGCAAATATTTATTTTCCCAAGCAATTCATGGTTACCAGGCAGTCGCTAAATGTTTTTAAAAGAAACAGTTACGTATGAATCTGAAAAGGCTAGAAAGGGATTTGAATTGGTCTGGGTATTTATTGCATTACATCTAAATAAATAAATATTAAAATATAGCTACTTTGCATCATGTCTTTAAACTTGTAAAACACAATCGGGTTGTTCCACAAAATCAATGGGACAATCTTCTGTGGACAGATGAAGTAGAAGTTTCACTCCTTGAACAAAGTTTCATATTTAAATCAAAAAGGGCGCCACCATTGTCGAAACCACATTCCAACAATGGAGCATGGTGGAGGAAGGATCATGATTATGGGCCTGAAAGTATTGCAATTAATTCAAATTTGTGTCAGGATATTTGACAAAAGAAGGTTAGATAATCTAACCAGACAATACCTCAAAACAAGTAAATAAAAAAATAAAAATGATGGTTTTGGAACAGCAAAGTTAAAGCAAAGAGTGCACTATTTAGTCAAGACATTGCAGCAATATTGACGAACTAAAACAGTTTTGTACAGAGCAGTGCTTCCCACACCTGAGGCAAGCAGCATTCAGCAAACATAGACACTAAAATGATCTGTTGACAGGAATATTGAAAGAGTGCCAGCATCATTATATAACTGAAACGATTCACTATAGTTGCCATGCTATAACTGAATATGCCTCAGACACTAAAAACATGAATAAAATTTAAGAAATGAAGCTGCATGCACATAGTTGTAGCAGAACCATAATGTAGGACAATTATGTTATGTTATGTTATGTTATGTTATGTTATGTTATGTTATGTTATGTTATAACTGAACATTAAGTGAAGGGTGGTATGCATTTCTTGTACAAGCCACTGCAGAGCTAGTCGTCAGGCACAGGCAGAGGTAGGCAGGACTGTTTACCTGAGATTTACTTGCTACCTTGGCTTAATATATCACCCAGAGATGCTTGTCCTCTTAGTTTGTTAATTGGTGGAAGGTTGAAAAGGACAAACAGGAAACAAAAAAAAGAGCAAAGGTGCCTCTCTGTCCGTCAGATGTTTTTTTTTTATCATTTTCTACCTTAAAACCAGATGGAAGAGGTTTCTAACACAGCCGAGTCATAAATTCTTCAAGACATAAGCATGGAGAGAACAAAATCAAGCTTTTCTGGGTACACTGGCTGTGGAAAGTGTGGATATTTTGTCTTTTTTTGAGACAGCAGGACACGGAGAGAGGTTGATACATCTCTTCTGGACATGGGAGCTGTGCTGTCACATATTTAGCTTCATTTGAGTGGAATGTAAGCTCAGGGCTGTGCTCTGTCCTGTTCTTCTGTAAAATGTTTGTGCGTTCAGATAAAGATAAAGATAACAAATCACTAGGAAGGTAGGAAAAGTACTTAAAGGGGTTACAGGGTGCTCACAGACAGGATGGAGAGGTTACAGCAGCTGGGAGAGCAAAGGGGAGTGAAGGTAGAGAAGGGTGAGAAGGGGAGAGGAGTATGATGGGGATTGGGTGAGGGGTGTTTTAAAGTATCTGGGACAGATTATCCTTGGAAGGCAATCAATCTTCCCTGGGATTTGGACAGCAGCAGGGGGGTAAATGCACGCACGCAGACATCCACATCCAAACAAATACACCGGTGGGCTCACCCCTCTTAACCTCGTCTGTCTCTTTTTTTTTAATCTCGCCATCTCTCCATCCACCCTCTGCCACCATCTCTCCCTGAATGATTGCTCCCTCTCCTTATACACTCAAACTTTAAAGTAAATTGGCGATAATAGTGCTGCTCCTCAAGGTGTAGGCTTGAACCTGGGGTCCCCTCAGACATGTGGTTGCAATTTCTGAAGTATAAGGGGAAGGAATGACACATTCGGAGAGAAAGACAGTGCGGTGAGCTCTGTTTTGGGGTGGGGTGGTGGGGGGACATGAGGTTGCATTTATCTGAGCGGAGAATAGCGGGATCCACGTGAGGGCTGGAAAATAAAAACAATCTCATATGCAGATGGTCGAATCACGGCGCTGTATTGTGTCAACATCTCAGACCTCAATAAACTGTGGCGTCCTGCTTGGAATTCACCACATTTGTAACTCGGCACAAGTCTTTTTTTCTTCAGCTTTTTCAGTAAGAAAAAAAAAATCTGTTTCCTTTAAGTTGGATTCTATTCTGAGGATGGCAGCTTTCATTCCTCCATGACAACTACCTGTCTCCATAATAAACAGACGTCATCTATGAATACATTAAGCACATCTACTTAGTATGGATGTGATAATGACAGGCTAGATGGTGAAAAAATGTCATCAATCAAGCAGCAGCAGCAGGAGGTGAGACATGGTCGGACTTGCAGTCAAAATATGCTGTGAGGGAGAAAAGATTTAATAAGCCCGACATGTCGAATGCTGGAACAAATCATCTCAAGATGATTGGTGTTAGAAAAATCAGATATGTTTCTGATGATGGGGCAACAGTGCTGCCCTCAATGAAAGGCTGACTCTGGGACTATGCAAAAGTAAAAGCACACACTTACCCAAGAAGGGGTTAAAACTATGAATTTATTCTCCAAGTTTTACTCTAACAAAGTAGGTTGTCTTATCAAATTACTGCATCAACTTTATAGTTAAGAAATGTATTGCTTACCCATAAAATACCCTACAACCACAAACAGTGCGACATCATAAAATTTTAACATTTTCCCTAGAGGTTTTAAATGTGTAAATTTTTTAACTCTTTAATCCGTAGCCCAGATGTTTATTTGAATGATGGTATGCATTTCATTTTCTGCGAATCACTCTTACAGCATTCTGCTCCAAGGAAAACGGACTCCTTGTCAGAAAACCCGGCCAAGTTTAGTTCCACATGGCGATAAATTGCAGCCATGGACTTGGAGTTAAAACCCAAATCCCTGGATTAAATATCTCTCTTTCTGCTGCATCAGAGTGGCTGATTCCCAAATCAACATAGAGCCTTTGGCAATATCTGGTGGATGACTAATTTTTTTTTCTGTGTGCTCACCTCTAAGTAATGTGTGCTAGTTGATTTCAGGATGAAGAAGCAGGCAACACATTTAGTGCAAGAAGTTGCAGAAACTTTTGCAGGATGTGACGGGAGGCAGCGAACAAAGAAAGCAGGCCTGTCCTTGGCGTCTTGCATGTTTCCAGCTGTGAGATCGTGGTGAGCATCTTTCTGTCCCTCCCCTCCCAACTTGTCTGCCTGTTCTGAAAAGTGTCTTCAGCAGGAATGCTCACACACACAGATGTGGAAACACACACAAGCACAGAGATGCAATCATGCTGTCTGTTCAGCTGCCAAGGCTAAGTGCCCCAAATCTGTAAGATCGCTATCAAATTTGAAGACCAACACAGGGCAATTTCTCAGTGGGATTGTACGTGTGTGTGCGTGTGTGTGTGTGTGTGTGTGTTTGTGTGCGTCTGGTGCGTCTGTGTGTGTTTTTCTGTGTCCGTGTTGAGCCACAGTCTGTGTACACACAACTTGGACCGCAGCATTTGTTAGCATGTCTTTGTAGTCAGCCTTAAGACAAACATCTCTTGGCAGATCACGTCACATGCTCTCCCTCGCCCTTTTAGATACACATTACACACACACACACACGCGCGTGCACGTGCTATGGCTCCTATCGCTGATTGATAAGTTGTCTGCTGAGAAGTCTATCTGATCATTTCAGCATGGTTGTGTTGACTGTGGCTTTGCCTGGCTTAACTCTATATTCTCTTTTTCCTCTTCTCTTCTTTTGTTCTCTGTCACTTTCACTCTTAGTTCAAGTTTTATTTTTAGTATCTATTTTTAGTGGAGATTCAAGTTGCAGAACAGATTGAGACTGTTTCTTTAGCTTCATTATTTCTGCTGTAATATTTTCAGCCGCTCTTCTTGGTTATTATAGGGAAACATGAAATATTTATTCAGGCAGCGCTGCCTAAAAAGACTGTGATTCGAGAGAGGAAGGACCTTCTATTGTTCCTTTCTGTGGACTCAATTTGGGGAAAAAGCATCAAAATGACCCGTTTTTGGTGTGAAGGATGAAGCAGGAGCAGGAAATGTTGATGACCCAGAAACTAAACAGCAGTATTCAGTGCTATAGTTGGTATTCAGGTGAGGAGCATGACTGGGCGCATGCTTGTAATTTTTCCGGACAATTACAGGGTTGTGCACCATAAATTCCCCATCCATCTCGTCAAAGTGTCAACACAGTTCTGCTGTGACGTCCTGAAGTGTCTGAGGGAGATGGTTTGGTGTAAATTACCCTGGCAACACATTTTAAAAAATATATAATTAAATTTAAAAAAAAGATTTTTAGCCTCGCCACATAATCTTTGCTTAATATCTTCTGGCAGATTTAGCCGCCAGGAACTTTGTGTTCTTCCGCTAAAGCTGGGCATACACTGTGCAACTTTTGGCCCATTTTGAGCTGACTTTTCAGTCATGCGACCGTTTTGGGGATCGGCACGAGTTTCGCCTTAATCGTGAGTCATGCATCGTGTAGTATACATGGCATAACGAGAAGCGATTAACACCTCACGACCAGCTCCCGATCATCAATCGTATGGTTGCAAGAAAATCAAACCTGTTTGAAATCCTGTCACCCTACGTAAGGGTGTCAATGCAGCCTCTCACACTGCGCACACGCAAACAGAAATTGAAGTAGAAAAACAGAGTAGCACGGCAGTGCAGCGTGTGATCTGGACACAAGAGATGGAGGCACAACTTGTAGAACTTTGGCAAGCTCATCCGAGCCTTTTCGATGTGGCCTCGCAAAATTATCACTACCCCACCAACCGTGAAAAGAGTTGGATAGACATTGCTGCTCAATTGCAGCCGCCTGGTCAATGTTTTTCATTAGCAATTTATCAAAGTTGATGGTGGCGGTGTGTGTGTCTGTGTGAGTCAAAGACAGAGAGGAAGAGAGAAAGAGAGCGTGAGACAGATTTTGTGTTAAAAGCTTCATGTTATGGACGCACAGTGTGAGCACTATGGTCGCATCAGAGCATCGGGCCGTATAGTGTGAGACCATGCATCATGACCTACGGACTTCTTGTTACGGCCGAGACCGTTTTGGACGAGTGACAGGACTCAAACGCAGGACGCCGAACAGCTCGTAAGTAGATTTTAAGAATAAAGTTTAATGTTTCCACAAATATTCATAAACAAAAAGGTGAGAGTAGACAAGTACGACGTTCCACCACTGAAACTAAGTAATGATCTGGTCCGGGTCAGAGAGGACAGCTATTCCAGGGATTGGACTGGAAAGCAAGTCACATTTGATCCAGGAAAAGGTCGGGGTCACTGTAACAGAGTGCAGATGTTCAGATACGGATAAGGAGACATATGAATATGTTGCTGGTTCAGAATCCTCCTTCGTACTGCGTACTTGCCAAAGGAGGTCGGAGATGACGTAGAGGGGTGAGTAGTCCGGGTGTGAAATCCAAAAAACTCCTGGCGTGGAGGCAGAGAGGCAGGTAGGTAATTTGGGTAATAGCCTGTGGGACTGCCAGATGGTCCAGCATCCAAGTAGGTGCTCTTCGACAGGGGTTGACAGTTGGGTGTAGTGATGTTAGCAGAGAATCTGGCGAAGAGAGATTGAGTACGCTGGCCTTATGAGTCCCCGGCTAAATTACCCACAGGTGTAAGCGATCAGCAAAAACACTGAGGCCCCTCCCCGGGGTGGAGACGCCGGCTCAGAGGGAGACACACTGGCACACACCCGGACCATGACACTTCTCACCCCTGCGATTCAGGCTACGTCCACACTAATGCGTTTTCGTTTGAATACGCATCGTTTTCTCTCCGTTTTGGCCTCCCGTCCAGACTGAGACGGCGTTTTCGCTCAAGGAAAACGCTCTTGAAAACGAATACATTTGAAAACGGTGCTTTCGCGTCGCAGTGTGGACAGCAAAAACTGAGACTTTTTGAAAACAATGACACATTTTAGTCATGTGATGCAGTCGACATTTTGCCGCGACATTTCAATGAGCCGGAAAGTAAATAAACGGCAGACAGAAACGAGGCAGGTCAAATCGTCTTGAGTATCACGCATGCGCAGTACTGGAACGTAAGCGTTTTCGGCTGTTTCAATGTGGACGAACAACTCTGTGAAAACGACAGTGTGGACGCGGAGCGTTTTCAGACGAAAACGCCGTTTTCAGACGAAAACGCCGTTTTCAAATCTATCCGGGTTAGGTGTGGACGTAGCCTCAATTGTACAGTTTGAGCAGGAGCTGAATAACGCAACTGGAAAGAAAAAAAAATTGCACAGTGTATGTCCAGCTTAACTGGAATTGCCATTTTGACACACTGGAGGAATGCCGCAAACACACAATAGGACTTACGTGGTGCAATCAAAAAGTTGCAGCACTGGTTAAAGTGTCGCCGCACTGACCAAGAAGGCTACACTTAAGGAGAAATCATCTGAATTCAAATCACGTATTTGGTTTTTAAATTTTCTGTGTTTGTGGAACTTCCTGATCTCACCACATAGTTTTGCTGTGATGTTCGTCACCTTTTGCACTGCCGTCATTTTAGGTGTAAACCACTGCAGGATGCGCCGTTTGTATGCACCGTATCTTGTCGGTACAGTTGTTATCTGCTGCCACTCATTATTTTTTTTGCTCTGACCCATTTCTGTCTGTGACCATGCGTTTATTTCTTTCTCTCTCTCTCTCTCTCTCTCACTCACACACGCACACACACACACACACACACACACACACACACACACACACACACACACACACGAGATGTAGTGAGGCTGGTTTTGGCTCGCCTTGCTGTCAGTGTCTTTCCTGGGCAGCTGTTAGGGGCTTTGTTTTAAGTGGGAGAAATTCTTGGCAATACTGTGAATCATATGTTGCTGACTTGATAGATGTTTAAGCAATGCCGAGAGGCTGTTTCAGTCTCAGCTTATTTAGGCCTTCTTACTGTTTCTTCTCTCTTTGTCTTCTGCGGCTCCTGTAAGGATATAATGACATATGCTCTTAATGTGACTTTCTCTTCCTCTCTCATTAATCTAAACTCATTCCTCTCTGACAGACAGACTGGAGGGGGGGGGGGGGGGGGGCGATCGCTCTAAAGGAGGCCCAAATGTGTATATTTGTCTGAGAGAATATGACCTGCAGATAAATGACAGCACAGCTTTTTTTTCACTCCCACTTACAGGTTAACCAGAAAACAATTTCTCTTCACCATCATAAATCTGCCATGACAATGAGGTGCTGAACGTTGTTTCAAAGGCAGACAAATTAACTTAATATTTTAATGATAGTTCAAACATTGATGGTTATAATTCTTTAGGATATAAAAAAGTACATTTTCTTTTTTCCCACCTCAGCTGTCAGCATATCAAAAATGATGGTGAAAAATTAAGAAATGACTTTAACCTTTTCTTGGTGTGTCTGCATAATATTATAATTACAGACCATATATATCCTACGAAGTCGTGATGCACTTAATAGAGGACGTCCTGGGTCTTGGGTGTCTTCTTTTAGCAAAAATACAGGAAATTATTAACAACAACAAAAAAAAAAAAGTACAACTGGAAGACTGAGCTCACCCTTAAATACCAGCTGGTTGATGCACTGATTAATAACAGGTGTGTCAGCTGACGCACAGAAAGCAGTGGACTCCACCTAACCACAGGGGACCTGTCAATTGTCTCCAGGAAACAGCAGGTAAGCAAAATCAACAACATAAATAAACATTGTCAGGCTGAAAAAGTAAAACTATCAGAGAGATGGCCAATTAAAAAAATATGGTAACTTCTTTTTAATAAAGAATTCCGCGATAAAGATATATTTCCATGGTTAAGGAAAACGCCTTCACATCTAACAAAATCAGCAACACTCTTGGGGAGAATCACCATCAAATGTCAACACAGAGAATTTACTAGAAGGTGAAAACCACTCTTTAAATTTAAAGATCAAAGCTCCAGTAAATTATTCTTGGGAGAATAAAACCATAATGAAATTATCTTGAGGCAACAGTTGTCTCAAGGTGTGTTACACTGTAAACCCTACACTATTCTGAAGAAACCCCCAACAATCTAACTCCCCCTTTGAGAAAGAACAACAAAAGCAACAGTGGGAAGGAAAAAGTCTCTTTTAACAGGAAGAAACCTCCAGGAGAACCAGGCTCAACAAGGGGCAGCCATCTGCCTGATGAAATATAATATTCTTCAACAACTGTTGACCTGATCTCAGACCAGTAGAGCGTGCTTTTCAGTTATGGGAGACAAACTGAAGACAGAGAGACCCACATACAAGCAGCAACTAACGGCAGCCATTGACACCAAAAGAATTTCAGCTGGAAAATGAAAACAAACTTTATATTTAAAATTGTTAGTTTGTCCAATTACATTTGAACTTATGGAAATGAGGTACTATGAATAAAAATGGCTAAAAACAATTAACACAATACTTCTGTAAAATCCCAGAGGAACTGCTTGTTGTTTTATGTCATATTGCCCTCCATTAAACACTCTCTTGGTGACTCTTGGTGAAAGGTCGGCCAAGTTTAGTTTTACGCTGAGATAAATTGAAGCCATGGATATAATCCCGAGTCCCTGGATTTAATATCTCTCTTGTTTGCTCTGCTAGTGTTACTTTTTTCCAAAGTGGTAAAGAGCTTTTGGTAATTTCTGATGGACTTTTGAATTTTTTTTTCTATTTCATTTTTCTGTTACATTTCAAGTAATGTTTAATAGGGGTTTTTTTCTTGTTATTTTTGTTTTTTAGGGATGCAAATGCAGGCAAAAAGTTATCAAAATCTTTCGCCTTTTTGCCTGAAAAGCAGGGGCAGGCAGTGAACAATAAAGCAGACTTGCTCTTGGCTACTTGCATGTTTCCATCTGTCAGATCATAGTGAGAATCTCTTTTTCCCCTAATATTTCTTCCTATTTTGAACAGCGTCTTTAGCAAGAATGACTCATATGAGAACTGAACTTTTGGAGCTAGCTTCAAATGGCGATTCAAGACACTCCAGGCTTGAATGGCCTGCATTTTTTTTGGCTAGTTGTTTTCAGTTTGATTCTTAGTTTGCTTACTGTTTAGTTTTTCACCTTTTGTGTATTTCTTTTGTATTTCTTCCCAGTTAAAAGTGATGTTTGCTTTTGTACTCAGTTTAGTCTTTTAGGTTTTATAGTTATAGTTCTGCACTTTCCTCATGTTCCCTTTGTATCAGTGTTGGGTGTTCCTGTTAGTTTAAATTATTTTTGAAGCCTTTGTCTCACGTGTTCAGTTATACTTTCCCCAGTCTCGATGCCTTGATTGTTTACACCCGTATGTTCACCTTCCCCAAGTGTCTCTGTGTGTATTTATACCCTCAGTTTGTTTCTGTTCTTTGTCACGTCATACTGTGTATCCTGTACTGTTACCTCTTCAATCCAGGTAGGAAACGTACACCTGGAAGCTTTATTATTACTCTTATTTATTATTGTGAACACCAGTAGTTTACCAGTTTCCCACGTCAATCTGTTGATTAGTTGCTGATATTTCTCACTCAGTCCCATTCATGTGCTAAAGATAAGTCTGTAGGAGTTCATCGTCTGGTGATGATGGTGTTAGGATATTTCTATCTAAACAAAGTATTTCTACAGCTGATCATTAAACAGCTAAATGTGATGACCACATTTAAACCTCTGTGTTAATCTTTTGAAACTGTAATTGGTGTCTCTTAAGTAAGATGCAGCCTTTGTACAGTCGCTTAACTCAGAATCAATATGGCAGAAATGGAAATATTGTAGCACAGATGATGCTCCCAAAGCTTAAAGGAAGGCATCTAATGTGAAAAACATTAAGTCATTTGTCAGCAGTGGAAAAAGAGATGGGCAGTTTGGATAAAGGCTGCATTGAATGAGAAAAACATTTTCATGGTCTCCTCTAAATGTCACATTGTGGCTTCAGTTGCAGTTTGTCATCCTACTGTAGTCTGAGACCGTCCCTCTGAAATCATGTCACTTAATTCTTTTTCCGGCTCCTTTGTCCTTTGTTTTTGCTCTTTTATCCGACATCTCTTCCTCGCTGCTTCTTAGAATTAACCTCTCTGTATTTACTGCACATCTGTATTTTTTTTTTTTAATATCGCTTTGCTGTCCTCCTGTAGTTCTACTGAGCAGCCGTTGGCCCTTTGTCCCATGTTCTTAAAGTACTAATCATAATGCCATGGGATCGTGCACCATGAATTCACATTAACTCGATGCATGAGGCTATATGCACTTCATCAGAAGGGAGCTGGGCTGCTAAGTAGATTTTATGACATTTCCCCAAGCTGATTCCAAGATCAACTTGTCTACATGAGGAGATGGTGATCTGCTACACTATATCTACCACAATTGCACTCAGACGAAGAGCATCTGAAAATGGAGTCAAAACTGAAGCTCCTCATGGTGCAGTCAAATATAATGGCTGAGATTTAGGCCTATATTCAGTGTATAAAGGGTTAGGGATGAACAGAGAGTATACTATTTGTCTTCAATAAAGACTCTGTTGGTCTTCATTTTTCATTAGATGTGGAGGTCTCTGAAGTTTTAGGTATGGGATGTTACACTCACTCAACAAGCACAAAAAAAGTGAAATAGTAACCAGGTACTATCTAGAGGAGTGGCTGGCTGGGTTTTGCTTTGATTTTAATGAATTTATTCTGCTTTTTAAAAAAAAAAAAAAAAAAAGAGGTATATCTGTGCCTTATGTTGTTCTACCTTAAGGTCTGATAATCCACTTGTCAACTAGGCCCAGAGTGGGGTCGCCATGACAGCTGCTGGGTCTATGTGTGTGATGTGTGACATTCCTGCCATACCAGTCGTAATCACGCAGACTACGAGACGCACACACAGAGAAGGAGAGAGAGTGGAGAAGAGGTTAAAGAAGGAAGTAAAATTTTAATTTGAAAGTCACAAGCTTGAACCCCAAAACAACCAGTGTGTCCATACTACCATGTATGTTTGGGTTTTTTTTTTTTTTTGGTTTTTTGGTTTTTAAAGGGAAGGGGGGGGGCAGTGATTTAAGGTGCTGGCACACTGTTAAAAGAAGATTCTGGATTTGAATGTTCTGGCTTGCTGGGGCCTTTCTACGTGGAGCTTGCATATTCTGCCCGTGCTCACACAGGCACTCTCTGAGTACTCAGAGACACTCTAAGTTTGTCCCACACTCCAAGGACATGCATGTTAGATTGACAGGTATTGAGCGTGATTAGTTATCTCTCTCTCCCTCTCTCTGTTAGGGCTGTGATAAATAGTTCCCACCTCTCCCTCATAGCCTTTAACTCGCTCACAGCTCTGATGGAAAGAAAGAGAGCTTTTCTTTCAAAGGTGCAATGTTCTTTAAATTAAACCATTAAAAAAAGTGTTTACAGTTTTTCTCGATTGCTAAAACACATTTCCTGAAACTACGCCTCATATCCTCACAACAGTAAACACAAATCCATAACATCTCACTCAATTTCCCAAACATCCTATTTCCAGGTCAAAATGAAGCTCTACACCCAAAACTATTCACTCCTGCTGAAAAACCAAACTTTGCCCACAGACATCAAACACAAGCCCTCAAAAACACACACACTACAACAGAGTTTTGTACACTGGTACAATTAATTCAAAACAATAGTTCCAAAACAAATAGGTTGCTTATGGTTCTCCCCTTCAAAACCCTTGTCACATGATAAACACAAAAGACGCAACCAATGTATGTACAGTGGCACATTGTCATTCATGTACTATACAGTACAACACACACCAGAAACATTATCCCACCTCAGCATCTTGTCTTTGGTCTGGGTCAGGCCAGAGAATCTCATCCACATCACAGGCTATATTGGCCCCAGCCAGGCAGCGGGGGTAAAATCCTCTTGCATGCCTGATCCACCCCTGGCATGCAAGAATTAAGGTAGCATAAGGAAAAACTTGATATGTCTAGGCAGGCCTCTTCCATGGCCTGAAGGAGGTGAACATGGACATAAGGTTCTCGGTCACTTTCCACCACCATGCCGAAAATAACTCCTCTATCGAGTTTAGAAAGGGAGAGTATGCAGGCAGAACGATATTAGAAAACCTTGGGTTATTGGTAAACCAGTCACGAACCAGAGCAGCGCGATGGAAGCTGACGTTATCCCACACAACAACGTAGTGAGGCTGCTCTGGCTGTGCTGGTTCCCTGTAGTCCAGCTGGAACATATGTTGTCTTAAACCATCAAGAAAAGCAAGGAGAAGCATAGTGTTATAGGGTCCTAGTACGGCATGGCGGTGGAGTACCCCTCGTTGGCTGATGGCTGCGCACATAGTGACATTCCCCCCACGCTGATCAGGGACATTTACAATAGCCCGATGGCCAATTATGTTCCTCCCCCTTTTCCTTCTTTTGGTCAGGTTAAAACCTGCCTCATCCACAAAGATTATTTCATGGGGAACAGGCCGTCCTTCAATCTCAAAGATTCTCTGCAAAACACATAACACAGTAGAGTCAATCGGTACCCTGAACCACAGTTCAAGAGTGCTGAAATGGCAGCATAAACTGCCATGCTGTGATGGTACACAATACTTTATACAGTATCAAAACTCATACCTGAACATATTCCACACGTTGGTTTTTCACTCTGTCAGAGTTTCGTTCGAAAGGGACTCGGTATGCCTGTTTCATCCGGAATTGATTCTTTCGGAGGATGCGGTCAATTGTGGAGAGGCTGATGGCATGTATGCCTCGAAAAAGATGATCATCCTCAATCACTCTCCTTTGAATCTCTTGCAGGCGGATTACATTATTTGCAATTACCATGTTTACAAGTTCCCTCTCTTGCTCCTCCGACAAAAGCCTTAACCTGCCTCCACCAGGTGGTCGTCTCTGTGTCCTACAAAAATAGAAGCACTCATTACTGTAACTGTCACACATTCATTTTACAGGCAAATAATGGAAACATACTGAAACTCAAGACACATAAGTTCAGTAACTTAAACGTTACTGTACAAAGCAGTCTTACTGCAAGTACACCTACCTGTTTTCCTCCCTGAAGGTTCTGATGATGGAGGCAACAGTGAAGCGACTCAAATTTGGTTGTACTCGTTGCCCAGCCTCCCTCATAGTCATCCCATGGACAAGGACATGGTCAACTAAAGTGGCTCGAATTTCATCCGAGACTGACTGTCTTGTTGCCCTTGCTCTTCCCCTTCCTTGTCGCCATCGTTCTCCACCTCCTTCACCACGTCCTCCTCCACCTCTCCCTCCTCCCTGTTGTCCTAGACCACCTCCTCCTCCTCTTCCACCATGTCCTCCTCTTTCACCATGTCATGTCCTCTTTCTCCACCACGTCCTCTTCCTTTGCATCTCTTTGGATCCATTGTTTCAAACCTGAATGAGCTGACTTTGGCCCTTTTATCTATCCATCGCAGGTTCTGATTGGTGTGTGCTAAATTTTGACTCCTAGTGTTTCCACCTGGTTAATTGTGTGCTAATTGAGCTCAAGCTATGCTGACTTAAGTTAACATTATTGCATGCTAGTGCTTTCTAAATGACTACATGGTGTAAGCACTGTAAAATGTAGGGATTTGTGTGTAGAGTTTTGCAGTAACAGTTCACCAAATTTGAGTCATGTGTCAAAGCAGGGAATAGTGTTTATAGTTCAGGGAAATGGGTGAGCTTTTTGAACAGTAGCGTTACGGTTTTGAAATTTTAGTTTAGAGGCCTGGTTATAGTGTTTAAGCAATCGAGAAAAACTGTAAAAACTGCAGTTCCACAATTGGGCATTTGAGGCTGGCTAAAAAAATTGGGCCAATCCCTTTAGAGCCCAATCTATAAGGGGGCTGCTTCCAGGTAAAATTTGTTCCAAACAGGGTGCTCCACCAAAAATCTTGTTTTCAGTTTGGTCACCAGCAGATTGCTGCAGCTGCCGGTGGTTGGCATGGAAGGTCCCAACTGTCTGCAACTACATGCAAACCACTAACTGAGCAGTAGTGAAACTTGGGAAAGTGTGACGCAAACTGGAAACATTTGCTTTCAAAGTAAAAGTTGTAGCATCAAAAGCCACAGTGATAAGGTGTAACTTTTAATTTTTAAACCCTCTGTGCTCTACACATTTGGAGAAATGGTAATAGGCAATAAATTACATATTTTCTAGTATAATTTAAGGGTTAGAGTTAGGATGATTGTTAAGGTGATTACTTGGCCTTTAGAAGGTGAAACTGATTGCACTAGAAAACTAAAAATTTGTGGTCCTTTTGCCTAGTAAGTACATTTTGTACTGTTTAGTTTAACATGCCTGCCTTAAGAGAAACCAAAATGGTACCGGCCATAATGCCA
The DNA here is from genome assembly GCF_965226115.1 of Aulonocara stuartgranti. Lineage (NCBI taxonomy): Eukaryota > Metazoa > Chordata > Actinopteri > Cichliformes > Cichlidae > Aulonocara > Aulonocara stuartgranti. Next base: position 32,929,995 of record NC_138953.1, read on the forward strand.
TACATGAGATTTCAGAAAAATAGTGCTCAAACCAGTGAGTGACATCATGGTTGTTACATCCATTTTTACAAACTGTGGTTGTTGCCTATTTTCAACAAAACTAGTCCATTCCAACCAAACCAAACCCATCTTTATTCCTTAAAAACCCTCTTGATCTTCATAATTAACTGTCTCAACATAGCCAGAAATCTCATGTGCTTCTTAAAACAATTATGGGCTTCTGCTTCATTAAAGTAAAACTGTGTTTCAATGTACCAAGCACAATCCTGTTTGATTAAGGTTCGGCTATAAACAAACAAACAAACAAAAAAAAACAAAACAACTGATCGAGCCAATCAAACAGGAGAAAACAGGATCTCAGAATACTGGAGATAATGTCTGTTTTATCATTCACAGCAGAGACACAAACACACACACGTTTGTAAACCCACACACTTCTCAGTGGTCAGATTTATGACATCCTCCAACATAACAGATGACAAATGGTGCATAGTTATGTGAGTAGGAAGATGAATGATGTGGCTATAAAATAACACACCGAAGATGCTGCTGGCATTTTAGTCTGTCTTACCCAGCCCCGCTATGTGCCTGCTGCCAGGTCAGATGCTGCATTTTTTGTTGTTGTACCACTATCACTTTATATGTGTTTCAGTGTTTATGGTTCATGGTGTTCAGTTTGCTGGCTCATTAGCTCCAGACAAAAGGGTTTTTTGGGTTTTTTTTTTTGGTTTTTTATTTGTACACAACAGCCTTTGTTGATAGATTTGATGAGCTATTGTTAGAAGCAAAGCCAAGTAATTCGTAATTCAGTTTGTTTAATTACACTGCATAATAAAAAACATGTATAACAACATGCAAGAGCTTGACAACGCTGATCTGATTACAGTCAAACCTGTCTTCATAATCCAGCAGATTTGTGTCCTCGGTGGAATTAAGCTCATCTTTTGTACTTTCTACCAAGGATCTCTTTATTGATTTAAAGTGCTCCTATGTATCCAGCTCACTTTTACTGCTCTGTCATATAAAAACTACATCCTCCTTCCATTGGATGGATAACCACCTCTTAAATCAAAGCCATAAAAAGCTCTTATTTCTTGTTTTTTCCACTCAACTCTTTCCTTTCTACCTCATCTGTTTTTTTTTCTTACTCTTTTGCTCTAAAAGATCATTTTATCCACATTCCCCTATATCATTCTCACCCTTTTAATACGTTTTGCTCAAAAGCTTCTGAAATTTAATGTGCACTGCTGACTAAAAGGGAGAATTACTGCTCACCAAAGTGTTGTGCAATGAGCTTTTCCACACTTACTCAGAAAACCAGCGAGAGGTCTGGGCTAAGGCAAGAAGCACTTTCACAACTCTTTCCTGCGAGTCATGGCTCTTGAAAAAACATACACTTTGGTCACCCAGCTGATGTGCCAGAATCACATTTTAGGACAAAACATACAGAATCATATTTTTCTTCTCTTTTATAACACTTTGGACATTCATTTATCAGTAAGAATGTGTAAAAGTAGGTCATGTATAATACATAACAAGCAGATTTCCAGTAGTCACTTTGCAACAACAGAGTTTACACATCCCACGAGCATCTGTTTAACACTGCAGACTAAAAAAAGAGGCGGCTGGTGGACACAAGGCTGAACTCAGTGTTCACACTGCAAGCAACACCATTATCAAGTCAGAGAAAGTCCATTCACTTCCCACTTCAACTCAGCCAACGTGTGGACGACAAACAAATTCATCAGAAGTAATGGAAATGCGCAAACTAAACTTTCTGTGACGTCTTCCTTTCAGAAAATAATCTGATTTCCAAACTTGGATGCTTCTCATTTAGTCTGATTTTGTTTGTTGAAGGCAAATGTCCGGTTAATTTTTAATTTCTACGTCTTTGCTAATTATTTAATATTATAACAACTCGAGGGTTATCTTGTTTATGTTAGAACCTTTCTAATCCAGCAATTGCAGAGCCACAACCCAGTGTACTCATACTACCAGTCCCAAGCTTGGATAAATAGCAAACATGATATCAGAAAGGGCGTTTGTCATAAAATCTTTGCAGATCATAAGACTCAGAGTTACACATTAGATTGATTGGGGTCAGGTTAACAGGAGTGTGGAGGTGAGAGTAGAGACCTTAAATCCAGGGACTTTGACTGGTAAAGGAGAGAGAGATGGATATGTGATAAGATGGAAGGTAAACTGGTGTACTCTTTATACAGGAGACCACGTGGAATGGAAGCAAGCTCAGAAGCATTGAAGGTAGATTCAAACTGTTTTGCCATGGTGTAGATAGAAAGAGAAATGAACTAGAGCAGTGGTCCCCAACCTTTTTTGCGCCATGGACTGGTTTATGTCCAACAATATTTTCACGGACCGGCCTTTAAGGTGTCGCGGGTAAATGCAGCAAAAGAAGATTTATTCATAACACACGGGAAACCGAGTTAACGATAAAAACGCACACAAAAAAAACTATAAAACCCTGAAAACCATAAATTTTACACTTGAGCCTCAGCTCTCGTGGCCAGTAACCAAATGACTCACAAACCAGTACCGGTCCGTGACCCGGGGGTTGGGGACCGCTGAACTAGAGGCAATTTTAAAGAAAAATCATGTGGATGGTGTTGTGAAGGTAAAGAGAGTCTGAGACAGGATCCTAAGTTTAAAGCTGGACACTGAACAACTGATGCTGAACATTGGATGTCAGCTAGAAGAGAGAGAGAGGAATTCTGACGTAAGTTAGAAATGGTAGTGGTTGAATTGGTAGAGAGTATCTGGAGTGGTGATTGGAGAAAGCTTCAATATAGATGAAGGAAACAGAGGTGACGAGCAGGTGTTGGGTAGTTGTGTTGTTAAGCACTACTACTAGATTTTACAAAAAGGGTGGGAATGGCTGTTGTGAACACACATATTTTAAGAGTGAAGAACATGGGGTGACATAAGGACGGAGGAAACTGCAGAGGGGTTGACTATGCTAAAAGAGATAGGAGACTGCAAGGTGGTGGCAGGGGAGAATATAACTTGGCAGCATTGAATAGTAGTCTTTAGGCTAATTTTGAAAATCAAGAAGGGGGAGCAAGTGAAGGCAGAGGCAAGGATTAAATGGCAGATGCTGAGGAAGGAAGAATGTTGCAGGGAGGAGTTGAGACAGGCTTTGGGTGGTAGTGAAGTGTTACCAGATGAGTGGGAAAGTACAGCTGAAGTGGTGAGGGGAAACTGCCAATAAGGTGTTTGGTGTATCCTCTGGACTGAGGAACAAAGATGAGGAGATTTGGTGGTTTGCAGTGGTGATGGACAGGACAGATGAGGTGTATGATGACTACGATAACTTTGCAGATGACATGGTGATCTGGAGTAAGAGTAGGCAGCAGTATGCACTGGAGAGAAGAAGGGTGAAAGTCAGTAGAAGTGGAAGACAGAACATGTGCGTGAATAAGAAGGAAACAGGTGGAAAGGTGAACATGTAAGGTGTAGAGGTAGTGAAAGGTAGCGAAGAAGACAATGCAGGGAGGGTTGAGTGTGTGGATGAGTGTCGGCAGAGATTTTTGACAGAAGGATTGCAGAAGCAGAGCTGAAGATGCCGAGGTTTTCATTGGGCGTAACCAAGGATGGATAGGAGTCAAAATCAGTACATCATTGGAAGGACCAATGAGCTCATGCCACAGCAAGGTGCCCATCGTCCCTCCAAAATTCGCAAGAACCGCTGCTCCTCTTACAATATTCAGCCGTACATCCAAAAGAAAACATATCACTTGGTTTCCATATGTCACACATTACAGTACAATGTGAGTTACGAAGAAATGTGAGTGAGACAAGCAACTGCATAATTTCTATTTTGGATTATAACTGCTAAAATGGATCCAACTATAAAACTGCAGCTGATTTTAACAGTTATAGCAGCCCAGGGATCGTTTTACACAGCACTAATCAAATGTAGCTTGAATTTTTCAACATGTCTAATTTCTCAGACTGTACATATTTGTACCATGCACGCACTCTGAGATTAAAGATTAAAGATTTAGCATTTGTTGAAAGCCCAATCTCCTTGGGCATTTCTGAGTCAGTGTGAGTGATTTAGTGTCGAGTGTGGAGAGGAAAAAGCTTGTCGGCGAGATAGCATCAGTTCTACCTGCAGACTTCGAGCCCATCAGCATTATTTCATTATCTCTCCCTCTGTCTCTTTTTTTTTCTCTCTCTCTCTGTTTCTCCCTTTAGCATTAACCTTTTATATGATAGATACTTTGTTTGCCTCCCCTTTCTGGCTCTCCCTTAGTCTCCCTCCCTCCATCTTCTACATCCCAAGTAGCAAACCAGACATTTCTCACTCTCACAATTATTCAGTGTAGGGTCAAACTGGTCCTTCTGCCCACGGCTTCATTTCACCTCTTGGGAAGGAACGATGAGCTCTTGAATGCATTTGCAGTCTTGCACACAGGCAATGTTTCCCACTTAGCTCTATAGCTCTTTGTAGGTATGACCTTTCTCAAGCAATATCCTCACTGACTCAGACTGCTGCTAATAGTTCACATTTGGGGCGTTTACAGCAGTTCAGTGTTATGTTGTTAGCTCTAACAAACTAAACATTTATTTGTGAATTTCCTTTATTTTGTACTATTGAGACCAGCTCCATTTCCTGAAGTATGTGACAATAAATAAGAGCGGAAGAAACTTTTTTTTTGTCATTCAGTGCAAACTAACTTTCCTCAGATACATTGTTTGACAAGGCAGCTGAGTCACACTGACCTGGCTGAGGTTAGCGAGCATGTAATTAATTGAAAAGAGAGTTGCTGGACATTCCCTATCAACAAATCACAGACATAATGGCTACATTAGTAGCATCTTAAACACGGAGATAGGAGACATAGGGCTGCATTTGTCTGGAATGCAGCAACAGCCCAGATAAGGAGACGCTTTGGACGAGTTACAAAGAGAGCCCAGGCTGAGCACTAATCATATCTGTGTCATTCTCTCCCTTCTTTCCCACACCAGGCTCCTTATTTCTCTGTGCCATTCGTCACATCCTACGCTCTTACTTCAGTCTTTCTTCTGTCATCTCCTCCGCTTTAATTCTTTATACATCCTTAATGTGTTGAACTGAGTGTCGGTCTCCCACTCTCGTGCAGCTGAGAGAGCGGCAAGAAATGCCCTGTGATACCCCAGCTCACAGTGTGAATCCAACTGTAGGAGCAGGCTTCACCATTGATGTGAGTTATATCCTTGTTTCTGCCCACATACTGCCCACTGTCTTCACTCTAATCACGCTGAAATGCAAAGGTATGGCAACTAATAGCTGCCCACTCACTCAGATAAACATACAATCACAGATGAATAATATTGTACTTTGATGTGCAAGATTACCTGAGCTATAGATCAACAGATTGTGTCACAGAGAGGCTACTTCATTCTTCCTTCTTCATTTTTCTTTCTATCTCTGGCTTTTAATCTGTGTTTAATTATCTCACTTTTTCCCCCTCCTTTTTTTAAAATCTTCCACAGGTAATTCTGAGGTCACTGGATAATCGTGTGTAGGTACACCTAGAAGTACATGAACTTGTGGGTCTGTACCCACAGCTGGAGTCTGCACATTGTGTTGGGGGGAAAACATTAGCAAATCCTACCTAAGCAGACCACATCCTCTTCACCCTAAAGCCGTGTAGGTAATGAGATGGGAGGTTATGGGCGGGATGGGAGGCACTTCTGAGTGGAGCAGCTCTAGATGTCGTGGGTAAACATCCGTGGGAACAAGATGCTTAATTGATGTAATTTAAATTTTATTTGCAATATAGCACACAATACTTTAGCACCAGTGGAAACACTAATTTGCATTTGAGTGGGTGAGTGTGCAGCCGCGAGCTGTAATCTGACTGCAAGCACAAAGATTAGAAAGGAATTTTGCATGCAGCTACTGTCGTGTGCATAAGTGACCACAGTTTAAATGTTTCCTTGAAGTTCAAAAAGAGATTTTCAGATTTTTCTCTCAGTGTTATCTTTCATTGTCCAATTTTAGCACACTATTCAAAGCCCACTCTAACCTTATGTGGTCAGCCACTTCATAGATGAGTTGCTGTGGCTTCTAAATGCTTCCACTTTGCATTAATACCACTTGCGGTTAATTGTGGAATATCAAGGAAGGAAAAGAACTTCACACACTAGCTTGTTGCAATGCTAGCATACAATGAATTCAGTGAGCAATTCTTATACAAATGTTTGTAAAGGCAGACCTCATGGATGCTTGATTTTTAATTTATTTTACCTGAAACAATCAGACTGAAAACACCTGAATTCAAAGATTAAGAAGTGTGGCCTAATATTTGTGTCCATGTAGTGTATTTAACACAAACACACACACACACACACACACACACACACACACACACACACAAAATTCTGAAATGAATGTTTTTCTTACCAAGTTTATGATTGCACAACTTTTTGTTGTCAAAACTGTCCAATGATAGACAATGATAGACAAAAGCACCTTAAAATCTACTTAAAACTTTAGTATTGTAACCCCAAATGCAATCTTTCCTGTTGCCTAAACTTTGGTGCTTAACAATACTCGAGTAGTTTTAGAAACTAAACAGCGAGTAAAAGCAAAAGTATACAAACATTAGTTCTGGAATGCAATCTGAACCATTTTCCTCACCTTAACCAACCGCCTCTTCTTACCTTGAGCAGTCTTTGTCACTTTTTCAGGGTTGAAACACTAAAAAACCCCACAGATGATAGAATTTTATTTCACAAACTGTAATCAAACTATGTTGTCTGCTGTTATACCAACACACTGAATGTTTAGCGGCTATACTGAGAAGAGCATAATGGGAAGAGATCATAGAGAGACGGCATAAAACGGGCACTGTGGGAGAAGGAAAACACAATTTAACAGCATGCAATAGTAGTGAAATGCATGGGAAGGGCCTCCAGCAGCCTGAACATACTGCAGGAAAACTAAGGGAGGACTCGGGGTCACCTGATCCAGCCATAACTACAAGCTTTATTTAAAAAAGTAGCTATAAGTCTCATCTCAAAGGTAGAGAGGGCATCTGTCTCCTGAATCCTGCTTATCCTTAGCTCAGTGGTAAGCTAAGACACTGTGTCCACATCCTGTCTTCAGCAGGGGAAAACAGTGACAAGCCTGTCTGCTAGAGCCAAACACTCTCCATCTTAACATCACTTGGGTCAGAGCCAGTACACTGTCAAAACTTTGAGCTTCAAGCATATTATTAAGGTATGCAACACCTTTTCCAGTGCCAAGTTTGTCATATGGAAAAACCCTCATGAGCCAGCATCCTGGTTCTGATTAATAGTTTTTTATAGCGCAGCACGATGCAAGTATCCCATTGTGACTGACATTTTACATTAGTACACCACATGTAGAATTAGAAAACTCGTGATAACTGGCTTTAACTGAACAGAAATGCAACCGGGTAGCGCTGCTGGCAAACATTTCCAATTGTTCTAGTGAAACCAGCACTGAAAGTTTGAATGCTAGAGTGCAATACATGTTGAGATGAGTATATTTTGTGGTGAAAAAGATGCCAGCTGAGGACAAGGCAGCGGGAAGGAGAGCAGAAGAGAGCTGGCTGTTAGCAGACATAATGGGAACCAGACCTGCTGGCAGAGAGGTAATTAAACTGCACAGAACAATGGCGTCACCACTCATAAACTCCTCTAAAGAAGTTTTTACCTCCTAACTCTTTTCCAGTTGACTTCCACGTAACAAGCGATAAAACTGAACAGTGTCAGGATTTTTCTTATTTCAGCTTAATGTCATTAATTGCTTTGAAAAAGTATAATAATGAATATCTTAATGAAGACTGTGAACTTGTGTTAAATCTTTGCTATTCTTTTTCCTTTTTATGTCCTTGTTTGGATTTAAGTTTTTCTCATTGTCTACGAGATATCTAAAATTCAAAGTTCAAGAAATCCAGTGAATTTTTTTGCCACTTTAGATATTAAACTAAACAATTATTAAAGCTACTTCCTGCTGTATTTGCACTTCCTGTCTTTATTGGTTTTCCTATCAGTTTTCCTTCCTTCCTCAGTTGCCCTGTGCTCGTTAGTGTCACCAATTTCAATTCAGTCTCCTCAGTCTATACATTACAGTTTTTCCCTCACACCTTGATAAATTATCTTGTATTCATATGCTTTTTGTTGTGAAACATTCCAGCCATTTTTAGTATTCCGTGTGGATTTTTTCCTACCTCTCTTTGACGGCTGCTGGATTGTTTCCTGGATTTTATGGTTTTGCGTACATCTACTGCTCATCTCTGGTTTAAAGTTGTACAATTTTGGACTTTTATCTTGCATTCAGGTCCACTAGGTATCTCATCAGGTCTACAGTGATCAGTCTAGTGTAGAGTTCATTTAACATCCACCTTTTTATTAAGTTTATTTTATTAATAGAATTTTCACCTATTGAGAAAACGCAACCCAAACAAAATGAAAAGTACATTTGTTGAAAAGATATTGTAATCCCAAAAATAATGCACAAGATGTCATTTAAAAGGCAACATCTCATAGCTTTTTAAAATCTAATTTATTCTATGTAAAAATAGTGTACTGCATGAAATAAGTACAGGAGATAAGTCACATGTCATTTATTTCCTGTGCCAACTTGAGGGCTGGCAATTTAATTTGCCAGATCTGGTGATTTTTCTCAGCTCGACTAAGTCTTACCCTTTTCCTTTTTGTAACCCAGGGATGGAAATTTCAAGATGTCTCAGACAAACAGTGCTGTGATACAAAGACAGCAAGTGAGACTTTTCCTTTTTCAAAGGAAATGGTTAGCTTTTGCTTTCAATTTTAAGACTGTTGATAATGTGATGTCACTTAGTTTCAGAGGTCACATTAGGTATCGATATAATATGGACTGTAGGTATTAAATGGACTAGTAACACTCACCAACCTTGAATTTCCCTGGAAGGAAGCACTGGTCAATCTTCTGCAGACCATCCTGATGTTGGGCTGTAACTGCAGTGGACATGGAGTAAATACGCTTTCCAGTGCTGGCTTCTCTATCAAGTCTTCTCAGGAGTCCTTCAACCAAGAGGGGGAGTCTGTTGAGTAGAAGGTGTTTATTGTTCCTTTGCAGTTTCCTGACTGACAAGTTGCTGGACTTGGCAGGCTTGATTTCCTTCTGGGCCAGGGATAGATGCTCCTCCAGACTTTTAACCAATCTAGAGGTACAAGCTTGTGTCTAGAGAAAAGTGGTAAAATAATCCATGTAGCAACAGATGGCTGGGAGTTGTTGGTCTGACAGGGATCTACCCTCTCTCACAGTCTGTCTTGTACCTATCAGGATAATCTGGCCATAAAGAGAGCAGTACTTGTTACTTGCTGCATTTGGCTATCTGGATGTGCTCCTACATCATTGTGGAGTATAGGGAACCCTGGGACACCTGCCTGCTCACAACTAGTATTGAAGTAGTTATTTGCCAGGATTTAAATGGTTCAGTTGAGAGAAGATCTTTCCCTCCACATTCAACAGAGCAATGCCTCTGAACTGGTTACAGTTTTGGGAAACCTTAAGTGAGAAAGAGACTTTTCCAAACACCTCTCATAAAGTTTCATGATCAGTTGAGCAGCTTGAAGGGTACACTGATAGATCCAGGTTCCGATGATGCTCTTGCTCATTCTATTATCTGTTTGACCTCCACTTTGAAGGAGTGGTATCAAACTCAGGTGGACTGGGAACTGCCTGGTTATTGAAGGGGTCTTGCATTTGAACTACTTCACAGCTGGTCTTTAGTGTAACACTCCAGCTGCATGGCCTTGGTATGGCATGGAAAAACCTTCCCCTCGCTCTCTGCACTTCTTGATCTTTCAGTTATCTTGAGGTGCTAAAGCCTTTCACTGATCTTTCCCAGGTTCCTAAGCCTTTTTTCCCCCTCGGCTTTCCTCCATGACTTCCTCAGAAGGCAACATTCTTTGGCCAGCTGTAGGATTTCCCTCTTGTCTTTTGCTTTGTCTGGAACAGTGGTTCTTTTAGGCATGTCTCCAAATTGGCTTTCCCCTTCCACATAGACGAGATGACAAAATATGTAGCATCTGAGCTGTTTCTTAGCACTTTCTTCAGGACAATAGGTAAGCAGTCATCAAAGCATAGTCAAGCTTCCTTGTTGCTAGCCTGTGGCGATTTGACCTTGGGTTTCCAGAAGAAGTTTTGATGGTCCTTTTGTGCGCAGGGTGTTGTGGGTCTACTGCTGCGAATCATCTTGATAATTACCAGGTGGGAAAGCTGTTCTTCTCCTCCACCAGCCATAGCAAGAAAGATCAGTGGTCAATCTTGGTTTCTGTGGGTTTTCATTAGCACAGAAACCAAGCTTAGCATATCTTTATGCTAAGCTTCTAAAAATAAATAAATAAATATCCTTTTTTTAAATATCTTGTTATGCCTGGTGGAGTAGAAGAACGGCTTTCCTAGCAGGTCTTACAGCGTTATCAGGATAATATAGATATTGAAACAGATTTTAATCAGGTTCATACAGTTGTTGATGGATTATTTCTTAGTTGCACTGCAGCATGTGACAATAATTAAAAGCTACACTTAACTAACAGCAGTGGCTGATGAATAAACTAGCAAAGCTTCCCTCAGGGCAAGCAAATTTTTTACAGAAGTATGACTCCAATTGAATGCAACTTTTCATATCAGTGTGCTAGATTTTTAAAAAGGCTAAAGAAAGGTTTTTGGACACATTGGTTATGTGTATAGTATGCCAACACACAAGCCATCTTTGGGTCTTTTGATAGGAGAAAATGTGTAGTGGAAAACGGCATCAAGTTTAATCCCTATATTAAACTCTAACTTTCCCTTTAGGTTAGGCTTTGCTTTTTTTAGAGGACGAGGAAATGCTGATTATAGGCTAAACCTCAGTCACTTGCACTTTTCTTTTCTACTATAAAAGTGAAAGCCTGCTGTTGTACCCAATTTTGTGTGTGTGTGTGTGTGTGTGTGTGTGTGTGTGTGTGTGTGTCAGTCACCGTGATGAGGGTGTCAGGGTTCAGGGGGCATCAGAGGGGTGCAGGTCACGACCTGCCGTGTCATGCTCTAATTGTGATTGTCATATTGATGGAGAGGGAAAGGGCTGGAGAATTGGAGAGCTAACATAAATTGTAATGATAGATACTGGGGTGTGAGTATCAGTGTCTGAGTGTTTGTGTGGGAGTGTGCGCATGTTTCTGCTTTATCTGTGTGTGTGTGTGTGTGTGTGTGTGTGTGAGAGAGAGAGAGAGAGAGAGGGAGCGAGAGAGAGAGAGGGTTTTGTGTGTTTGGAGGCGGAAGAGAGTGAGTTATTTTGTCCCGGGGCAAACGGAAACCATTGTTTAAGCCGCAGCTCTTGTCTTATAAGTGTTTGCTGTTGTGGGAATGCTGTGGTTTTGGAGTCACAGAACAATCAGTAGAGTCGCACTAACAGAGAAACAAAGTAAGTAGGGGGAGGAAATCAGATGGAGGGAAGAGGAACGAGAGAGAAAGGTAGAGCTGCAGAAACAAAAGACAGTGTGAGGAAAGTATAAGATGGAGCAGAAAGAATTCGTTGGAGTACATTCAAAAGACAGACACTTAAAAAGACAGAAAAAATGGAGGCCAGACAAGAAGGGAAGTTATTCCTCCCATGCCTGTCATCTTTCTCAACCTCGGGCCGTGCGTATCCTCAGGCCATCCCGCCGTTGGAATTTACAGTCCGATGGGCCTGCCTGCTAATAAAACACATGTGGGCTTGTAGAGGAATGGGGAGGGACAGGGGCCTGCGAACAACCTCTCTCTGTGTCCATGCACTCACACTATAGCGCATGCGCACACACACACACACACACATGCACAGGATTCATAGATTCATATTCATATTTACCTGTTTATGCATATGTAAACTTGTAACCTCAATCAGCACTGGGAAAGCTTCTGTTTCTTTGTCTGTTGCTACTGCTGTGATTTGTTGTAATGAATAACTGTATGTATATAAAGACATACAACATTTAATATTGTGTACATTGTATACAGTAGTTTCCAATTTCATTGACCTTGGCTACAACTATGTTATATAAACCACTCTAAACAACTGAATATACACATGCAATGATGGCTTGCATGTGTATGTTGTGGAGTGTTTGATTTGTCCCTTTACCAGCGAATTATAAATGCTTAAAAAACAGCTCTGGGCTCAATTAAAGCTCCACATTCCCAATTTGTATTGTGAATCATTGGGAGATTGGACTACAAATGTTCCACACATGTAATTGATTTCTGCAGCAGGCAGAGCATTGAGCAATAGCCAAAACAAAGTGGCCTAATAGTCCAAATGAAATCAGTCTTGTGCGTCTTTCCTGTGCTTGTAACAAATAATGACTGACAAGAAAAACACATGCAACGCACAAAACTCGGTCTTAGTGTTTACTCTCCTAATCATGAATGTAAATGCAAGAGATCGCCGTCTTGCTTCTCTCCTGCTTTTCCTCTTTCTTTGCCTTCTCCTGTTATATCCTCCTCTCTCTTTGTAATTCATCCCCCAGCTGTCCACAAAAACTTCCTTGCCATACAGAAATACTCAAACATTATCCCTGCTGTAAACAAAAAAAACCGTGCAATTAAAAGGTTTTATACGCTTGTTTTAAGTGTACTTCGTGTCCGACAGAGAAAAAGAGTGTATGCATGTTTGTGTCATGAGTGCGGTATGGCTTCCAGCAGCGGTCCTGCTTCCAACTGGGGCCCTTCTCAGTTTTGTGAGACTCCAGGAGGTCGAGAAGAGAGAGACAAAGATAGAGAGCCCTGTCACCAAAACCTCTCCAGCTCGGGCTCTCTCCTCATTAATCTACAGTCCTGAGGGAGTCTTGCAGAAACGCATTAAAGAAATATGCGCCGCTTGGAAAGCAGGTCAACATTTCTATCAAGTCCTCTATATGTCCAATACAGAGCATTCATTTAGAGCGAATAAGAATAGCATCTGAATAAAGAACTTGGTAGTAGCCAACAGTACAATTGTACTTGAGTAGCCAGCTTGTAATACTACGGTTAGGTGATGAAACTTCTTGGGTAAAGCATGGAGGGGGAGAGGCAAAAACTATAGAGATTGACAGACCACGTGACTTTCGTGCATTGCATGCCGGGAACTCGTGGCAAAACAATCCAAGTACCGCATCAAATGCAAGCATTTGCAGCACCGCAAAACGTTCATTCTCCAGTTCCAATAAATTCTTGCTTTTTCTTTGCCCCCCAAAAAAGGTATGTACAAAACGAAGGAGAACAATGCTGGTCCGTACAAAGACAGACTTGATGAAAAGTCAAAAAAAAGATACGAGGAAAAAATCAGGAGTGAAAGGGTTAGACCCTTACGAGCACACAGAGTGGACAAAAGATGTTAGCGTGCTGCCCAACTTTCACCACGCTCATATTTATAATTATACGGTTCTTGGAGTGAGTGCATACACTCATGGAGTTTAGTAACTTCAGGTCACTGCAACAAGCCCAGGTACAGTTTACCGATGGATGGGTACAGGACCTTAAAATGCACCGTGTAGAACAAAAGACCATCGTACCTATCATAAGTTTACCAGTCTCACAAGTCGTCTTCATAAATACACATTCGTTAACAGTTTATTAATAGGACTTTTGAGCTCAACAGTAATTAATTAGCAGTGGAAATAATTTCTGGTACGGATTACAGAAATGTAGCAGTGACAATAATATTGTATGCTGTAATCGTACTGGGCAATTAGTGATACAAAAAAACTGTTTTACCCTGTGAATAAAAGTACATGTTTTTGTCAATGTACCATAATAACAGAAGCGAAACGCAATATTATGTCAGGACAATTCATTATTTATGCACAATAAACAAAGGAGCATAGATGTTCAGCGCCAGACTTGCTTGTAACCTATATCACCAGTTATGTTATGAAAAATGACGTATTAACTACAACAGAAGACTGACCTTTGTGGGAATGCTTGGAGCAGACTAACATGTGAGCTGGAGTGTTCTGGGACGTTATATTTGATCTTTGAATGGCTGCAATCCAGGCCATCCGTCGCCTCTTTGTTACTTCGGAAACATGGCTCGAACAATTTCTCTTCAACAACGTAATCCGATAACAACCGATCTCTTTACCCGTCGGCTTCCTGTGGCTGTCATGCGACCGGCTATTGCAGTTAATAATACAACAGCTTCTTGCCATTTTTTGTTTCTTTTTATCGCTGTGTAACTGATTTCAATTGAAAGCCTACGTGCGCTAGTACCTCTTGCCACGAGTACCCAGAATTGTTTGCGGTTTGCTGATTCGGAAAAGTGCAATTTTTATCTTTCAGCTGCTTGGTTGAAGATAAACTGTCATTTGCTTCATTATCTGTTTTTTGTTTTTTTGTTTTTTTCAGGATGGCCTGTATATAACTTTCATAAAACTAAAAACCTTTTGTATCATACTTAAATTTAGGCTGCAAATCCACTAAAGCTCTCTACTATACAATGACCTAAATGCGCTTTATTTGGGCTGTCTTTTTGTGGTCTTTATTTACTTTAATTGAAACGTTGATGTGGCTTCTTAACACTTTCATGCACCACGACTTGATGTGTCAAAACTCTGACAGCAGCTTTATGACATGATGTGTTTTGATAATGAGATATCATCTGTTATGTTACTTTGGGAGGATGTAAACAAGGAGAGAGAGCACTTCCAGACCTTGTCTATTGTTTTTGCTTGGACATACACACAAGGGGGATGGGTTTCGTCTGGGGTCAAACTGAGGTTAAGTCTGCATATTATTAGGTTGAGAGCAAATAATTATACTGGCCTGGAGAAGGGTAGCCTAAATACAGACCTTCTGCATAGGTACAGAACATCTAGTCAGTCTGTATTTGATTCCTTTGCGGGAACAAACAATATACATCTAAAGGCGCCTGTCGGTGAGAGGATAGAAATGTTACTGTTTCAGGGCTGTCCCACTAACTGTGCAGTACAATGATGTCATATCAGTATAAGGAGGGGCTGGGTGATTACTTGCTCCCTGTCTGTGTATTTTGTTTGCGCATTATCTGTGATAATGAGATGGAAAAAGTAGACAAGGCTGCTGATGTGGAGAAGTCATTATATTCATTCATCTTCTTAGCTTGATATGACTAAGAGAAGTCATCCCGGGGAATCTGCATCATTAAAACATAGACATAATTTCTTAGGAATATTTTAAGGCACATATTACATACTTGTCCTTTATTTCACGTTGAGTTGAAGCTGTTTTGCAGGTCCCAGGAGACTCAGGTCTGTGAACTGACTTCTGACCCACTATTGTTTCCGGTAAGTCTGACAGCAAACCTCCAGAGACGCTTAGGGAATCTTGTCTTTGCATGTAAAAAGGAAATGGGTATTAAGTTCATGGAACTTCCTTTTCATCGTTATATCAGCTTCACCCTTTTGCATTTAGCAGTTTATCAGTCTGCTAGTAACGAGGTGTTTAGGTGTCTCTTTAGCCATAGCCTAAAAAAGGTGATTAACAACCCACCCAAATCAAATCAAAGCTGCTGGGCAGCTATCTGGAAACATTCATAATCTGCTTCAGCAAAAACTGCTATCTATCACAACGGTATTAAGATAAGATTATTTTCATTATTCCAAGAATGATGTATCAACAGTACACAATGCTTAGGGTGTATAAACACTATTCTTTAAAAACATTGGTGTCTCCATCCAGCATGATCAGAACACTTGCTATAACAACCTACTTCTTAAGTGGCATACGCGCTCACTATGATAAAAAGATTATGGTATATGTCATTTTGAGGGTGATACAGTAAATGATTTAAGGATAATAAAGTTCTTATGTTTAACATGTACATGCAGCTTCTCTGCTTTTTGACTAATTTTTATTCCTGTTTAGGAATGAGCTGTGCAACATCAGAGTATTGCACAAGCATGAGTGTGTGCAGGGCTTGTGTGGCTGTGGTTTGCATAAATCTGTAATTGCTTGCACCTCTCATCCCCGCCGCGGGCCTGTTCCACCCATGTCATGCTAGTGTAGTGTCAATAACGTGCCAACGCACATTGTTACACACATAATTGATCACTCCCCACGGTGACGTGTGAAACCTGAGGACTCATTACCTTGATGATCTTGATTGGATACTCTCAGCTGGGTTCTATGTGTTGATGTCATGACTGTGTAATACTTCTGCTGTGCTTCGAGTAATAGATTCTTTTTACATGCGAACTGGTGATTGTGCCACTTCTAGACCTGATTACGAACTTTAATTTGGAATAATTCAGGTAACATTTATTCCAGTAAGAAGGACCAGGTTATTTTTTGCCTGGCTTGCTCACATTTGAAGAGCTACCAAACAGGACATGGTAATGAGATGAGTAATCCACGAGTCTGTCAAAAGTGATTTGTACAAAGGACACTGTGGTCAGAGGAGAGGAGTCAGTGCATTATCCTAATGCAGGATATGTCTTCAAAGAAAACAGGTCATACTCGCTAAACTCGGAATTTATTATTCAGCTCTGACAAAGTGTTTTCTGTCCTGAGGTGCATCTGTTTAAACCTGTCCCAGTAACAAAGCTTATGAAGCAATGAAATGTGCATATGAAACTATAATGTGAACAGTTTCCTGCATTTCACAATGATAACAATGCCTATGTCATTGGATATAATCCCTATTAAATCTTTAAAATACCACGACACCTACGGTGAAATCTGTAAAAACTATCATAGCTACAGGTGCAGATGACAAGCTGACAGTTACAGGCAGAAAGTGATGGGCTTTTGCTCGAGGATGATAAGTCATCCAGAGTTCAGGCGCAGATGTCTGTCTGTCTCATCATGTCTTGCTGTGTAATGTGAAAATCTCGCTGGAGTCCAACATAAAGGGCACAGCTGAAAGAGAAGATTTTAAACTATAGGAGCTCAGCCTTCCATTTAAGGTAGAGCATGGGTGTAAACCAGAGGTGTATTTGCATTCAGCTGCAGATTGATATTGGAGAAACGGACGCAGCTGTAGATATAGAAACAGGTGTGGAACCTCATGTGTATCCTATAAGATGTTTGAGTCTGTGTCTAAGGAATTAGAAACCCATGACGGATTTAAAAAGCCTCTCATAAGTAGTCAAAGGAGCTTGCAAAGAAAAGCGTCTGGACTTCTTTAAGTTACTTGAAGACGTTTCACCTCTCATCCGAGAAGCTTCTTCAGTTCTAAGGTCAAATGGTGGGGAGTCCCAGATATAAACCTAGTGGGAGTATCCCCCCACAGAGGGACAAAAGGACCCCCTGATGATCCTCTAATCGCCTGAGCCAAGGTGTGAAAGTGGGTGTGGGTCCCAATCAGCCAGAGTTTCGGGTGTGTTCATTGTGAAACCTGGCCCCACCTTATCATGCGAATTCCTGAGGTCAGATGGCCCAGGATGTGAGTGGGCGTTAAGGCGTCTGGGGAGGGAACTCAAAACTGGATTATAGATGGCAGAGAGTTGGTGTCGTAAACCACCGCCTCTGTTCAGAGATGGTCGCTCACAGTGGACATAGATGGCTTCTTTCACTCCTCTTTCCAACCATCTGTCCTCTCTGTCCAAAATGCGAACATTGGCATCCTCGAAAGAGTGACCTTTGTCTTCCACATGCAGATGAACTGCTGAGTCTTGTCCTGTGGAGGTGGCTCTTCTATGTTGTGCCATGCACTTGTGAAGTGGCTGATTGGTCTCTCCAATGTAGAGGTCTGGGCATTCCTCGCTGCACTGTACAGCATACACCACATTAAGTCTGTGTTTTGGAGTTTAAATCTGGGACTCTCCACCATTTGACCTTAGAACTGAAGAAGCTTCTCAGATGAGAGGTGAAACGTCTTAAAGCAACTTAAAGAAGTCCAGACGCTTTTCTTTGCAAGCTCCTTTGACTGCGATGACCTGGATGACTGAGAACCTTCACAGACCTCTCATAATTAGCATACCATCATGCAGTTAGGATGTTTTAAGGGGTTATCAAACAGATGTATTAAAACAATAACTTACATTAGATGAATCTCAAGACATTTTTATGGATGCATACTGATTTTAAACGTAATACCACCTACAATATTTCTCCACATTATCTCCTTTCTGTGCAGACACACAGCTAAGTCAAGAAAGGAATAAATGTCAACAAACTCAGCGTGACTCCCGAATTATTGAAGCCGGCGAGCTGGGAATGCAAACACTGTGGTGTGATATTGACGTTCTGCCAAACCAAGATGTGATCGCCTGGCTGTTATAACAGCAGCTACTGGGCACAGCAAGATATTATTGTCCACAGGACTGCAGAGACCTATTAATAATTACTACTAATAACTTATTTCTGCAGGGCAGCAGTCCAGAAGAATGGGGTTAGTGTGTGTGTGTGTGTGTGTGTGTGTGTGTGTGTGTGTGTGTGTGTGTGTGTGTGTGTGTGTGCTTGTTCTGCTATACTTGCGAGGACCATCGCGGGTTTTAGACCTTACGAGTGAGGACCTTTTGGGAAAGTGAGGACATTTAATATGGTCCTCACTTGTTTTTCACTGTAATGGCTTCTAGAGGCCATTTTTATGCTTCTCTCAAAGTTTGAGCGAGGTCCTCAGAAAGATAGAAATACGAGAAAAAATGCACACTTCTATACACACTGCTATTCTTTTCATACACACACTTTTGCTCTCTACTGGCTACTAGTGGTTATGAAAAATCACTGCTCCTGAGCCTTTTTGCTCTCTACTGCCCTTCTGCCCCTTATGGTTGTGGATAGTCACTGCACCCAAGTACTTTTTGCTCTCTACTGCCCCTACTGCTTTTGGACAGTCACTGCACCCAAGAACTTTTTTGCACTCTACTGCCAACTACTGTCTTTGCCCATTCACTACAAATGAAGATAATGACAGTTTATCTAATGAAGGAGAAATAAATAGTGCTCTATCGCCTTGAAGTTCAATTCAATTTTATTTATATAGCACCAAAGCACAACAAAGGTCACCTGAGGGCACTTTATACTTTAGGGTAAAGACCCTACAAGGTAAGTTAAACATATTATTATGTCTTACTTTTAATATCTGGTCTTGGTCTACCCAAATTGGAAAGCACACCAATACAGTTTTTGAAATTAAATGCTGAAATAGAAATATTGAATATGGACTGGCCTAAACTGGGCTATGAGACAGTGCTTCAGTTCCTGAAAAATTAATACTGGATTTTCAATTTAAACTAAACAGTGTGCTAGTTAACATGGGTTTGATCAGTTAATGTGAGACAGGTTTAGAAATTATTAATGCAGCTCATCATTTCTGCCTTCTGGTTCTCATTTTAGGCGTCTCTTTTTAAACCATACTTTTATCTCTGCTATAGAAATGGCATATAAGTAACTTTTTTAGACCATTCAGTTAAAAAAAAAATCATTTAACGTCTTGAGGGGCTGCTTTCGATTTAGTGTTACCAGCATATTTTACCAAAATATCTCCACAAATAGGAGACTGAATCTGAAAAACCACCTTGACCCTGCTTTAGTAGTGAGCTACAAATTGTGTCTACATAACATAAATATAGACAATGTGCAAGAAACTGTAGTTTTGTTTCAAGTATTTTTCAAACTATTATAAATCATACTGGTGAATTTTGATAGATTATATTAAAGCATGGGCTTCCGTACAAAGGATACATATATTGCTGTGTTCCCTTTTATATTAAAACCTGGTTCCTCTACTGTAAGCTTCTATTAGTGAAAATCTACCATTAATATATAATCTGTAATGCAATATAATATTGACTCATGTGTTCTGTAATACTTTATAAAAATTAAATATGTCCCATCCATCAGAAGTGCCCATCTCATTATGGCTGCTTCCAGGAGGATAATAACCAGTGTCAAGAAGCTCAAATGATGTCAAATTGCACTCTTAAACATAACAGTTCAGTTCACTGTACTCAAATGGCCTCTACAGTCACCAGATCTCAATCCAAAAGAGGACCTCTATGATCTCTATGGTGGATCAGGTGATCACATTACATGTTATGTGATCACCTGATCCATCATTCATTTACACACACACACACACATATATATATATATATATATATATATATATATATATATATATATATATATATATATATATATATGAGAGAGAAATGCTCTCTTTAGGGGTCACAACACCAGAGGCTCTGGTGTTGACCTCTGAGGTCATCTCTGAGGTCATGCTGTTTTCTCCCTCCTTTGTCCAGTATTTCCTCTATCCCTCTTCTGCATATGTCTGAATCATCTCAGCCTTGTCTCTAACTTTCTCTCCATACCATTCAGCATGAGCTGTCCTTCTTGTATACTCATTTCTGTTTCCTGTCCCTCCTCCTGACTCCAGATCCCTGATGTAATCCCACCCTCACCTTGAACACATCCTGCACCACCCTCACATCCAGACTTACCTCATGCAGTACCACAGTTCCTCTCTTAGCATCCCATCATATTCTTTTGCCAGATCCACAAAGACACAGTGCAACTCTTTCTGACCTTCACTATACTTCTGCATCAACACACTCAAAGCAAACATCACATCTGCACTGCTCTTTTTCAGTGAGAAGCCATGCTGCTGCTCATGGATCATCACCTCTCTTCTTAACCTAGCTTCAACAACTCTTTCTTGGTGTGTCTCAGCTTTATCGCTCTGTAGTTACTACAGCTCTGCATATCACCCTTGGTCTTGAAAACTGGTATCAGTACACTTATTCATTCCTCACTCTCCAAACTTGTGTTAAACAATCTGGTTAAAAAGTCCTCTCTGGGAGTGGGCACGATAAACGGAATCCAAATTACCATCAGGGTGTACACCTCACCCCTCGCGTGGTTGCCCACCTCTCAATTTTAAATACACGTAGACATTGAGGGCTAGCAGGAGGGACTATGCGCTTACCTGCTGCTCTCTGGCAGGTAGCTCCATGCCCTCCTGGGTTTTAAATGCACCTTAGAACACACATTCATCAACACTACAATAAGCGGGTGGAAGGAGGTTTGGAGTCTTCTCTCACCCCCGTTATCTGCGGCCTGCTGGAGCGGGGGGGCTAGGAGGAGGAGTTGGCCATCTGGAATGTGGGGCCTCCCTGCTCCTGCGGAGTCGGGGCGGTCTGCCTCTCCCCACCGCAGGGAAAAGGGTAACACCACCTGGGTCTGGGTGCAGTTCCCCCCTCCAGGGGCAAGGGTACCTAGACCCGGTTCGTTGAGTACGCTTGGGGAGTGTGATCGTGTGTACAGCGTCTCTTTATGTCTGTCTCCACGTTGGTTGAGTGTGAAGTGCATATGAGAGGATGAGGGGATGGGCGTCCAGGTACACACCGGCTCACTCCTTGGCGGCCGCTTATCGGGGCCTGGATCCTGGGGCTCGCTCGGGCCACTTCGGAGGTGGGGTGCCCCCGGCCTCTCAGCCTGGGGCTCGGTCACTCAGGCACAGCTGGCTGCCGGCGGAGCTCACGGGCGCGTCACTGCAACTCCCCCTGGCTTCTGCTCCGCGGCTGCTGAGTGAGTCCTCATCTGGGACTCTCCTCAGCTCTTACTGGGACAGTGGCGCGGCTGCCCCTCTGTTGGTCTTCCTTGGTCTCTTGTGTTCTGGGGGCCTCTGGATGTCTGGAGTTTTGATCTCCTCCATACCTGCTTCATGCCCTGGAGGACGGGGCTGTGGCCCCCCCACACCCTCTAGCAGATCATTACATGAAGGAACCTTTTAAAAAAACAAGCGCGTCCATTTACCGGTCGATCTACGTCCCTACCCTCACCTATGGCCACGAGCTGTGGGTAGTGACCGAAAGAACGAGATCGCGGATACAAGCGGCAGAAATGAGCTTCCTCCGAATGGTGGCTGGCCTCTCCCTTAGAGATAGGGTGAGAAGTTCGGCCATCCGGGAGGGGCTCAGAGTAGAGCAGCTGCTGCTCCACATCGAAAGGAGCCAGCTGAGGTGGTTCGGGCATCTGACAAGGATGCCCCCTGGGCGCCTCCTGGGTGAGGTGTTCCAGGCATGTCCCACCGGGAGGAGGCCCCGGGGCAGACCCAGGACACGCTGGAGAGATT
Organism: Aulonocara stuartgranti; assembly: GCF_965226115.1. Lineage (NCBI taxonomy): Eukaryota > Metazoa > Chordata > Actinopteri > Cichliformes > Cichlidae > Aulonocara > Aulonocara stuartgranti. The sequence goes on from NC_138953.1 coordinate 32,952,014, forward strand.
ATATCTCTCGGCTGGCCTGGGAACGCCTTGGTGTTCCCCCGGATAAGCTGGAGGAGGTGGCTGGGGAGAGGGAGGTCTGGGCCTCTTTGCTTAGGCTGCTGCCCCCGCGACCCGGCTCCGGATAAAGCGGATGAAGATGGATGGATGGAAGCGCGTCCATGCTCACAGGTGTACACACGGGTGATCACACCCACAAACTACACCCTTTTTGGCTCCTACCTCAAAGCACACTGTGTTCTGTTGATCCTATGTGCTGCACAATAATGTTTAATATTTCGTATTTACTGTCATATTCCCATATATCATTGTGATGTTGTTTATTCTATTACTCTTGTTCTCTTCTGCTTGCTTTCTTTTTTCTTTCTCAACAGGTGATCCACGTGATCGATAGATGCATTTTTTTTTCTTTTTCTGCCCATTCTGTTGGTTTTTGTTTTTTTGCCCTTCTCCCCTATCCCTCTTCTCAGCTCTTTCTCTTTCTTTCTCCCCTTCTTTCCCCCAGTCAAGTCTGTCCCGTATTCAACAAGTGAAAATAAAATAAACAATAAAAGGTGAATCAAATGGACCATTACGGCAAGGCTGGGATGGTCAATTTGGTAAAGTAAATCCGTTGGGCATCTTTCTTTGCCTTTAGACAATAATTCTGATGGCAAAAGAGCCAAACGGGACAGGCAAAAAAAAAAAAAAAGTCCTCTCTCCTCAACATCTCTATACCACCACAGATATGTCATGTGGACCAACTGCCTTTCCTCTCTTCATAGCTGCCTTCACTTCCTCCTTACTTATCCCCTGCGCTTCCTGATTCACTAACTTTCCTCCATCTGTCCTCAGTTTCTGTCTTTATTAATGTCTTCATTAATGAAGACAGTGAGAGAATACTTCTATCTTCCATCTTCTCAACACACTCTCTTCACCATCTTTATCCTTAATCACTCTAACCTGCTGCACATCCTTTTCAGCTCAATCTCTGTATAGCTAATTCATGCAAGTACTGTTCTCCTTCCTTAGTACCCAGCCTCACGTACAACTCAGTATAAGCTTTTTCCTTTGCCACCTCTATCTTTGCAGTTGGCCTGGCCTCCCAGTATTCCTGTCTACTTTTATCCATCTCCCCTGACTATCGCACTTTCTCTTAGCTATTCCTTTGAGGAACTACAGGAAAGTGTCCAATCCACCACCAAGTCTCCTTGTCCTCTTTTCTCTCTCCAAAAGATACACCAAACACCTTCTTTGCCTTTCTCTCACCATTTCAGTTGTATTTTTCCAGTCATCTGGTAACACTTCCCTTCCACCCAGAGAATGTCTACTCCTCCCTGAACTAACAACTGCACAACATTCTTCCTTCTTCAGCTTCCACCATTTAGTTCTTGTCTCTGCCTTCATTCTCTTCCTCTTCTTGACGTCCAAAGTCATCCTATAGACTAGTGTCCAATGCTGCATGGCTACATTCTCTCCTGACACCACCTTGCAGTCTCCTATCTCTTTCAGACTGACCCTTCTGTTTAGGATGTAAGCCACCTGTGTACACTTTCTTCCACTCTTCTACGTCACCTTCTGTTCCTCCTTCTTCTTGAAGTATGAGTTCACCCCAGCCATTTCCATCTTCCTAATTTTGACCTTGTGCATTTCTCTGCTTAACACTATACCTATCTAACACCTCATTATCTCTCTTTCCTTCACCTACATGGCTACTGAAGTCTGCTCCAATCAACACTCTCTACCACTTTATCAAACTAACTGCAGAATTCCTCTTTCTCTTCTAACTGACATCCAACCTTCAACCTGGTCTCCTGCACACACAGTAAATCTACCTTCCTTCTCTCCAGTCATATCAGCCAGCTCTCTCCCTTTGCCAGTCATAGTACTTCCACGCTCCTGCCTGTCCTTCTCTTCGACTCCTAACATGCTTCTCCCCTATATGCAGAAAAAATAATGTTTGATCATCATCAAAAGCCAGATATTTCAAAGTTTCATCTATGAAATATCTGGCTTTCCCATCATAGCAGATGAAATACGTATTTTGCATTAAATTGCATCATTTCGCCTCCTGAAGGGCTCGCAATGAGTCCACTGTGTGTATATATATGTATTTCTTTTCCCTATGGTAATAATACTTTTAGATAAATACTAAGTACTTTTCCACTACTGATGTATATAAAGTAAAATTAGGCTGTAAAGTTAAATCTTACTTTAGATAAATCTTGGTATGTGCTTTTATAATGTGTACTAAATTGTAGTAAAACATGTCAGGGTTCCTTTGTTTCATGTGTTCTGGCCAGTACACTAAGCCTGAGCCTGAGTGAGAGCTGAGCAGAGAATTGTAGCTCACTCTGCTCCCAACTTAACTGATGCCCTGCACCTCCCCCATAGCTGCTGCAGTGGGGGAGGGGCAGGTAAATGTTTCCAGCACTTTGGCAGGTCTGAAGGCAAAAGAGAGTCCAAACCAGGACTAGCAAAGTGTACCTAATATAGCTGTTTAGTGTGTGTGTAAAATAAATAAATAATATGGTAATGGCTCTTTCCACTACTGATATATATAAAGTTTAATTAGACTGTAAAACTAAATCTTACTTTAGATAAATTTTATTTTGTGATTTCATAATGTGTACTAAACTGTAGTTAAAATAAATGTCAGGATTCCTTTATTTCACATATTGTAGCCTGTAAATCAGGTTTGAGAGTCAGAGCTGAGGAGAAAACTTTGGCTCTCTCTGCTCCTCCATCAGTGACCCTCCCCCCGCGCACCTGCACTGCAGCTCTCAAACTTTTGCAGGGCATGTGACGTCATTCAGTCCACAGTCGGAGTAGCCGTTTAAGTGGAGCTCTGAAGACTGCAAAGCACGCTTTCTGCAGGTAAGATTTCACATTTTTGCTATATGAAAACTGTGCAAATGTTGTCTTTCTAAGAAACGAAAGAAAAAGGTATCTTACATTAAGTTTAATTTTTTTTTAACTTAATGACACGGCAGTAAATATACTTTTTTTTAATTGAACAATGCATAAAGTTCGTCTCAATCTATATTTTATTACAATTAACTATGCATAATTTTTCTTATAATTGAACATAGGAACAAAAACCGATTCCTTCGTGATATATTTAACACTAAATTTTATGCCAAACCTACCGTCCCCTCCCCCTCAATTTCTGGCAATTTCTATCTGTATTTCTCTTCAGTCTCGCTCTTAGAAATATAAAATTAACGTAAGAAATAATTATCGGATCTGGTTTTCAGTTTAAAGGGGAAAAATGTACGCTTAATTACAGTAAAAACATGATTTTTGCAAGAAAACATGAAGTTAGAGATTTTTCACGGTTTCAGTGAGTAAAAGTCTAAAATGAAAAATCCTATGCAGTGTTTTGGTTGCAGACCTGTGTGAGTTCCAGCCTTTTAACAAGACAGCTTGTTGTAACTTTAGTGCAGTTTGTTTGATGACAGCATTTGGATTATTTTGTAAGTGATTTAAGTGTTAGTCACATGTTTAGTGAGAGCTGTTAATTATAGATTTAATTTATTTAACAGGTATTTTCATTAGAAAACTGCGTTTCCCAGAATCCTTTGTGGTAGACAAAAGTTACTCTGGGTTTTTAGCTAGCAAAGAAAGTTTTGGGAAGCCATTATATGTTGCTCTGATGTCGAGCAGTTTATTTGTTGTACATTCCCCCTTTTGAAGCCTTATATAAAGACTATCGTTTCTCCAATTGATGTCCGATCCATTTTTTTGGCTAAGTGGATTCGCCACAACACAGCTTAGTGGAATGCTTTTTAATTCTTCACAAACTTTATTAAAGATAACAAGCGGCCAAACTGTGGTTTGTACCGTTTTATTTAGGGTATCTCTTTAAGGCATTTTATAGCTTGACTGGGTTTTGTCCCCTTCTTTTTAAGTCACAATTTTAGCCTAGATTTAGTCGAAAGGCACTTTTATTCCGAGCGCTTTAATCTTTTGTTAAAACCCAACCTCAGTTGCCCAGCTATAACATCTATCAAGTTAGCATTTCAAAATATGTAAAGGAAACGACTGAAGTGTGACGCATGCGCGTAGCAATGCTTTAACTTTTGTTGTCTTAAAGTGTTTACAATCCAAAATGCTTGAAATCATTGTCCTCCTTTATCCATCAAATATAAACGTTCCCACGTGTTTACGCCAACATGGAGTTTTATGTTGGTGTCGATGTTTCAGTGACTGAGCAGCGTCTGTCCGTCCAGTATATTTACTGACGTAGCCGCACATCAGCATGACCCAGCTGAGCAGCGTGCTCCGTTTAGCCTCGTTTGTCTTATTCCTCTCATTTGTTTTTCACCGTCAAACATAACTGGACAGAAGGCCTGGTGTTCTGTTGCTGAAGTGGGCTTCAGATAGTGTTTTTCTGTGGAACATCAAGGCTGTCATGTAGTATTAATTTGGCTATTCAAAGCAAATAATGTACATGCTTATACAAAATATAAGCCTTTTGTATAGTGTGTTATAATTGTGCCTTCCAACAATTGAAAGTGTGTTTATGTGTTGTCTCTTTGGCTGCTATGTTTTAGTGTTATAATAAGACTCACCTTGGAGGAAACAATAACATGCTGTCCTAATATTGCTTTATGTACAGAGAGTAATTAATAAAAGTATGTTAAAAAAGGAAATGATGTCACTCTAACAGTGTAGCCATCAGAAGGCATATAAGCTTTCCTATATGACACTCTGTTTTTTTAAATGCCTAATACTACTATATCTAAAACGGGTGAAACGTTGTGATGCTCCATGTTTTTTTTTTTTGTTTTACTTTAAATTTGATAGAGTTGTAGGTCACAATTTTTACAGCAGGTTCACCTGCATGAGCGCTCACTGCTAAGACACCTGTATATTTATTGAGGTGAGCTACTGTAAATGAATGGGTAATGGGCTGCATCAAAACTGTTGGTGCACTTTTACTGTATCACCTCCAAGTCATTATTGACTGTAACTGGATTATTTAACTGTAACTGAGAAGTAACTTTGACTTTTGTCTTTGGTATTAGGTGAAGGAAGCCACGGCAGCAAGCCAAATACAGGTATGTGCCTTCTTATCGAATATTTGAACATGTAGTCTTTAATCGTTACTGAATCGTACGTAGGAGTGTCAAACAACAGACCAAACAACAGATACTACAAACTATAATATGCATTAAGAATCATTATCAGTTAAGGTGGGAATAGGTGATTCTTAGATCAGACGTGATTGTTTTCTAAATGTGATTCTTTGTTGCTTATAATATGAACAACTGCTGCTAGAACAATACTCATGTGCATCACATCGGCCCCACGTTCTGCATAAAATGTAAATAAAATAGGCATTGATCAGAAAATCATTTGAAGCCTCTTTACCTGAAAATGGCACAAGGACAACACATGGTTGAAACTCAGCATTTTATAATATAAATGATGTAAGCCAGATATGAGAAACAATCCCAAACAGACAACAGAAACAGGAGACAAAGACAAAAAGTTGTTGAACGTAACTTTTGTTTGCAGCCTGTGTCCTCATTGCAGACCTGTGCAGTCCTCTGCAGTCTGATACCACGGTCATACCACAACATCTTATTTTACTTACAGCCAGGAATACACGAGCTCAGTGAAGTCTTATAACTTTAAAAACATATCTTTTCACATGTGAAAATTTTTGTTATTAAGCAGGTTGAAATGATGAGCAGATTTTCAAATGACAAATTTATTTGGATATATTCAATTTATTTATGCAACAGATAGTTTGATCCACTGAGAATTTATTTTACATTTAATTTCATGTATAACGTGTTTACAAACACCGTCTCATGGTATATAATCAAGCAATAGGACAAAGTCAGCATCACAGCAGTGGTATGTTTTAAAGAAATTTTTGGTTGATGATTTTAATAAATGTATTTTTCTGAAACAAATTAAAAAAAATGCTTATTAACCAGGTTTCCCACATGCTCAGTGATCTTATGGTCGTATTTAGTTTTTGGCTTTGTTAGCTTCCAGCTGGAAGCTGATGTCACTTAAATCCCTGTTTGGAGAAACAGCTTTTCCTGTTCAGGAGAGAACATGTAGAATTCCTTGCTAGAGGACCTCAAACTGAATCCTGACTGGCATAATCTTAAATTTAAATGGGCACTGGTTTTAAAATAAGATTAGTCTTCTATTCATGATCTCCTGCTTGTTGTTTTATGGTGCATTGTTAGTGTTGTGTACTTTAACCTCCTTGGACCTGGTGTCCACATATGTGGACATCACATTTTGGGTTGTCTCGACCAAAATACTAAATTTTGCTCTACAAGGACATTATACTGCCACTGTTCTATCGAAATTTAAAACAAATGCCCTCGTATGTGGATCTCACTCCTCTCAGAAACAAGAGAAGTAAAAAAAATTCTGATAATTCTTTGTTTTTACATCAGGTCCCAATCAGCCCAAATAGCAAAGAGAAATTAAAAATGGCATGAAAGAGTTCAGGTCATAGGAGGTTAAAGCTCATGACAATAGAAATTAGCTTAGGTTATACATTTTACAGTAATGTCATGTTATAGACTTCTCTCTTCATAAAAAATGTCCAAATATAATTGTATCCTTTCAATATTTATTTCTTACATTGCAGACGATAACGTGGCGCTCGCATGCAGTGATAATGGCTGTTCTGATAGTGGTGGTAAGTGTTACCTGCTCACTAGTACAGCTGTTGGTATACTGCCTCATGAATAAGCTGCATTTTTGATAAACTGCTATGCAACTGCAAGTTATGTATGTGACATTGACTAATATTAGAGAGTGACGTTAACCTGTTAGCTTGGGTTCCTAATGGTAAAATGAACTGGGTGGCATGTTACAGCCAAAGAAACACACTGTTGGCCTAGTTCAGTGCTCAGTAGTCTATACAACAGATAACACTTGATCATGTACACTCACTCTATAGTGAGCTCTTTTATTACAGCAAGAACTAGACTCACAACACATGAAAAAAGGACATCTCAGAGATTTGTGGTTTTATCACCACGACCCAGATTCTAAATTAAAAACTGTTACATTTGTCCAGTGCATGTTTACACAAATGGCACCTTTGAATGGTTGTGCTGCATTGTTTTAATTATCTTAACTAAAAGAAGAGTAATTTCATTTCTAGGATGACATAGTGACACTTGGAGAAGTTAAGATTGCTCCTTTGCACGTTGTTGTTGCATCTTTGTTTTTTGTCATATTTGTCAACAATACTGTTTGTGTTTGAAGTTTTTTGTGACTCCAGATGGCTAATATTTGACATAGCAGCTACTCCGTGTCCCCCAGAGAAATGAAAAAGGAGGAGGCAGTGAGATGGATGAAGGTCAGGTTTTTTACAGAGTCATTCAGTACAAAAACACAGTGAATTAGGAAGATGTGGCACATGAATGTTTCTGTTTTTCAGGTGGAAGTTCTGAGCATTTCTCCTCTCAAAAGAGACCGGAGCCCACCAGTGAAGAGAGTTCAGATGTAGATGGTGAGTTTAAGCTTTTGTCTGAAATGTAGTGACACTGTTGTATGTATTCTACTCAAATTCTATTCCAGTACAATCTGCTTTGTACAATAACAGCTACCATTGTTTGTGTGTTTCTGTTTTAGAAGAGAGCAAGGAAGCAAGACTGGCTTTGAGGAAAAGGGGAAAAACCAAAGTGGCCAAAGCAAAGGGTGAGATGTTTTAAGCTTTAAATGTATTTAAAATTTTCTGTTTGCAGTATATGAATCAGGTTGTAGACATGACTTTATTTCCTTATAGTTTTGTCCTCTGTGGCAGAATATATGCCTACACAAACACAAAATTCTTGATAATATTGATCCAGAATTATTTTGTTGGTAATTAGAAAAATTATTGAAAATGTTTAAGTATTGCTTTACAGTAAGTTGAAGAGGAGAATTCAGAGGGGGTGGAGATGGGTGTCAGGGGTGATGTGTTATAAAAGGAAAGCAGCAAGAGGGAAAAGAAAGGTTTACAAAATGGTAGTGAGGAAAGCTATGACGATTTTCATTGGGAATGACCAGGATGGACAGGATTAGAAATGACTACATCATAGGGACAGCTCAGGTCAGAGGTTTGGAGACAAAGAGAGACAAGGCTGAGATGGTTTGGACATGTGCAGAGGAGGCTGCCAAGGGATGTTGATGATGGAGCTGCCAGGCAGGACGAGAAGAGGAAGACCTCAGAGGAGGTTCATGGATGTGAAGGAGGACAGGCAGAAGGTTGGTGTGACAGAGGAGGATGCTGGTATAGGAGGAGGTTGAGGAGATGATCCGCTGTGATGACCCCTAAAGAGTTCAGCTGAAAGAATGATTGCTTCACTTTTATTGTTACATTTATGATTTGTTAGGCTACCTATTCTGGTGAGTGACTAGTTTAACCTGCTGTGTTGCGTGAGTTCACACTTTGCAAGAACAGCACTACAAAACACATGGCAGGGTTCTGCAGGTCATTTCACAAGTCTGGAATTAAAAAAAAAATGCAGGCTGAAAATGTCTTGTTATATTATCATAGAAAATACCTGTTTAAGGTCCTATGATTTACCAATTAAAGACAACTACTTTATCTCAATGTTATTTTTTTTTACAATGCGTATTTTAGTTTCCACCAATTACACACACAGATGTTGTGTTTTAAAATCAAAATTTGTAAAGTGAACTAGATTGACAGTATGGACCATCAGTTTCAGTGAGAGGTTTGTGAAAAGACAGCAAGAAACGGCAAGTACAAGCAACAAAGCTCATCGAGTAGACTACATTAGGCTTCAAACTTTCCTTTTTGCTAAAGCATATATTTCAGGCTGGACCAGGTGACCCTGAATCCTCCCTTAGTTATGCTGCAGTCTGTTTTAATATCTTCATATTTGCCTAATACTATACTTTTATCTTTTGAAAAATCAGCTTCTGTTTCCAGTACGCTTTTCAATAATCATTAGTGAACAGATGCTCACAATGCCACCCCTTTCATGCGACCATGCAGGTTAAGCTTTTTGTGACCACTTATCCAGATCGCCACTTTCAGGTTAAGTGAATCCAGATTATGGAAAGATAGCCTTGATGTGTTGAATGTGCTTTGTAGTACAGGCCTTATGACTAATGATAGACAAAACTTAATTCTGCTCTTTGGTATTGTATCTGTGCGCCAGTCGCAAAACTGTGACAGTTTGTCAAATAAAACGCATAAATTCAGATAAAATGAAAAGATCATGTCAATCAGTTATGTTTGGTTCTGAATCATGATCTAGGTAATTTGTTACATTGTCAAGGATATTAGCAATTGTATTTCATAATAAAAAAAAAAATATGTGATGTCAGTTAACTAGATTAGAACTACTACCAACAGCACAGGTTTTTTTTATTACTAGTACATCAGAAATATTTGCCTTATTTAAAACAATAGCAAATTATTAAAGTCTGACAGTTTTTTTGTTTTTTTACAAGAATATTGTTATGATGAATGATTTTAACAGGACTAATAACTAGTTAGCATCTTATTTTAAAAGGCTAGATGCAACATGTACCTTTGAAAACAAAATGTATAAAAGTAAATTGGCTGCTGTTTCACTCCGTAGGTATATTACTCAATAACTGATCTCATGTTTCTGTGAACTCAAAATACTTAATTTAAAAGTGCTTACTACATATCTTGGGTACAAAATGTAGTAAATTGTTGAACCTACAGTTTGGTTTGGCATTTTCTGTAAATATACACAAGCAGAACCCCATTTCAAAATCAAAACAAAAACAAAAAAACTACGGTTACATACATGTTGTAAAGTTAACAGTCCATGTTGTCTTTTGTGTTATTTGTAGAGATCCCCCGTGCGAAGGTCAAGAGGCCATGGAGTGAAGCAGAGAAGACGGCAGTGCAAAGACGGCTGGGAATTATGTAGGAAGCAGGAAGGTCATACTGGTACAGTTGTAGCCATCCTAAGCTTTACTGATTTTTCTTTTTGGCAGAAGTCAAAACAAACTGATCAAAGTTATTGATCACTATTTTAGTTGTAAGTCATTAGACTTAATAGTTGTCTTCATTGTTATAATAGCAATTATTATTCCTCTGGAAGGATGTTACATTGTGAAATAAACTGAATTTGCTCTTGTTGCAGCATTGTGGGAATTTCCTTGGTAATTATTAATAAAATCTACAGCGGTATTTGAAATGTAATACTACCTTTTGTTATGTAGGGTTGTCTTGATAGATTATCAGAACTTTTTAGTTATTCTATTTATGTATAAAGTTGAGACTGTTTAACTTTAACATTATTTGGTTGCACTAAAATAGAAAATGTCAAGGAGTAAATGCAAACAGAAAAAAACATATAGACAGAAACGAACACAAAAGCACCCCCTGGTGGAAAATCACCTGAATAGCACTCAATGACAAGGTCCTCATTCTGATAGTAGAATGAGTTTTTTTTTTACTTGAGTGTTTTAAGATTTTGAGGTGATTTTTGGTGTTAGAGAGCCACCCAGTGTTCAAAAATGGCAAAGGTTTGTCTGCAAGTGTAGCAGAAATGGTGGTCCTCACTTTGATAGTACACTTACCCGGTCCTCAGTCGTTATGCAAGACAGGAATGTGTGTGTGTGTGTGTGTGTAATTCTGTCGCCATCATTCTGAGTTAATATTGCTAAGTTGATTGACGGGCCTTATTAATCTCATGGTGATAATGTGGACAAGGACACAACTGCATGAATTCATTTAATGCTGAGACACAATGGAGCGTACTTAATCATAAATTCTACATGTGAATATTTCAGTCCACTATAAAGACTTTGCATGAAACTTGGGGCTTGTTGGAAAAATAATAAAGCATTTATGATTTGTAGGCCCTCCAAACTAAAAAAGAAAACACCCCTTCAAGTATGGCACAATTTCTGAAATGGTCATTACAAACATGATTAAGAGTTTATAGTTTAAGTTGGTAAAAAAAACAAACAAACAAACTGATAAAAGCTGGAGAAAGACTATGGCTTGACATCAAGCTCCACATTTAGATCCAACTTGTAGGAGCTATTTGAATGTAGTAACCCCTTTTTTCTGTGTCTGCAACATCTGCTGACTTTTATAACCTTAAACACCAATGACTAAAATGAAGCTTCAAATTGTGACAGAGCCTCGACTATATTTTATAGATAGTTGTTGACACTCACTGTAGTACCTCCTCTGTACATAGTGGTTACAATTTGAACAAAATTTTAAAATTTGGATTCAACACAACGCTGCCACTGATTTTCAGTCTAGTTCTTGTGTAATTTGCCATACCTCAGCCATGTTGTACAGTTTCCCTTGCTTAGCAATGGCTTCTTGAGACCATTTTTGATGAGGCTTCAATGAGCAGTAGATGGATCAAGTGAGGGTCAGATGGATGTTGTAGGTCCTCTGTTAGACCTTTGCTGTTGTTTTTTATTTCTAATTTCTAAGATGAATAGTTTCTAGACCTGTCACTTCTTTTGTCCTCCACTTGTCCCAATTCCTCCTATTATTTAAAGGACAAACTGTACACTATGCTAGGATATTCCAAGTTTGTGACTAATAGCTTTTTGGGAAAAATCTTAGTCTTGCAAAAAACTTATAAACCAAAAATTATGCCTTTCAAACTGTTATCTACCTTTTTTCCATAGATGTCTTTGTGACAGGCTGCTAGTAAAAACGGCTCTAAACTCACAATGTAAATTTATTTCTTGTTAAGTTCTCGAGTGGTGTGTCCCTCGAGTTAGGTGCCTTTTGTATGTTTGATTCATAAGTCAGTGTAAAGTGGTTTAACAAGCAAAAATTGAAAATGAAAGTGGTCAGGTACAAAACAATATATACTCCCCCTTTAACAATTTCTTGTCATGCTCATACACATTGGTTTAACCCCCCTATAGAATCCCAGGTAAGCGTAAACACAGCAAGAAAATCAGGTTGTGCTGTCAGATAATCCGCGGTGTCATCCGGGTTTAGCCTAATCCTTTACTCTAATTTACTAGGTTATTTATTTAAGAAATCAGGTTCTCACAGAAATAAAATAACCATGTTATTAACGTGCATGTAAAAAGGCAATCTTATTTTGTAAGGGAACTGCATTTTTTTTTTTTCACTAACAAAATGCATTGCATGCAGTAGTGATCTATATTTGTAATGGGAAAACTGTAAACACTTTTGGTCGTCATAGGAATAATGAGATCATAACAAACCTGAGCCTTTGTGTCTCCAAATAATCGCTCAATGGACAGTAAATCCACATAATGACCATGTGGCACAATTAATCCTGAATGCACAGATTAAAAAAACAAATGCTCAACTAATCCTGGGATGCTGCTGAATTTAGAGCATCACTCATCAATGTACAACAACTCTTTGTATTAATGAGCTCACTGTGCACCCTGTTACTATACTTTCTCACCACTCTGCCAAACTCCTGCCTTAGTACTCACATAAGCTCCCCTAATGTGGTTAATGTTGGCTGACTCAGCCCCCCACTCCCTCCAGGCAACAGAGTGATGTCTCTCGCTCTGTAGACCACCTTGTAATTAACCTGTTTATGTATAAAATGCTTTAGAAATAAATTTGACATCACTTGATGTGATGGATGTGTGGTTAAAGTCATGCGCATCAGGGCAGCTTACTTCAAAAAAAGACTGTTAAGTTCTGAGTGCAAAACAGCCCTTTTAATCCTACCGCTTTTATTTACCTAAAGCTTTGGGCTGCAGGGGGCCACGCCACCAGCGCAGTTGTAATGAATGCCACTGCAACAGCCAGACCGTCTCTCACACACACACACACACACACACACACACACACACACACACACACACACACACACACACGCGCAATAGCAATCACCCTGCACACGAGAGAAAGCGTGCACGGATGCATGCACACACTTGTGGTTAGTCAAGCAAACGAGGTTAATCAAGCTAGCATATTTCAGACCCCCTCTTCAGCTGAAACTGTTGGGAGTGCCTGTTTTGTTATTACTGTATGCCGTCTTGCTTTATTATACTTCTGCCATTTTGCTTGCTAGACATTCAGTTGATCTTCATATATGTTTCTGCTACATTGTGCCAGATAACACACACATCGGTCTCTTGTAACCTTTTACGACTCAGCATTAAACAAACTTAGGTTATGAAACACAGGTTTGATTTGACATTAGCCTGCTTCTATCCAGCTGTCAAACAGCGACATAAGTGGAAGTCATGAATGTGGCTTCATCTTTTTATTTATTTATTTTTAACACCAACTCGACCATTTCCACTAGTAACATTTATTAGGGACAGCTGCCAGAGGGTCCCAGTGTCTCATAGAGCACATAAACATGCTGTTTAAGTCATTTCTAAATTGCTTTTGCATTTCTCATTTTGAAGAGGGCTTAAAAAAACACTATCAAAATTCAGTCTATTTATGGACACTGTTACTACAGCCCCGAATACAACACTTTAGTGTGCTCAGATACCCAAGACTGGCTCTAATGCCAAGTTATAGATGCCAAATAATAACTGAGCAGTTGTGATTTTCTTTATGTTGCTTTTATGTTCAGATTAGGGCTCTTTTTATATGACTTTGACCCCACTCCGACACTCTTTTTTTGCAAAGGTTCTATCCTGCCCACTCTGTATGGGATTGAGTGAGGGTAAAAGCACACAGGCCATACCTTATGTTATCCACAATGGTCCTTTCCCACTCTCCTTTCCATGACTAACACCCCCCCCCCCCCCCACCCCCCCCCCCCACCCCTCCGAGTATTGAGAATAGCTTTGCTGCTACGTGAACCAGCATGAACCTTGGGACAGCGTTGGGTTTCATTGTGACTCAATGGGCTGTGAGTAACAAGCATAGGCCTTTTGCAGGATGCATTTGGGTATTAAGTAATGACCTGGAGGAAACCAAGAAGTACCCTTGAAGTTCATTCCAAACACAAATAGGTCCCCATAGATTTCCATATTAAAACGACCAGCTTGACAGCAAAAACTAGCGTGTATACAACTTGGTACACAGCCTGATGGTTTTTGTTTGCTTGTTTGTTTGTTTGTTTGTTTTCCCCCCTTCATACCAGCTGTGCAGAGGGTGAATTTTTAAACCTACCCTTCAAACTTGGTTTAATCCCTGACATAATTTCTATTTTGTTTCCATGTAGATCAAAGGTAGAGTCAGACCATCTCTTACAAAGTGAGAAATATAGATCAGAAGAAGTTATTAAACACTGGGTTCCTGTTAAAAGGGAGTTTTTCCTTTCCACTGTCGCCAAGTGCTTGCTCATTGGGGGTTGTCTGATGAAGAGGGTTTCTTTCCAAAACATGTTGATCTAGCTGTTGTTTTAAATTAGTGATATATAAATAAAATTGAATTTAAGTTAATTAAGCTATTTCTAGTTTTGTACATCAAAATTTTATTTCATCAGGGCTTTTAATGCATTGGACTCCTAAAATTTTTCCTCTCTGTGATGTCAACATCATATACTCAGAATTGCTACTATTTATAAATTAAATCAATTAGCTCGTTAGGATATCTGGTGGCTATAAAAGTGTGACGTCATGAGTTTGAATCACCACTGGGGTGTGTTTGAGAGTTGTTGTTTTTTTCTCTTTCTTATTATTTCTATTTAGAAAGCTTTTTAAGTTTAAGTAGACGGTACAAATTATTCTTCAAGGCAACCAGAATTGCTGTTTTGACTGACAGGTGTCAACACTGAGCCTGTAGCTGATGGCTGGAAGCCACATCCCAATACGTAAGTGAGTATTATTTTATTTGCATCTTTTACAAATACATAAAGTGTCTGAAACTATGGTAGAATCTGAAACTTACTTGCTAGCTAAAGCTACTAAACTTACCAGTCTGCACCATCTGATATCTTGGTTTTGGTATTGTTCCTGCATTGTCATAATAATGCTGGTCTAGGAACAACATCACAATTGACCAGTGATATCTGAGCATTTAGTTAGATTTAGCCAAGAAGTTGATGAGTAACCTAATCTGTCTAAGCCTAACTTGATGATATATATATTTTAGTTTATATAAATTAATAAAGAAAACACTTGAAATACTTACTTAGTTGATCCAGAAGAGAGTTTTATAGAATCAGTGGTAACCCCTACCCTGCCACACACACACACTGCAAAGTTATAACATTACAACAGCCTGATTGGTCAGTTGAAATGTTGATCTTAGGCAAACATTATTATGATGATGCAGGAATAACAACAACATGGGGATGTCAGATACACATTCAGTCCACCCATTCATCCAAATAGACATTTTTGGTTCCAAAAAACCATTATGGCTACAGTTAAAACAAAAACTGACATCACCTGGCCGTGTCTCTTCATCACTAGTGGAAAGATCAAGAAGGGAGAACGAAACCATTCATCTTCTTGCCTTTGTAGGATTTGGGAACGCCGTTTATGCATTTATCTTATTCACATTAAATAAATGGCATTTACAAATGGTGTTATTTTGAGTTATTCAGAACTCACGTTGAAATTCATCCATTTAGGCTGGAAGTTGCAGGGTTGTGTCTAAATCTGCATGTGTTTTCATGTTTTCTTCCCCCTCTCCTTAAGTCAACAGAAATCGGGCCAGCGAGTCAATGAATAGTGTCTTTATTCCATTTGGACGGCTTCAGCAAGAAGCTACTTAAAAACATCTCCTAGGTGGTCTTGGTTCAAGTGCAGCCTAGAGCAGAAGTGAATTACTGACTGAAATCCGAAGTCTTTTTTTATTCAAAACGACAAGATTAGCTATGCAGAAAACAGAAAAAGTGTTTTAGGTTTCCCTGAAAACTGGATTTGGAGAGAAACCACTAACAACATTAAAAGACTGTGATGAGATTACCAGATTTTTGCTCCAGATGAAGATGTGACTTTAAAAGCTGCAGACCTTTGATTGTGATGCTGCTTGGTAGCAATCGGTTTAACTATTGGAGGTGTCAAAGCAGCAGGGCACATAAAGTGAGCCATAATCAAGCATGATGTATGGTTTCATGTTAGACTGGGGGCTGGCTGGCAGGAAAAGCAAATCCATCAAACCAACAGACAACCTATTTAGTGTCTGACTAAACACTTTAAAGTTTGCTTAATTTGATTGACTTTTACAAAAGGACACTCCCAAACTAAATTTGCAAGAAATGCCTTTTAAATAGGCGGGGTTTCTGTTTTTCTGTCTTGCCAGTTGAAGGTCATTCAGAAAATAAAGCAATCTAGTTTTGTTATGAAAAGGTTACTGCATGTGTCACTCGTCCATTATATAGTTTGAGACTTCCATTATGTAGGACTGTTTCAAATCTTGATTGTAAACTTTATCCACCATATTATCCAATGCAAAATGATCACGTGAGAAATAAATGGTCAACAGAAGATGTACTGTAATCATTCTAGGGTAAAGAGCTGTCAGATGGATTTTCTGACACGTTAAGAGTGCCTAGTGAGATAAAGCTTGAGTTATTATCTTTTATGTCCATTTATAATGCCATCCAGCAACACAAAGTGAAGGATTATGAGGATTTAATCAATGCAAAGGCTAGAGACACATTAGCCCACACAAGATAAGCTATGCATTGATCTATTGCTGATTGGTTTTCTTTAAAAGGAAAGGGAACATCCATAGATGAGTTTAACATGAACAGGCAGAAGTAGCAAAAAGACCACAAAGATCAAAGAAGCATGACAGAGAAACAAAGATGCCATAAGTGATGTTTTAAAGGTTTTAAATCCTTTATTCAGGTTGTTGAGCTACTTCAGTGTAGACAACATTTTCAGTTGACAAATACAACCATTCAGGTTTGAGTGTAGCTATTAGTACGTATCTCACAACTTGATACACTTTCGATTTACAGGCAGTATGTTTGTCAAATATCTGAGAATCCATATAAAAATAAATCTCTTCTTTTTCTGGGAACTGATGTCAGGAAAAAGCAGAGCCACTATTTTCTGTTGGCTGCAAAACACTTCAGAACCATTAAAGTAACACACGCGACCTTGTCAGTGCCTTTGTTTTGGTTGTGGCGAGGTGAGGTCACACCATGTTGTGCCCTCAGGCTAATGGCAGGCTAAATGAGCCTGGTGAGTTGCAAAGAGAGCAAAGGTTGGTCTCTGAGCTGATTATTCAGGAGACTGGCTCCTACCTGATGCCATTTATGCCATTATTGAATCTGTTGGATTGAATTTGATTTTCTTTCTTGAGCACTGTTCACATAAAATTTAGACTGTCAACTTTGACGCAGTGCTTGGTCTACTAACTCAAGCCTGTTGGTCTTAGGTGTCGCCACTGATTCCCTGTAGGATGGCTGACCTTCACCCCCCTGCTAGACTGAGGGTCATTGCACTTCGACCTTGGTAGTTACAAGGGTGCTTTCCCACTGAGAAGGTTGAAGGCCTAGAACCCCTAGGCTGCAAAAAAGCACACATGCAACAACTGAACATGTACATTCACAAGCATAAACGCATTCAAAATACCCGCTGAGGTTTGCTCTTGAGTCAGCAAAACAAACTCCAGCACTTCTGTCTATAATAATCAAGTTTGACTTTGAAGGTTTTTTTGTGATCATTATTAAATTTCCCTAGAGTCGCAAAGTCTGGCACGGCTTTATTAATTAGCGCAACGTGCGGAGAGTGATTTACAGCCAGTCTTTGGTGTCAGAGTCAAGAGTGGTGCAAATGGGTATCATTAGTCTGCAAGATTCTCTAAGTAGTGGCCGTATACGCATAATGAAAGCTTTCATTAGGAATCTAGAGGGATTGGTTATGCAAGGTGTGTGTGTGTGTGTGTGTGTGTGTGTGTGTGTGTGTGTGTGTGTGTGTGTGTGTGGTCCAGGTACTCCTCATGTTGTGGGGATAACAGGAGAACATGTCTTCCTCACCAGTACAAAAAGCCAATTGCTACATTGTAAATCCTTAAATTTTAGGGCAAAGATCTGTTTTAAGGTTGGGGTGGGGTTAGTCAAGCAGTAGCTATGCTTTAAATTAGAGTAAGTATTTAAGAAATTGTTGTAAGTCAATACAATGTGTTCTGAAGCCATGCAGACATAAGTGAGTGAGTGTTACTGTGTTTTCACCCACTTGTGTATCAGGATTTATATTTTTCATGTATTCATCACCCAGTGGCAGGCTTTTCTCGTGCATGAGCCTGCCAGCTTATGATTTTCAAAGGTGTTTTACAGGAAAAGATTTTTGTGATTGCGCATTATAAGGCATGCAAAGCTTAATAAATTACATTTATAAAAGTTTATAAGAAATTACATAAAATACAAAATCGAATAGAATTAAGCTAGCAGATATATGCAAAAATCATTGGAAACTCTTCTTGGATTCTGACTAATCACTTTGCTATGACTAGATAAAAATCACGAACTGGCTTATTAGATTACTGTATATTGTAATGATTATCTGTGCTATTTTAGCTAACTCAAAAATGACTTTAGTGATAGTGTTGCTTGCTTCACTCCTCAATTTAGAATAAAATATCCCCAAAACGATTGCTTTGATTGCCATAAAAGCTTGCAGATTTCCCAACACACAAATCCTAATGACCATAATAATCTCTGAATTTTCATAAGGATAGATTGCATTGAACTTTGGTACAGACATGAATAATTCCCACTGAATGAATTGTCCCTATTACTCATGACTAAATGCCTTCAAGACTTCTAATTCATCAGACTCATCTGTACTTTGTGTTTTATGCTAGGAAAAATGGTTGTATGGTCTTAATAATGCTGTGTATAGCCTTTTGAAAAATCCTATTGGAAAGGAAGTGGCCACAAAACGTTTGTCAGCCATTACAATAAGGACACGTTTCAGGCAGAGGACTACACCATGCTAGTGATGACTGACATTGTTTTCCAGCTTTATCTGTAAGTTCCTTTGAAAAGTACAATGTAAACCAGAAACTGAGAAACATTCAGCTTTGAACTAAAAGTTGTGCCTCAGCACTGCAGCCAATACATTTGCTTTGAAGGCAAACAGTCTCTGTTTCCAGTTTGTGTTTCACTACCACTCAGAGAGTTGTTAGCTAGTGTTAGTAGATAACCTGATGTGTTTCATGCAATGAAACTATGGCTGCAAAAGCTCGATCACATCTCTGTTTTAATCTGGTTCTGGGTTTGTGTAAGAACATCTGGTTGGATGACCTCATGGCTTCCACAGGTGTGTGAATGTGAAGCAGCTCAGACACATATCCAGGTGCCAGTCCGTTTAAAGCTACAAAAGTAGCAATAAAATCTTATTATCACATCTAAAATAGACGGGGAGCCAATGAAGGGATGACAAGAACGGGGTGATGTGTTCATGCTTTTTAACACATGTTAAGAGGTGAACTGGTGTGCATTCTGGACTAACTGCAAGCAGTTTAAAGATTATTGTTCAATAGAAAAGTACTAGTAGTAGTCCAGGCGGTAAGTGATAAAAGCACGAAGAACTGTTTCCAGGTCCTTCTGCAAGAGATAAGACTCTACCTTGGCAATGACTCTGAGTTGATAAATCCAAACTGGTTCTTTAACAGACAATTTCTCAGCAACCTCTACCGGAGTAGAATTTAGTATCTCTGTCTTGAATAAAACCACACATAGGAGATGCATATACAGGTTCCCACATATAGATATTGTTAACAGTGTGGTGGACCACCAGGTGGCTCCACCAGTGAGAGGGCGCCTTGAATGTTCGTTTGTGTGAAACCAATATTAAAGTTGGAGTAAAATATTGGGATCTCTTGTGTCGTCCTTACATACCTTACATTACAACAGTCATTTGATACAAAAACACAGATTCAGTTGTCCTGAAGTCTGTTCCAAAGTTTTGGTGCTACAACCTGAAAAGTGTGATCCCTCTAACATGACAGCCTGGGTCACAGGCCTTGAGAGGATTGTAGAGGCCAAGGTCTCAGTAGGTCTGCTATATATGCAGATTTTTATGTTATTCATAAAAAAATTTACAAATTTCTAAACTTTACTGGAAGCCGGTGAAGGGAAGCAAGAGTAGCGTGATTTGCAAGAGCTGGTTAGTTTTTGTAAGTATAGCCTAAGTGCGGTGTTCTGGACCAACTGAAAATGGATAAGTGAGATCCATGTGAATAGTGAGTCACAATAATGAAGGTGGAAGATAATTAAAATGCATACTAAAAGACAGTAGAGGTTTGATTTTTGCACTTTTTCATAGATGAAACAAGACTGGATGAGCTTTCATATATGAGATTCAAAGGTCCCATCATTTGATGTTGCAGGTGAGGGGAGCGATGTAATGACTGATTTCTTTAGAGATGTTATAGAGGCTAAATACGTCAACTTCAGTTTTGCTAAGGTTGACTGTCAATTAATAAAGGCATTTGCTGAAGTAGTAGATGCTGCTTTAGCTTGTGAGGCTTAACAGAAAAGTACAGCTGTGAATCATCAATAAAAATTGTAAGGGATGCCTTTTGATGTCGATAACCCAAGGAAAAACATGTATAAAGACAATGGAACTGGACCAAAGATGGAGCCCTGAGGGACCCCGTATATGAGGGGAGATGAGGGAATAATATGATGTTAAAATGAATATTGAAATATCTGTATTTTAATAAGAATGGCATGATTGTTGGCTGCAGATAATTCTATTAGAAGTAAAATTAAACATTCCCTTTTATCTAAGTGCATAGGAATAGCATTGTTGCTGCGTATTTTAAGCTAAAAATTAGGCTATTATTTTACTAAACTATTTGGAAAAGCACAATTTTCCACAGATGAAAATCCGATGACGTTTGCAAATCATCCTGCGCTTTTTGTTCACGAGCACATGGAACTTGCCTGACATAACTCAGCAAACACTCATGAGCACATGTACAAACTGTGTGCACAAAGCAGTCAGTTAACCACAGACAACACCAGCTCATCATCAACACTGAGTAGTCAGAACGATCTCTCACCTTATGTAATCTGTGTATATCCTGTAGGCTTTTCATGTCATCTGTTGGTAAATTAATCATTAAGTCCTGCTGCTGCATTGGCCAGTGTGGCTTCCGTTTTTCTCAAGCTGAGCTTCAAGCTGTTCCAGGGACAGAATGAGACATGGAAAATTTGCATTGAAAAAAAAAATTGTGTCACTGCAAAATTAATTCAACGTTACCGTTGTGTTTTCCTTGTTTTTGTTTTGATTTTAACATCATTCTTCCCAACTTTTAAACATTTGCCTATCTAGGAAATGCGCCAAAATTAGACATGAAAGGATGCAGCCGTATTTGGGTAAAATTAGGAGCTTATCCACGGGGGCATCTTCTGATGGCTTTGGTCCTTGGAGACTCAGCAGCAGATTTAATCTCTATTCCTGTCCTCCCTGCTGCTGCACACAGATGGTTATGGTCCTTCAAATGATTTTAAAGGTTCGCTAAAAAGGACTAACCAAAATGAAAGACGTGACCTGTAGAGAAGAAGAAAAAAACACATTTTTTTTATTAGTGTTTGTATTTTTTCTCCATGTAAATTCTTTTCGTTTCCTCTTTTTTCGCTCGTTTTCCCTCACAACACACACACACACTCACTCTGTGGGAGTTGGCTGCCATGGTGGCTGAGTGTGTGTGATGCCAAGGCTGCAGCCTGGTGCGGCAGTAACGGTGAGTCATAGCTAGCAAGAACACAGCAAGTTGCTTTGGCATATCATCATAACACGCACACACATGCACACACACTACAGGGATCCTGAAACCAGGTGTGGTGCAGATGCAGAAGCTTCCCGGATTCACGTTAGAATCAGTGGGTTAATTTGGTTTCATGAGCTTTCTCTTGCCAACTTTCCCGTTGTATATTTTGATATCTCTCTCTCCTCCGTGTAGTCATTTGCTCTACTCTGCTCTCGCTTCAAAGTTACATAAATTCATACCCACTCAAAACACCAGCTCTCTGACAACACAGTCCTACCATTAAAAACAGGAGCACCATCAGCTAAATAACCAAAAAGCAGAAGACGACACTAAGCCTCCTGGTCATCGCCTTGTTTACATATTTTTAGAGATGGTGGTGTGCTCGGCTGGAGAAATCTATGGTGGTGTGCCATATGCATAAATGTGTGCGTGATTGTTTTTGACTAAGTGCCTGCATGCGTACGTCAGCGTTCACGGGTTGCGTTTACATTAAAAGCCCCCATTAATGATGCAGAGATGTGATTAGATGGAGAGATCAGTGGCTGTTCAGGCAACCTGCGAATATCAGCTAGAGGAGGGCACGGCACCATTCTCGTGACTAAAAGCCTCATTAGACTTTAATGTGGTATGGCGAGCAGCAGCACAGATCAGGTAGAGGGACTGAATGTACTGCAAAGCAAAAACTTCTGAAGTGCGTCACACAATTTGAGAACAGTTTGGTTTGATATATGATCATAAAAATGAGTTATCAGGTATGAGTAATCATTTATGACATAACAGAACAATGAACAATGTCTTATTCTTCTTTGGACTGCTCCTCTTCATCTGCCCTATCCCTTTCATCCTTTTCTGTCACACCAACTCTCAGCATGTCCTCCTTCACGACATCCACAAAGTTCCTACTGTCATCGCTACACTCCTACCTTTCCTCCTCTCTCACTGCCTCTGAACACCTCCTCCTCCTCCTCCTCCTCCTCCTCCATCTTAGCCAAACATTCTTGGTGATCCACATTCTTGATTTGGCAAAGCTCTTACAATGCCTTTCCTGACGCACGACTCCCCATTTATTCAGGCTTGGGACCAGCACTAGGGGTACTCCACCCTGGTGACTAAGTTAACTAAGTCACTGAGCGTGCTGGCCTAAAATAACAACTGGTAAATCGTAATTTCTATACACAAGGGAGAAGTGAAATGTAAACTGGTGGCGTAACACTGAGTGAGGCTTGTGAACATTGATAAGATTGCACAAACACACATATTCCTGAGGGTTGCATCTTTTTGCATCTTTGCTTACACTTGGTCTGGAGATGCACTAAGGGACTGCAGGTGAATTAAAAACAGCGCTCCTAACAGTCTCTCTGTCTCTCTCGCCTTCTCATTGCTCTGTTTCTTCTCTGCGCACACACCTGATCCCACCTGTCTGTTATTCTACACCCAGCAGCAGACTCAGGGGATCTCGGGCAGGTGTAGCGTTACAGCACTGACACACTTTACCATCAGCCACAGCGTTTAGTTTGCACTGTTTGCAAAATTGTATGCGTGCTCTGCTGAGCTGTTATCACTTTGCAGGAAGTGTGGACGATATTCAACTTGGTGAGTCACTGTGTAAGACTTTCTTTAGTGAATCAAAAAAGAAGTTGGTCTTAATCATATTTATCAAGTACTGGAATTGTTGCTGATTATATGCAAAGAGAGAACGGGGTCTACAATAACTATAAGTAAGTGCTGTATTTCACTGCTTGTCACTTGACATCCTCTGTACAGCTGTAGAGTGACTGATTATGTAAAAACGATGTATATCAAAATCTATCAAAAATTTTTTTAAAAAAAATTCTGTTTATTGCGCTCGGCCAATAATGTGATTAGAGTGCTCTGATTTGACTCACTGCTGCTTTCAATAATTCTGAGAGATGGATGAAAGATGGAGCGAGAGAAGGACAAGAAAGTGTTAGAGACAGAACAATAGCTGGAGCAGGCCCACAAGAGGCATGTTCAGTGGACACAAGCCAAAATTTCTGTAAAAAGGGCAAAACCCAACAGAAAGAGCTGTCTCACATCCCACCCCAGAGACTTTTAGCCTCTCGCATGCACACTGCGCGTCCTACCCTCTCGTTCCTTCTCTTTTTATAGCCCTCTCCTCCCCAGATTTTCCTCTCGGTCTGTCTCTGCTCTTCCCTTCTTTCTTTCCACTCTTTTCACAGAGGTGATGACAGAACCTCCCCGGCACGTGTTGCACAGATGAGCCTCCAGGGCCCCGAGACCCACACCAAAACACATCCACACCCGAACACATGGTGAATGGATAAACCCAGCTGCACCGTACTCACCTGAGTGCAGGAACATTCCATGTAGTGAACATAAAGTGAGGCCGGGATGTCTTACATTGCGAGGCTGTAATATGTGACGCTCTAGTTGTCAAGCTAAATACAACAGGCTGATGTTTTGCTTTGTAACTCAAAGTGCAGCTCCCTTCAAGTTGTATTCTTTTGTGCTGTGTCTGGACCAGTGGTGGTTGGTGACTCAAAAGACTGAGGGAAGTCTGGAGGAAAACCAAGCCACAGCCTGATGTGATTTTACACCAGTTGGCTTCTCTCTACATTTTTTTTAATGTTCATTGAAAAGTTAAGCAGTAAAACAATGGTTTACACAATTTAATTTAAACATTGTGGTTGCTTATGTGTCACAAAAAGCCTGTGAGCCCAATGATGGGTGACAGAGCAACCAGTATATTACAGCAGGGACTTTACACAAAGCTCTCTGACCTAATGACAGCCTGAAATTAGTGGAAACACAGCGAAAATACAGATTGTTCAAAGCTTGTCTTCTACTATGTTAGTTTTTCTGTCTTTTATGGTGAAAAATATTCTTGGGGAGGCTTCTATGGACTAGTATGAGTCAAAGCAATGTTAAACTCCCAAGTCAAGCTCATAGAAGCCTTAAGAAAATCAAGCAACTTCCTTGATTATACGTTTTTCTTCTATCTTGAGCTCATTTGTTTTTTTTTGGTTTGTTTGGGGGTTTTTTTTATGATTGTTGGAAGTCAAAGAGTGGACATTCCTACTATTCCTAGATGATTGTGTTGATGAAAGTATTAGTGCATTACTTTTCTGGTGTATCTGGATTGTGTTTTGCAACAGTGCTTTCTGACAATGGAGCCAGACCAACTCAGGTTCAAACCACAGAGCTCTAAACAGAACCTATATCGAGCAACAGTGAGCAACAGACATAATGCAGAAAAAGATGCATCAATCTAAACTGCTGACTTCCAAACCATGCATATTAAATCAATATGATTTGACACAGGGCTCCGTGAAAATGCCAGACAAAATTTTACTGCCAGAGAGTGTTTTGTTTCTTCTCCAAGCAAATAATGACCGCATTATCTGGCCAAAATCTGCACTTGTTTTCGTTCTTAAGCCTGTGGGAGAGTGGTTTTCTGTTGGACCACATACACGTTTCACTGGGTGTAGTTTGAGGAGAAAGCATGAAACTCAGCATTGCATCATCACTGCATATATCATAACCTTTATGTTATGAGGTGCCGATCACTGATTATGTCCTGCATCTATACATTCTGTGCATATATCATCTGAAACATAACACTGCTATGAGTTTCTTTGAATAAGTCTGGGTAGGTGTGCTCATTCATACATCAGTGACGGTTCAAGTGTGTAACATGTGTTTCTTATTGGGTTTCACTGGTCTATCAGAGCCAGGTTCTCACCTCTAAAGGCCCTGGGTTTATGTTTGAAGGGTGATATAAGACAAGTTTGAAAAATAAATTCTTCTTACTGTGCTGCAAATGCAAAGATGAAAAAGGTTGCCCTACTCACTCCTTTAGGCCAAGTTAGCTAAGATCAAACTGTTACATTCTGTACAAATAAATAAATGAAGCTACTACTTAAAAAGCTTAGTTAGTTTAGTGCAAAGATGGGAAAGTGGGAAGTAGTTAAGATGGCTTTGGATCTTGATGTTAGGTCTAGAGACCAATTGGCAACCACTTGCAACTCTGATCGTTGGTAAAAATCTTAATTCCTTGACAGGTTAGTGAGCGATTTCTGGTAGTCGCTGGGAAAAACCACAAGTAGGATGGTGCACTATAGGCCTCCTTGTGACTTCTTCATCAACCAGTAACCGTAGTTTGTATGGAAGACACCAATTTGGCTGCAAATACAGCCCCATTTCTGGGTTGCGTTGTATTTTTGGAAGTTTAACTGCTGCTGGATGGTTAGATAGTGACTGTTTCCAAACAAGTCACTCTCTCCCACACAAACAACCAGTGGCTGTGGCTATCTGCTAGTGACCAAAGCAATCACAAACAGGTGCTCAGTGCAGTACACTCTTTGCAACTCCAAGTTGGTGGCAATTGGTGATTAGTCTCTAGGCCTGTTTGACTGAGGCCTAAGCTGACTAATGGCTAATGTAATTTTAGGTTTAATGTACAGACATGGGCGTTTAACACTTTTCTCATTTCCAGGGTATCAAATACTGCTGTTTTGTCAAAGACGCAAGTTCATCATCATCATCATCATTTATTTATTTATATAGCACTTTAAAAACACACCTGGTAGACCAAAGTGCTGTACAATACTAATATGCACATAGTAATAAAACCAGACATAGCAATAAAGTTAAAAAAACAATAAAAAATTAAAAAAATTAAAAATTAAAAAATTAAAATAAAAAATAAAAAAAATAAAATAAAAATGTCAGTTACCCACAGAGTTAAAAGCCAGGGAATAAAAATAGGTTTTTAATAAAGACTTAAAAACTGGCACTGATGCAGCCTGTCTAATATGGAGAGGAAGTTGTCCTTTGACACACCAGGTGTAGGCAACAGTAAGACAAGTCTCACTAACCGCTCATCTCCTATGAACCCTTCTAAAAAAAACACTTGCTTAAAGATTTCTTGTTTTTTTTGTTTTTTTTTAATGTGCTCATTGAAGTTCTTGAATGTTTGTATCCCAATCAGAGTCTTTTCTTAACCAAGTATTTTAGTTTCTAGAACTATTCATTCTAGTAAAGGTGTGGTTAACTAGCAAACCAAAGTAAAAAGAGAGTGGAAAGCTAAGTAAACAAAGTGCACAAAAGAAAAACCCACAACGCTCTCAAATAGGAGACTTAAACGGGTATTATAATTTCCGCCTCCGCCAATCTGCTTGGGTCTGTTTGGATCTCAGTGACGTGTTCACTATTTGAACACAAGGGTTTGTCCAGATGTCCACGTGCCTGCCAATTTTTTGAGACTGTGAGGACACTTTACATTATCATACACCAACTATGCATGCACTCCAGGCAACAGACCTCAGAGAAGTATAACAGGAATGATTACTCAGCCGTGGCCTCAGCTGTTCGTGTCCATCTGTCCACAGCAAAGGATAATCAAGGCCCTGAAACTTCTCATCATAGATGTTTTGCTCTTAAAGTGGACTGCTATTTATTTGCATCCAGTGCTGTGGTGGCTGGTACATCAATGCACAGATGCCAAAAGGTGCTTTATGCAAATCTCTGTGACTTTAGTGGCATGTCGGCAGTATTTGATGTTTTAGGCTGAGAACATGTTAGGTCAGCACAAATGAGAATAAGTTTCCCAAAATGTTGAACTGTTCAGAAACAAAGAGTACAAAGCTGTAAAACCTCATCGTATATAAGATGAGTGTTCTGAAAGGCTTCTAGACTTATTATGGCAACTTCCTTGATGAGACACTGATGTAAAATATGATAACACTTTTCTTTTTTAAGCAGCAGTCTGGAAGTGAAAACTTAATCTGCAATGAAAGGACAGTTCTCCAGGACACCTCAGTTATGGAACCTTCAAAGAGCTTTTAGAAAATTTTGTGTTCCTATATTTTATCTCTCTTTGACATGTTGTGGTCTAGGGACTGTAGGGAGGGTTTGACATATTTGGCTGCAGTTGTAACGACAGGAAAATTCATTTCTGGACTGTCAAAGACATTTGTTCTCCCTGGCCTCCCAAGTCGAGAGCACAGTCCAAGGTCTCTTTTCTCCTCTCCTTTCCTTCCTTCTTCACAGTCCCTTATGCTCCTCTCCCTCCTCGCTTTCACCCTCCCTCTGATCTCCGGTCTTGCCCTTGGCTGACATATCCCCTGGATTTTGTGTGTGTATGCATGTGTGTGAGTAAAAGAAATTCCTCAGTATGGCCCAGGAGCTACGTGCTGTCACACACTTCCTCCCTGTAGCCAGAGCCTTGAGAAGGGGAGAGCAGAAAGAAGAGGGAGGCTTGCCCTGTACTTAAGATACTTTCAAAAAGGTGCACAAGCAGGCAAAACACCTTTTCCTGCATACATAGGAATATTCCACCTCTACTGCAGGTGAACCTTTAAGACACATAATGTTTTTGTATATAAACACTACCATTCCATAGTTGAATGACTGCAACATACCACTGAGGCCCCCACGTCTTTCTGTCTTCTAATTGTCGATCTGTTTATATGTATAGTTTATGTCCCTCACATATCTGTATTATTATAGTTGTATAGCTCAAAATAATGTTTTTTCTTTTAAAGAATGGTTCATCTGTTAACCTAATAAGGTGAAACACAAATAACACTATTACTTTTTGACTGTGTCAAAATATCTGCTCTTAACCCAGCAGTTGGACATTTGCACAGGATTTAGCTTTGTTTAGCTTTTATCATTAAAAGTTCACAAGCTATTTTCCTGCTATGGAGAGTTGATCATGTATGGTCATTGGGTTGGCAAAGGCTTAACGATTAGACAGCATCATATAGGAAAGGTTTAGTATTAACCCAAAAGAGTGAGGTAATCACTTTAAAATCTATTGGCTTAAGAGTAGATGGCACATTTAGATCAACCTATAGGTGGTCAGAAACCTAAATTAGACAAGAGTAGAACACAAACATGGTAGCATGGCTTAGGTTTGATAAATTTGCATCTGAATGAATTGAAAGATTTCTGGAGCAACGTTCTTTGGTCAGATGAGACCAAACTGGAAATGCACAGCGTTACATTTAGAGAAAACCAATCACAACATATTAGTACAAAAAGCTCATACCAACTATTAAACAAGCTGATGGAGGGGAGATAATCTGAGCTTGTTCCAGGAGGTTTGTAGTCACTGAGTCAACCATCAACTTCTTTATATACCAAAGTATTCTAGAGTCAAATGTGAGGCTATCTGTCTAACGGCTAAAGCTTGGCCAAATCTGGATCATGCAACACGACAATGATCCCGAACACAGCAGCACATCTACAACAGAATAGATTTAAAAAAAGAAGAAGAAAGAAAAAGCAATGGCCCAGTCCAGATCTCAACCCAAATGAAAAGTGTGATGGGACCTTAAGAGAGTTGTGTATAAATGAATGCCTTCAAATTGCAATGAAATGACGCAAAGCTGTAAAGGAGAGTAGGTCAGAATTCCTCTACTACCGCAAGAGAGACTGATAAAGTCATAAAGAAAACAACTGTTTCAAGTTTTTGTTGCTAAAGGTGGTTCTACTGAGTCACAGAGTGTACTTTGTTTAAACATTTTTTTTTTCATGTGAGTATACTTTTCTGTCGTGCTGAGTTTACTCTTGATGTTCGTAAACCTCATTAACTACAGCTGGAGTCTGCTCCTCCTATGACCCATCTCAGTGATCAACTCCTGAGGATGACCAACACTGATGATAAGAAACAGGAAGCTCCAACCCGGAGGGCGGTGCACTGTTGGACGGACCAATCGGAGTCTGCGCTGCGGGACTGTTTTGATCACGCGGACTGGGAAATGTTTCACGTGGCTGCTAGGGACATTGATGAATACACAGACTCAGTCTGCGGATTTATCAGGAAATGCGTGGAAGATGTCGTCCCATCCAGAACAGTTAAATCCCTCCCAAATCAAAAACCCTGGATTAACGGAGATGTTCGCGCGGCACTGGCGGCACGGAGCCGCGAGTAGTGCGGTGCTCTGAACGGATAATTGGAGGTGAGCTTCCCTCCCTCCAAGACATCTACAGGAAGCGCTGCCTGAGGAAAGTGGGGAGGATCATCAAGGACTCCAGTCACCCCAGCCATAAACTGTTCAGATTACTTCCATCAGGAAGGAGGTTCTGCAGCATCCAGTCCCGTACCAGCAGACTGAGAGACAGCTTTTTCCATCAGGCCATCAGACTGCTGAACACTTCATAGACACCTCAGCTTCACTACTGGAACTTTAACATTATGCACTCCATACTGTACAGTAATGCCACTGTTCTGCACATGTCTCACTCTGTATATTTTATTTTATATATTTTATTTATTGTTTACTCTATTTAATTGTAAAATATGTGTGTGTACACACACACACACACACACACACACACACACACACACACACACACACACACACACA
Organism: Aulonocara stuartgranti; assembly: GCF_965226115.1. Lineage (NCBI taxonomy): Eukaryota > Metazoa > Chordata > Actinopteri > Cichliformes > Cichlidae > Aulonocara > Aulonocara stuartgranti. Next base: position 32,981,945 of record NC_138953.1, read on the forward strand.
CACACACACGTAGAAAAATATTTAGGATACACATCCAGAAATGCATATACTATTATATATTGTACATATATTTATTAGTTTCAGATGTAGCCATTCTTGTATTTTGCTTGTTTACATTATTGTATTTTGCACAACTCTGTTGCTTGTGAAGCTCGCACACAAGAATTTCACTCACATGTGCTGTACCAATGTACCAGCACATGTGATGTGACAAAGTGATTTGATTTGATTTGATTTGATTTGAAGTTAAATCATCTTACAGTGTAGCCTACAGGGTAACAGTCTAAGAAATGAGGGCACCAAAGAGCTTCTGACCACAATTACACCCCTATGCTTCTATTCTGGGCCATTCAGTAAATTAAACAAAGCAAACACCAGGAAGAACATTTTAGGGGTTTTTTTGTAAACAATTTTTTTTCTTTAATTACCTTCTTCTTTATGAAATGGGACAGACATCATTAACCAACCTAAAAATGCATTAACTTAGATCGTAGCACATAATTTTTAATTTCTTTAATTTTTTCAACACAATTAAAGCTTATCCCATTTAAATTAAAAAAAAAATAGAAATCAAACAAAATAAATAAAGATCAGGTGCTATTTCCCAAGAGGGGAAAGGCACCTCGGGGTCATGTAAATCACCCAGTGCAGATCCTCTTTTTATTTATGTACACTTTCAAGTTAAGGATCTACATTCTGAACTTAATTGCACACTTACAATGTAGCTGATGGGAATGTGTACTATTGTACAGGAAAGATTGACAGGTCTGATCATATCTGTCCAGTTTATCTCGCACTGGATGATTGTTTTCCCAGAAAGACTAATCCAAAACCAGATGTGTTGGACACCAATTTATAAAGCATTTAAATACTTCATATTTCAGTGATAGCATCTCTTATTTACATTATAACACAGCAGACATGTACATGCACGGCCTGCCTTAAACGCCGCCATTAAATCCTTTATGTAAGCTAATTTGGGTGTTTTGGCCAAGCATTGACTGTCAGGTCCAGTAATTGTGTTCGGGAGAAAGGAGTGGGGGCAACAGGAAGCTGCAAGCAACGATGTGGTGACTTCAATTCATTTGAGCTGAGCTTAACAACCACTCGCCCTAATATGGTCAAAGACTCAAGAATTGAACAGTTTGGCTCTCGGGGTTCAAGTGCCTGACAAAGTGCTAAGGTATGCCAGCTATGGTAGCTGCTGGAGGTCCTGCACAGGTTGGAGGTAGCATGCCTGATGTGATGTGTGTTCTTACAGTCTAATTAAGGAAGTTTTGCTTGTGTGCGGGGAGAAACTAAATGTGCCTTGAGCTATGAACAACACATCCACTTAATGAGATTAACATTTAACCAGTCCACTCACTTGCTATTACACACCTGTAAGAAAACACACACACACACACACACGAGTGAGTCAGGAAACTGTGTATCTTTATGTATCCCTGTAGGAGGGCACTGACTGTTGATTTACCTCATTCAACAATTACCTCTCAAAGGTGACAGGAATTTTAGAAATGAGGAAAAGCTCTGTTCCACTCTATTCACTTTTAGCTTTTCCTCTCATAAAAATACCTGAATTAGTTGAATTAGTTGGTTAACCTTCTCTTGTGTCAGACCTGAGTTCACAAAGAAAGGACCACCTGTCATTCTTAGTTTTGTATTTCTCTTTAAAAACAGTTAATTTTATCGTCCCGGCATAAAAAAACACACAGATGTAGCCATTTTGTGGAATGTTGTTTCAAAGGCTTTGATTGTTTGTAAAATGGACTTGACCACATTTGGACACAAAGGAGAGCTAGCGCTAACAAGCTAATAGCAGGTTATATTATTCACTCTTGCATTAAATGGGAAGCTAAAGTTGACAAGCCAAAAAACAAAACTGTCATGGTCCTGGGTCATGTGACCCAGTGTGTTATGCTTAACCTATTTTGATGTTTATTGTTTGCTTAGGTTCTTTAAGGTAGTCCAGCCCTTTTTGTAATTATGTCACCCTTGCATTACGTCTCCCTTGCCCTTCGTGTGTTTATGTCTGTGTGTCTTGTACTGTCAAGTTCATGCTGTCAGTTATGTCACCTCCCCCTGTACTACGTCTCCCCGGTTCATGTCTCATGTTTCCTGTTTTACTTTGAAGGCCTGCATTCACTGTCTGTGTATTCAGCTCACTCCTCCTGTCCTGTCGTTAAGTTTAGTATTTAGTATTTATTTATTTATTGTCATTGTCAAGAACAATGAAATTGCGTTTGGGGCTTCCATACAACCCAAAAAAAAGAAGAAAATAATAAATACCCCTTAAAACCCAAGTGTACATATTTAACCCAGTGTGACTCCAATGCAATAAGACAATCCTTAGCAATAATGTTCGTAGAAATTCAGACAAAGACCTGAGAAACATGACAAAATACAACAATGCAACCCATTCAATATTATTGTACTGTGAGATATGATATCAGATATGATAGTTATCTATTTAAGAAAGAGGGGGGGGGGGGCAGGAGGGGGAAGAGAATAAAGATATGATGCACCAATGCAGACCAGTTCATTGCTATTAAGAAGTTGGATATGGTTATTGTCCGTGAGAGGGGGGCAGAGAGTTCAGGAGCCTCACAGCCTGTGGATACAGGCTGTTGGCCAGTCTGGATGTTCTGGCCTGTATAGACCTGTACCTTCTCCCTGAGGGCAGCAGATGGAAAAGGTGGCGCGCAGGGTGATGTTGGTCCCGCAGGATACTGTGCACCCTCCTCAGACAGCGAGTGGGGAAGATATTACTGATCTCTGGCAGACTTGTTCCAATAATTCTGCCAGCTTCTTTCACCACCCGCTGGAGTGCTTGCTGATCGGCCTTGGTGCAGCTGGGGAACCACACTAGAAATCCATACGTCAGAACGCTGCTGATGGCACAGTTGTAGAAGTTCAACATCAGAGATCTGGGAATGTGTGCGCTCCGCAGTCTCCTCAGGTAGTAGAGGCGCTGTTGGGCCTTCCGTACAACTGAGGTGATATGGTTGCCCCAGGACAGGTCCTCGGTCACAGTTACCCCCAAGAATTTAAAACTGCTCACCCTCTCCACCGCCTCACTGCCAATGAAGAGAGGCAGATGGTTGTTATGACCCCTCTTCCGGAAATCTACAATGATCTCCTTGGTCTTTTTGGTGTTTAAGACCAAGTTATTGTCGTGGCACCATGACTCTAGTTGTTGCACCTCTGTCCTGTAGTTTGTCTCATCATTGTTGGATATAAGTCCGAGCACTGTAGTGTCATCTGCAAACTTAACAATGAGATTGGACGCGCAGGAGGAAATACAGTCATGGGTGAAGAGAGTGTATAGCAGAGGGCTCAGAACACACCCCTGAGGGGCACCGGTGTTGACCACAAGGGTGGAAGAGGTGTTCTTACCCACTCTGACACTCTGTCTACGGTTAGTGAGGAAGTCCACAATCCAGTTGCACAGAGAAGAGTTAAGTCCCAGTTGGTGGAGTTTGGGACGGAGTTTGTATGGCCGGATGGTATTAAAAGCCGAGCTGTAGTCTACAAAGAGGAGCCGTGCATAGGTATTCCTGTGTTCCAAGTGCTTCAGTAAGTTCATGTGTGTCAGCTGCGTTCCCATGTGTGGCCACTTCCCCTGATCATCCCTCATGTGTATTTAGTCTCTGTGTTTCTTACAGTCTGTGTCGCGTCGTCTGTGTTATCTCCCCTACCCCTTGTCATAGTTTCCCAGCCTTAACTAGTCCTAGTTTGTACTTTGTTTAGCCATAGTTTTCCCAGTCTATGTTCAGGTTTTCCCTCAGTTGCTTTGCTGCCTTGTTCCTTAAGTTTTCGGCCCTAAATAAAGGCTCGCCTTCTGTTAAGTCCGGTTTTTGTGTCCTCACCTCTGTTTGCTCTTGGGTCCTCCACTCACTCCACACGGTCTGCCCCGGTGGCCCGTGACAAAAACGCCTAAAATTAGGAATATACTCATCAAAGAAACTGAAAAAACGAATCTTTTTTTTCTCTGTCTGTATTGTTTAGTAAAACTGAACACAGAACAAGGTGATACAGTACTAGTAGAAAATGTATCTTCTATGCATCTGTCACAAAAGAGTTATACAGACCCATTTATTTATTAAGTTTTGTTTAATTAGGCTGAAAATGTTTCTTTCTTTAAAAATGTTTGTTTTAACATGGGAAGCCCTGTATGACTTAGTTTCTTGAGGGAGAACTGATATGTTTAGCATTTCGGTATTAGCTTCTTTTTTCAGGTAGCCAGGGGAACCACTGCATTAGCTTTTATTTTATGTTTTAACATGGGAGGCCAAGTTTGACACGGATTTGGAGGCAAACTCAATTAGCCATGAGAAGCTCCTGTTTCTCTGCGAGTAATGACCGTATTCTAATAGAAAAATTAAAGAAAAAAACAAGATTTCAGGCGATTACCTGGTGTAAAAATATATCAAATCAAACATGTGCGACTACTTTGTGAATACACTGTCACCACTTTAAATTACAAAGTCGGACTGCTCTGACTTTTTGATGCCCCCATGCATGCTTGCCGTTCTCATCCTTACGAACCGCACCATAACACACATCTGCTGGTGCACGCTGCTTTTAGGTGTTAATTTGACCAGTTGTGCAACTCAGCTTCTGGAATCTCTTTGCTCTGCTTTGTTTCTGGTTTTGACTTTTCCTTCTATACCAGGGCTGATGTGTAGGTTTTGTCTGAGTGGCTATCCCTATCATTCAGGAGAATACTACAGCGAGTATTCGTGCCCTCTGGTGCAAATTATACGATGCTTTGTGCAAAAGCATCACCAAACAGACCCATGTGGCAAGTAAAAATGAGCCATGAGTTGAAAATCTGACTTGAAAATTCAGACTGAGAACTCAGAAATTCCCATTCTCATATGGAATGCACCATGGGCCCGAGCATTGTTGTCACATTAACAGTGTAGAGGAGGTTTCATCGGAGTAATGTGTACATGAATTGCACTTGAATGTGACTGGATGCTGGTTGCCATTAGTTAGAGGCTTTGCTCATCTGAAAATACAAAATGTTTTTATTCTTGTCTTTGTGCTTTCATGAGCTACGATTGAGCTGTGTTGCCTAAATTAGATTTCACCGTTACTTAAACTGAACCTTCTCTGACTTGAGTGAACAGCAGGACCTGTTGACAGCACAGTGACAACAGAGCTCCCCACTCCCCGCTGAGCACCTGTGGTAAAGACAGAGATGACACAGGCAGATAGGCAAATGACAGGGTGGAAAGAAAACATGGTTACACGGAGATAAACCTGAGTGACAGTAACTGACTAGACCTGCACGTATGTACTGTTAAATCTATTGTGTTAAAGCAGATATCCGTTTCCTTTTCAGTTAAGAAGAAAACTGACTCTGCCTTGAGGTTTTTTTAGTCACTCTGAACAGCAAAGGTGGAGGATGATTCAGAGGTCATTTCTGTGCACTTATTCTGAGGATAGTTGAAGCGTTACGAAATGCATACTTGATTCCCACGGCTTGATTGACAATTCCCCTTTAGGCCACTTTCCTCATTCTCAGAAAGGTCCTTTTGGAACTGGGTTATACATGGTCAAAGAAAGAAGTAGCCAATAGCTGTGATCAGGAAAATATATTGTTTTCTTTTTTATGTATATTTTGCTTATTTTGCCAGCTACATGAACAATTCTGATACCCAATGTTTTCAAAGCCAAATATCTGGTTTTACAGGAGGACAGTTGGTGTTTGTAGGTTTCCAGGCTTGACCCAGGCACAAAGTGGCTCATCTTTCTGACACAGTTTCACTGGGTTAAATGTCACATAAATGCGGAAATTCGTTAGTCACGTTAAGGACACGGGGTGTAGATTTCCATTGTTTTAATGACCAGAGCTCATGTTTCAGGCCAGTTGAAGTTTTAGCTTTGCTACTTTCACACATATATACTAGTCTCCCTATTTAAATGCAGTGAAGCAAAACCATCCGGTTTCCCCAGTCCTGCTAATATGATAAATACAGCGCTGCATCACAGATAAGCCTGATGCGGTTCATATCAGATGTACTTTTACTCTCTCTGAAAACCAGATCTGCTGATAGGAAGATAACTCCTCTGTGCAGCAGTTTGTTATTCGCTCATTGGTTGTGACACTCAAGCAAGTGTGCAGTCCCACATCAGTGTGGACTGTTTTTAATGCAGCGTTCCATGGAGAAACCAGAAGAATAGGAGAATGGAGGGAGTGAAAAGATGGGATCAGAGATGTTAAACATGCTGTGCCTGACTTTGACACTTTCATCCACTCTGCTGTATTTCCGCGCACCACAAGGTGACGGGGGGCAGGATTTACTGTGCCTTTTGTGCTCTCCCCACTGCGCTGATCCTCGCTTCCTCTCTGGCTGCATGTGTAGGCCTATAGGCTTACCTTTTATACCCCCTCTCCCTCTTTCTGTGTCTGCTGTAAACAGGCCTAATGTTACAGATGTCTGAGTGCGAGCACAAAGAGCCAAGCCAAAGCACAGAGGCCGGCTCTATGCTGCATTGAGGTGAGCAGAACAGGTGGCAAAGAGAGCAATCAGGACGCACTAAATGATCAGATTTCCACATTAAAAGTTGAGGTGGGTAAAGCTCCATTTGTGCTCAGTCATTTAGGCAAAAAAGTTGTTTCTGCCTCACTTCACTTCTGGTGCATCATTCTTGGCAGAAACAAAGTAAAACTGTTGCCAGGGCCCATTTTCATCAGTGGCGATCTGTGAATTCAGACTTTCTCCATAGCTGAGCTCATTATAAGTCTCAAAGTCAAAAATATGAAATGTGAATATAAGTTGTAAATCAAGCTGTCAGAGTGTCAGAGTGTTAGAGCAGCAGCCAGCAGGGTGAACAAGGGCGTCCATGGGTCCCTCTCTGTGTGGGCTGACTTACTGGCTGGCAGGGACAATAAGCCATACTGTTTGACCCGCTCTGCCTGTCACACTGCCAACTTCACCGACATTCAAACAGCTATCCTCTCTCCCCCGACGCCACGGCAGTGGACTAAATTCAATCCAACCACACAGCTCAACAAATTATTTCTTGACGTTAATCCATTTCTGTGTCTAAGACAGTTTTTGTAAACCATGAAGCAAAAAAATTATAAAAATTATATCAAAAGGCACATATGGTGATTTCTGACTTGCCAGTAGGTATTTTTGTTTAAACTATAGCACCAGTTTTACACATCGTGGGGGAGTGTAAACCCTGGGCAGGTCACTGGGCTATCTTGGGCTAACACATTCACACCTATGATTAATTTAGAATGGCCAATTAACCTAATATGCATTTGTTTGGATTGTGGGAGCACCCACAAGAAACCCAAAGGTATAGAAAAAAATATGCAAATGCCACACAGAAAGATTCCAAATCACCAGGTGATTCTTGCTGTGATGCAACGGCATCCTGCTGCAGTTGATTATAGTATAGTAATTATATAAATATATCTAAAGTCCTGCAACAGATTGGCATCCTGACCACAGTGTACCTGGCCCTGTGACAACTGGGATAGGTTCCAGCTGCCCCTGAATTGAATAAGCAAAAGAAAATGGATGCTTGGATATACTGTGGGGGAAATAATCATTTAATCACCTGCCGAGTTTGTAAGTTTGCTCACTTACAAAGAAATAAAAAGCCTCTAAATTTTATGCTAGTTTTATCTTAATGGCCAATGACAGAATATCAACCAAAAATCCAGAAAAAACATATTGTGTTTTTGTATGAATTGAATAGTTTCTTGCAGTTAGTCACTAGGTTTGCACACATCTCAACAAATTTCCCACGTGTGGGACTAATAAAGGTTATCTTATCTCAGGAAGGATTTGGGCCATTCCTCTTTATTTAAACTCTAAATCCTTTAGGTTTTGTGGCTGCCCTTTGGCAACTTTCACAGATATTCTATAGGACTGATGTATGGAGACTCATTAGGCTACTCCATGACCTTAATGTGCTCCTTCATTATCATGGTCATGCTGGAAGACCCATCCACGACCCATCTTCAGGGTTCTGGCTGAGAGAAGGAGGCTTTTGTCCAAGAGTTAATGGTACATGAACCCATCCATTGGCCCCTCAATTTAAACGTGTATACGTTTTATACCCTTAGCAGAAAAGCAGCCAAATCCTAAGGTTTCCAACTCCATGCTTGACTTCTTCCATTTCTGAATCATCACACCACCAGTTGTCACCTTCTCACCAAGCTGATGGTCTTGTAGCTCTTTCTGGCCTTGTGCAGGTCCACAATCTTGTCTCTGACTTTTTTTGACAGCTCTTTAATCTTTCCCCTGGTGGTGGAGAGGTTAGAATGGAAGAAATTGATTTATGGACAGTTTTGCTTTATACACATAATGAGTTAAGATCAAGAGTATCTGTAATTGATTTAATGATTGATTGTGATCTGTGTGCCACATGTGTACACAGCCATATAAGTTTTTTTTTTTTTTTAACAGACTGTTCATCTTTTTGTAAGTGAGCAAACTTACAAATTCAGCAGCGGATCAAATAATTATTTCCCCCACTGTGTTTAGTGTCTAACATAAGAACATATTCTAAATATATACAGAATCATTTTGTGTTTCTGTGTCTTACAATTCAAAGCTTTTGTATTTCCCTAGGTTCCAAAGAAGTGACTTGATAAAGTTGTGTCAGTGCGGATTCTAACTGTTACAGCCGGGACAGAGGAGCACAGTTCTTTATCTAGAACATTTAGTGCTGCCTTGCTCTTTTATCATACACCTACATACTTCCATCTAAGCAAAACCTCATAAATTAACCAGTGGGATGCTGAGCACTGAGGTGTGAACATCAGTAAGGTGTTGATGGAGATAAAACCTCTTGTCAAGTCAAGTCACTTTTATCTATTATTATATAGCCCCTTTTAAAACATTAGAAGGTGACCCAAAGTATACAGGAAGAAAGACGATTGCTTGGGTAAACATGTGATGAGCAGTAGAAAGAAGTCTGAGAAAAATCATGATAGCAAATACAGGTACAAATACAGAAAAAACAGTAACAAAAAAGATAAAAATTTAAGAGGGGTTTTTTAATTAAGAACAAATATATGAGGTAATTGATTAATTCAGAGTAACAGGGAACCTCTGATTCAGCAAAAAGTGTGGGACTGTGGTGGGTTATAAAAAAAGACATCACGTATAAAAGATGTTTTTAAATGTGTGTAATCTTATATTAATTAAAGTGGACGAATATTGGTTTGAGTCTGCACTTAGAAGAAGTTAGTTTGGATCACTGAGCTTCTGAACATACATGCTTTCATTCTGGGCTGCGCAGTGCCTAACACTTCCACACATCACCGCAGACGGTCAGTTTTGAGTTTCATGAGGCTACTGCTTTCCTGCATGGAGTGTGTGATATACTGTGCCATGCACGCCACAGACAGGAAAGGGAACTGGGGTTGGGTCGGTGTGGGAGTCTGTTCTATCAAATATTCTTGTAAAAGTCATAAATTATGAAGAAGAGGTGAACGCAAGAGCATTTTACCGCACAGTTGCTGCTCAGTTCCTCAAAGGCTGTTTGTATGGTAAGCACTTGTGAGTTTGTGGTGGCCTTCTCATCCTTTATGGCGCTTTCCACATTTATTGTTCAAGGTTATATATATATATATATATATATATATATATATATATATATATATATATATATATATATATATATATATATATATATATATATATATATATATATATATATATATATCTATATCTATATATATCTATATCTATCTATATATATATATATATATATATATATATATAGATAGATATAGATATATATAGATATAGATATATAGATATATATAGATATATATAGATAGATATATATATATATATACACATACACACACATTGGGTGAATGTGCAGTAGTAGCAGCAAGCAGGTGAATTCTGTACGTTAATATGAATAGACATCTGACTATTTTACAGGATAGGCAATATAAACATATTTAAAATTAAAGGAATTTGGAATGTACATTGTGCCTTGGTTTAGAGTGTCTGGAAGAGAGTCCTGTCTCAGTCAATTGTATGAGATAATAGTAATCTTTTTTTAATTTCCTAAACATACCCATAAACTCATAGCTTGGAGTATACTTTCTAGCAGAGGGAGGGGGCGTGTGTGCGTTTCTGTATAGAGGAGGGAGGGAGAGGAATAGGGGGTGGGCAGCCCAGCCAATAGGCGCAGTGCAGCGTTAATGTCATTGCTGGACGCTCTTAACTTGATGCCAGAGCTGCGCAGCGCTCAGTCCTGGTGAGACTGCTTCTGATTATCTCTCTCTGTACTCATGATCATGCACTGAAAACATCATCACTGAGCTGATCCGGGACGCGGAACGGGACGGAGTTGTGCGTTTGTGCGGCCAGCACGAATGCCTCCACAGTCGTGATTATATTTTGATAAAAGGAATATTCAGGCTGCCCCGCATCGAGTTGTTGCTCCTTTAAAGGTGAGTGTTTGACCCGGTAATTCATTTTGTTCTGTAAACTGTGATATGCGCGTTCTCGATAGTACTGTGAAGTCATGGTTTCTGCGTCAACAAGAACCAAGTGAGATTACCTGTCTCTCAGTTTACTTCATGGCCAAACAGGCGAGAACAAAAAGAAACGACTTCGTTGAAGCACTGTGGCATTTTTTTCCCCAAAAGAGAAAAAAAATTGGGGGGGAATCTGTGAACCAGGGTGGGGGATTTTAACTTGGAAAATGTGCATGCGTAAAGACGCGCTGGTTTTCATTTTGGTTTCCAGATGTATGGCTGCCTCTTGTCACTCAGGTGGGCTCCATCGCTTTCTCTCTCGATCTGACTGCTCCTTTTCCCTCTCTTTGCAAGTTCCCAAATCTCCTCTGAAGTACATCTGTTGTGACACACCGCAGCCCAAAATCCACACACACGACAGAGTGAAGCCACATCACTCCAACCGCGCTAAACAATTGACAAAGTCAGGCATTTCTTTCATACTCAGCCCCACATCAGACTTTAATCAGCCCTTTCAATGGAGTCAATTTGTTACAAGATGAACATGTTTACTCTCCCTTGGCTTAAGACTTTTAACTCAGAGTGCATAAAATATAGTTAAAACCGCGACTGTAAGTCCTACAGTGACGTGTTAAGGTAATAAAGCCAGTGGTGGCACCTAGTGGTGAGAGAGATTGCTAAGATGCTGCAGTGAGAGCAGTAGACTTGTGGGTTTAATTCTGGTTTTTGCATATGAGAAATCTTGTAAAGTAGAGTAATGACATATCTACACTGTAGTCTAAATTCAGACTCTTAAATGGGATATTTAAGAGTCTGAATTACTACCAGAAATGCTCTCCGGCCCATAAAGCCTTCTTGTTAACTGCCCCCAAAGTTAGTTGATCCAGGATCAGAGCAACCGAGGATCAGGTGACTGAGGTGTATTCCCCCTCTGTGGGAGGCCAGTCAGGCGCACTGTGCGCCACTTTGCTGGGGGTATACGCGCTGCTATGCTAAGCCTTTGTTAATGAGTACGTATCTGTGTGTGTGTGTCCTTGTCTGTGTGTGGTACTGGGTCTAAGTGCTTGTGGATCAGCATGTCCATTACTTTGTATGCTTGTGTGCATCCGCTTTTCTGCTTATATGTGTGTGTGTGTGTGTGTGTGTGTGTGTGTGTGTGTGTGTGAGAAAGAGAGATAGCTGTTTGGACTCAGGAGTTAAGCTGCTGTTAATTGGTCAGCCATTTGGACCACATGGGAGAGTCGAGTCAGGCAGTAGCTGAAATGATCGGTATGTTCTGGCTTGACTTCAGCGGGCTGCGGGACATGACACTGATTCCTTCATATAGATGCTGAACACTGTGGTTTGTCTTGCGTTTGTTCAAAAGAATAGCTTTTGAAATCCTCTTTTCACTAATCTTCTGAATATGCAGCTGGAGGTAGGGAGCATGACTTGTGTTTAATGGTTGTAAAATGTACCAACATTTAATTTGATCTTTTACAAGTTTGCTGCAACCATGACTTGCACTTTTGGCTGTCGCCCAGCAAAGACGTAGTATGAAACATGAGAAACCATTAAAAGATTATTCCTCATTTTTACAAGTTGTGTTTTTACAATTTAAACTAATGTCAGACCTCAGAAGACAATTACCAGCTGCAGTAATTTTATTGGTGGTATCTTCTGTCCTTAAGAGCAGCAGCAAGACACTCACTGAAGAAAAAAAGCTCAAGTATCAGTGACAACATGTGGCTAAGTCGCAAAAGGTGGGTTGTAAAGCGGCTTGCAGAAGCAGCAACAGCTGTATGCAGGTAGATTAAAGCAACTTCATTAGCGTGCCCTACTTTCCATTTGGATATGTTTCAGCTGAGCTATCAGCTGATGTGGGCTGGCACTGACATCAGCTGTTATCATCTGATGTTCACTTTATCAGTTCAGGTAGCTCAGGTAGTAAGAGATGATCATTTTTAGTGATGCAGAGAGCTGTTGGGTTTTTTTTTCTGTTTTTTTATGCAATGAGGATAAACAAAGAGCAAGGGGGGGGAAAGGAAAAAATCAGCATTTAGAGGAGTTTGTGCCTTTAATGGGGAGGTTTAATGGAATTCTTTTGCCAAAACAAAAATGGGGCTAAAAGGTTCATTTTGTTTTAACATATCACAATGAGGGGAGTAAGGAAGCCTTCTAGCTGAGGAGGATGTGAATCAGATGGCAGGTTATGAAGCAGATGCAAAGGAGATGACCTTTTAGGCTTTATTCAAAGACAAGAATGACTCCATGGAGTAAAAATCCATGTCTCGCTTTGGCAGGAGAGGCGGATTAGATTATGAATGAATCCTCGACTTCTTGTTTGTTCCGCTTTCACGAAAGCCTCGGCAGCTTGTTGTTTGTGGACAGCCTCTAGCTTGACAGATTCATTTTTCAGAGCGGTGTCTCTTGATTAGAAACAGAAAACTTCGTCCTACACTTCTTCATTTTCTTCTCACATGCAACCCAGATTCTCATTCTTCAGTGGGGTTTGAGTGCCAGAGAGGAAATCCAGCCTGGAGATTGTTTTGATATTGTTGGACACTGTCCTGGAAAACCTTTCCTACTCAGCGACAAGGGTGTTCTGGATTTAGAGCCACTGGCTTAAACACCTCAACTGATCACAGCAGTAAAGCTGCATAAAGAGCTCAGGATGTGCTGTTTTTCACACTTTTTTTTGGAACTTAAAAGATTCAGTCCAAAAAGTTGCAAGAAAACCTCTTTCATGGTCATTAGGTAACTTTTAGAGAAGGGCATCCCATTTGAAATCCATACTTTTCTAAACATAATAGTTTATACTAGGATGGTTTGCTACTGGGCTAACATCTTCGAGGGGGTTGCGCAGACTTTACACCCTTCTTGTGTCCCAGTGTTTAACTTGGAGGAAAGATTGGCATAAGATTAAATAAATGGAACCTAATAAGAAACATAAGCACAAATGTGAACGGCGTGTGTGTTTGTATATGTGTGTTCATAAGAGTGTGAGAGACAGAAAAAAAAATTGAGCGACCTATTAGTAAGGCAACACTGTTCAGTCTGTGCACCTCTCTCAGCCTAAGACCAACATGCGTACACACAGGCAAGTTTGTTCTGTCATACTGGAATTAATCGAGTGTGGGGTTGTGTAAATCATTCCAAACCTCAGAAAACAGACACACACAGACACACAAACACACACACGTGTATACACACATATGCTTGCCAAGCAGCTATCCCCTGTAGTTGTGTGCAGAGGGCCAAACAGTGAAGGTCCAATTACTGAGCTGGAGCAACAGCACAGGGAACAATGAGGAACAGACGTTTTCTTGAATGTTTCAAAGCTATGAGAGCAACAGAAATAAGACTTTCTGTGCATTTTCCTGACGTTTTGGATACTCAAGGTTAATCCAGAGACTAGCAGATTGTTAAATTAACCATTATTTGTTTTGTTTTTTGTTTTTTAAGTACATGTGATTGAAATGCCTGTCAGGCACCGGCATCGGTCAGGTCATTCATGTTCATGTGGGGGCTGAGACAGCAATCCTCGATCTACAAACACTAATCGTGATCTTTGTGCTCGTTAAGTGGTTTCAGACCAAACCCTGCAGGCCGCATTGGCTCCACAAACCTTGTATTATGGTCAGCTTGTGGAGAGGAAAAGTAATTCGGGGTTTAGAGGAATATCAGACGCTGAGTAATGGACTCGGAGAGGGAACTGAGCTCAACTCTGTGTCAAAACATGCAGCGGAGCTGAAATGAAGTTGCCCGCAGCGCTTGCTAAGTGACGCAAAGCTGAGGTGTGTTTAGAGTTCCCGACTCGTGCCTGTGAGTGAGAGTCAATTTGGCACCAAGTTAATTACCTATACACACAGCTCTATTTGATGATGATTAAAGCCACACACACACACACACCTGCCCAGACACTGCCAGTCGCCAGCCTCGGCAGTTAGCGAGACATTAAAGGTGATGATTATTAGATGATAATAATTGAAAGGCTTTAAAGCCCAAGTGAGAGGTAAACAGTATAGATAGAAGGAGAGTCTCGTATAGGAAGACGAGATTTCGCTGCAAAAACCACGTAATTATTCCCCATTGAAATGACCACCCTGAGGCAGAACACAAATGATAGCTTTCAGTTTTGTTTTTGATTGGGAAAAACATAAAAAGGTCTCTTCCTTAGATTCTGGGCTCTTGTTGGTTGTTGAGGGCGACATCAATCACGTAGCATTGCTGTTATGATGGGAAAACCTCTTCCAATTTTGGTGATCATGTTTCACAGTTTGATGTTTTGTGGCTTCATGTTTTTGCCTCAGTAACAAAAAAAAAAGAAAAAAAGAGACTGAGATCATCCTATGGATAATATTAAAGTTAGTTTTTTAGAAACAGAGTTAACACGCTGTGCATCCAAGCCAAACTGGCAACTCCCGCTCTCTGTTTTGGGTGTTGGATACACAAAGCCGTTATTTAGGAACATTTGCCAGAAAAGAGTGTTATTTAAAGGAGAGAGCTATGTCAGAAACATAACAGTTACATGGTTTCAGGTCAGAGTTCAGGAAATCTTCTTATTTGTGAATCTGGGCTTGCTGTTTCAGAGCGTGCATCAGCAAACATGGCTCAGCTTCAGCCCCTCTTTCCCCAAATTGGTCTCATGTGTTTGACATTGTGTTCCCGAGGCTTAGACCGAGTTGAATGTCTCAACTCAGACCTAATCAGGGACAGCCTGCTCCTTTCCCCTGCCTTCAGAGAATTTTCATCTTTCTCTCTTCCCTTGCGTTGCTCTCTTTAGCATTTCACCTCTCTTTCACGTTGCACACGATCTTCTTGTGACTCTTTCAGGCCCACGAACTAATCACTGTCAGCCAGCTTCACAAAACAGGAGCAGATGTACCAAACGAGATGGTTTAATGCGTTGCGAAAAACACGAGCTGGCAAATTTCTTGTGATTTATATGATGAAACATTTAGTTATCATTACATTGGGTGGTCGCCTGTCTCTGCAGAAGTCTGTGGGGACATACCCTATCTGTCGCTGCATCTCCATGTTGCCTGACATGATCCCAGAGGACCAGCAGCCCTCTAATTCATTCAGAGGGGAAATGGCTCCATCCAATCTGATGCCACCCAGACTCAGGAAATGGCCTGTTGTGATAAATGCGATATAAATGAGGGTGGGGAAAATTACAGGACTATCACCAAATTTACCAAAAAGCTGTGGATGCTGCTTTTGCTTGAGGAGTCACAACTTTCAGTATTAAATGTTCAAAACATCTCTAATTAATGTTTTTGACAATCACTTCACTTCTGTTCACAGCAAGCTGTATATGGAGATGGACATAGGCATCATTAGTGGCCTCCTGATTTGGAGTTTAACATTATAGCCTTTCTGATTTTGTTTTGGAGACCTGGAGGTGTTGCATCCTCTCTCTGCTGCTCTCAAGTGGGGAGAAAAAGAGGCCAATGTACATTCATTACCATTCAAAGTTGCATAGGAACGTAGCTTCATCTTAAATGACTTTCCCATCTTACATAATAAGCCCCTAGCTGCCTTTGTGTTCTGTGGCAAGCAATCAAGCTGTGGTGTATCCTTCTGTCGGGACAATTTCTCCTCCAAGACACGGAGAATGTACCAGATTTTCATCCAGAGAGGTTAGCTGATGAAAGCTTTGGGGGTTTTCCAAGTGCTCTTCACAAAACAAATCCAAACAGTGATCTGTCTGCATTTCTGTGTTGTGAGATCCATCTGTTCCTTTTTTTTTTCTGCCTGTGAAAATGGGGTTAAATTACCACTTGCATTAATGAGGTGGTAAATAAATGTCTCTTGTGTTTACACGAATGACCTCCAAAACCAGACAGTAAACTGAGGGGGGAGAAAAAGAGGGGTTCATTATCTCAAATCAACCAACCGTGGAAAACAACATGTGGGGCCCTGTTTGTGTGTGCATACGGCTATGTATCATTGCATTTGTGTGTTTTGCATTTGTTTTTAATTATTTGAGACTTTACATGCATCTTTTGGAGTGTTGTAGAGGAAACCCCCAGGACTACCCCCCCCCCCCCCCCCCCCCACCCTTTCCACCCTCGGGGCCTTTCAGACATCTGGTTGTGGATGGACACCTCATATCCCCAAGTAATACGTGCTGTTAAGCCCCTGGGAGCCGCCGCTGTGCACATCATTACAACCCTCCTCGGGCTTTGCCTGGAAGTTCGCTGAAACCCTATCGTTTGGTTCAGAGGGGTACAAATATGCTCTATATCCTTTTATGCTACTTCCTTCCCAGTTCGTCTCCCATCTGTTGCAGATTAGTTTTCGTTGTGTGTTTAGAGAGCAAAGCCCATTGCTGAGCGGGACTGATAGTAAACCCAGAAGGTTTTAGTCAGAACTGTCAGGTAGGTCTGAATTAACAGAGAGGCCAACTGAGGATATGCCCGGCTGAGAAGAAAGACGAGGGGCGGGGGGGTTTAAAGAGAGAAGCAGACAGGGAGAGGGTGAGACAGGCTCCAAAGCCCACCAAACAGTGCGTCTGTTTACCCATGAACCTCAGGCCCGCTACTCGAGGGTCAGTGTGGAATGCCAACATGGTCTGCCTGTCCAAATTCAACTGCAGTTGCTGGGTAGTAGAAGGAGAGAGAAACAACCTTACAAAATGACCAGTCATGCCACTGATAGCGACTTTATTGAAACACACAGCTCAAAGCCACTTTCATATAGCACACAGCCTCGATATCTGTCACCCCCCTGCAACCCAAACTTGCCGTCAGAATGTTTGCGTTGCCGTCGCTCAGCTGTTCTTTTATCAGTCTCCTTTCAAAATCTCTAGTAGAAATCTGCACAAACGGGGCTTTGGAATGCGCAGTGAAACTAAAAGCTCTGCTGTATGGTTTCACATACACACCCTTCTCCCAACTACAAGCAGCTTTGAGAACTGTGCCAGCCCGTGCAGGCCAGACTGCAGGCCGAGTGTGACAAAGTGCCCGGGGCTGCAAACTTGGTCAGACCCGTCTTTCCCAGCTCTTGTGTTTCCACCGCTAAATTATGGGAAAGCGAGGGTGCCGGCATTATAACACACAGCCGGTTTATGTGTGTGCGTTTGTGTGTGTGTGTGTTGGTCTGTTCTGCTTGACTGATGTGCCATCCCTTCAGGGTCCTGTCATTAAGCCTCTGTGTACACAACCCCAAACCCTGGGCCACATCTATCTCTTATACTGACTTGATGGGGGACTTGTGCACAAACACACACACAGACACACACGCATGCACACGCCAACAGCTTTCCCATAGTAAATGTGATGCAACTCCGTAGGTTGTCTTGCAGGATGTGTCATCAGATGTGACTGTTTTTACATTTACATCTCCCTCCTTGTTATTTTTAATTTTATTTTCATTAGGAAATACTTGCATCTCACTTTGAGTGGCATAGCTCATTAAAAGCCCTGATTTATCTGTTTCCTTTGGCTGAAACATGTGACACACTGTAAATCTGTCAAATGGATACTTGCAGCAAGAGAGAGGGACTTTTTGTAACAGCAATAACAATGCTGACTTAAGTCAACGTAGAGGAGATCAGCAAAAATAATAAAAGAGCCTACTTCGAGCCAACGCAGCTGGATGGTTGGACTCTCATTTCTGTGTTTCCAAGAGCAAGATATGTTGGGTCCTTTTTCTGTGGTAGTTTGTCATCCTTAAGTACAGTATCTGGGCTAAAAGCAGTTTCTTTGTGACTTTTTCCCTCAAAAGAGCAGCTTTTATCTCCCTCTAACAATATTTTGTAGAAGTCTAATCAGAAAGGCCCGGCTTTTTTAGCCATTCAAGTGAAGCAAATCAGCAGCCCATTTCTCCTGTTAACAAGTACGAGATAACGTGGTTCTTGACATTTTTCATCTTCACCAGCAGTCACTCACTCACCTCTGTTCTGTTATAGTTATAAATATCTGCATATCTGCCTCTTTTTTCTTTTTTTTAAAAAATAATTCCAACCCACACACACTCCTCTCAAAGCCTCGGTTAAAATATCTTCTAGCCTGGCTTTTATTAAAGAAGGAATACATCACTTAACAATATCAAATTAGAGCTGGACGGGAGGCACAAGACTCTTTTCTCTCTCTTCTCTTCAGCGTGCACGCACACATGCAGCACTAGGATGACAACATGTTTGGCTTCCAGATGTATTCCCATTTTTCCATTGTGTTTCTCACTGATGTTCTAGTTCGTCATTGCAATGGAGTGTAAAAGTACTCTTATTTAAAACAGACTCATCACATTTAAAAGGTTGTTATTATACAGCTAAAGCCCACCTGTGCGGCCTAATGGGACTAAAATTGGGACATTTTCATTAGATTTGGCAGCTAAAATGTATCTGAAACGTGATGAATGCAACTGTAAAAACTACAGGAAAAGCACTGTGTACATTGTATACTGCTTTTCTTAAGCCGGTGTCAAACTTTCAGTGTTGTAGTTTACAGTAGTTTAATCTGTCGGTAACTACATGTGCTTGAGTCACATATCAAGCAACACTCCCATACTCCAAATCAGAACATCTTGAAGAACTTGAAGAATTTCCAATTTTGAATTATAGTTGGTAAAAGTAAGACTAAGACAAGAAAAGTGTAGCTTCCAAACCCAATGCCTACCAAAGCTCCAATGACATCTGACAAACCCTTACATTTTATAGCACTTTTATTACCCCCTCTGTTGCCCCAGAGGTGTGTAGGTAACACCCTGGAGTGGTTAACAAATCTCAACAGAGGGTTTTATGACTTTAAACTTAAATTACACTCAACCGGGGAGTGTCAAGGAATATTAACACTGATGTGGCAAAAACCTCCAAGCTTCTCCACACTTCCACAGACCTGATTTGCAGCAGCGAGTCGGGCTGGTGGGCCTTGTTAGCGAGGGCTAAAGATCCAATTTCCTGGTGTGAAAGGCTGCTGTGAGGCGTCTGTCAGCATGAATAGGGCTGAATGTAGAAATCAGTAAAATGTAATGGATGTGAATTGATGCAGGTCTCAGTGTGAGTAAGGGTACATGTGGCTGAAGCTAAACACTTGTGAAAACTGTATTTTTCAAGTCAGATTTAAGTAAGAGAGGTTTGTCCCATGGGTGTTGATGTTGATAACTGAGTTATATTCCCAGTAATATAAGACAAGATGTTTCTAAGAAACTAAAGAAAGTTTTGATTTTCATAACTAGGTGCATTTGTCACAAACCTAGCCTCATGGATCCCACCAGCTAGTGTACTCCTATACACTAGCTGGTGGGATCTATAGTGCTGATCCCAAACCTGGGTAAATGGGGGGCACACAGCCTAAAAATGTGTGCCAAATCAAACATTCAGATCAATCCACTGTGGCAATCCTTGGTAATGAGGAAGCAGCCGAAAGTACCTCTTTCTGTCTGTGGCTGTCAGTTTCTAGGTCTGCAGTATTCCTTGTTGTGTCAGGATCTTTAGGTAATCGGTTAGCAGACACTGGCCTTGCTTAAGGCATCAGTTTGACATAGTGCAAACCACTTATTTAAAAGCAAACTGTCTGAGCCGTCTCCTTATCAGAATAGGGAGTAGCTAATGCAACGGACATAGATTAGCACTGAAAGTTACCACTGAAGACCATAACCTTTGGAAGACATACTAGTTCTTGCTTAAAAGCATATGTTTTCTTTAATCCTGGAGAACTGTTTGCACAATCTGGTGTATTTCATCATGTATTTACACTTTACGCTACTTTAACATCAGGAATGATCTGCTTGAGCTTTTATGACAACCTGTCCTGCAGCATGTTGAGACATGCCACTGTCCTTGTTGATTTCGGTTTTGAGCAACCAGGGGGCGATTTCCTCCTTGTATTAGCATTCTAAGGGATCAGGTAAAGTGTTGCCCCTTGGGGTTGAAACAAAGCTGACAGACTGCAGGTGTGAATGACTGTTATAAATGAGAATGGAGAAGATCACTGCTGGAATGGAGCATCGTTTGCTTTGTAAACCTTCCCTCTACAAGAAAGGTCAGGAAAAGTCTGAATTGCCAGTCAAGCTGTGTTCCAAAAGATAGAGAAATTAAAAAAAAAAAGTGCAGCCAGAAAGCATAAGTAAGTGTGCTGTGTGTGTGCATTTGTGTGCAGCTTATGTGTAGTCTAGACTCTTGGATTTCAAGTTTAGAAAAGGCCAGGAGATCTTGTCTGAACCACAGTCCGAAGCTTATGCCAAGGAAATAAAACTCTGCTCACAAAGTCCTTTGAGACCTGATCAAAAGGTTTCTGTCCAAATTGCTTTGGACTTTACTGAATTTAGACCGATATTTTGAGCCAGTAATGTTACTGGATATCAGCCAAGGCTGTGTAAAAAGGAATCAAGAACCCGTGCTCCAGTCACTTCTCATTTAAAATCAGTAGTTTTTACCTGTTGTTGAACAAGATGGGATTAAGTTCTGTTTTTAGCTGTTTTTGAAAAAGCAACTGAATGCAGAATAACACTGAGTACTTGCATTTTACAACATTAAAAAGGGTCTGTTTTTAACAAAATCCCAGCTGTGTGTGATTTTCATGCATCTGTGCTCATGCACTAAACCCTGGGGTCAAATGTCGCTGCATAAACTCTCCATTAGCAAGATGCTAGTCATTAGCCTAAGACATGTGAATGAAGCCTAAACATCATCTATTCTGCACATGTCTAATCGCTTTGCAGAGACCTAAAACATGAAATATTTGCCTCAGAATGACTTACACCCATTAAAAAGATGTTGTCAAGCAATAAAACTACAGGATAATCTTAATGAGATAAAGTTCAGGTTTGTATGAGGTTTGCTGTTAAGATTAAAAGGCCAAGAAGAATAAAGCAACTTTTAATGTCTCTATCATCGTGTTTCTTTAAATTTACAACAGATAAGCAAACCAACACCTGTAAGATTAATAAATCTGAATTAAAAAGGAGTCTTTCTGCTCTGTCAGACCCTCGTTTCTCTCTAGGAAGAGGCAGAGGAGACAGTAAGGTCAACTGTCCTTTTATGTTTTCTTAAGAACCATAGGTCTCTGGCCACAAGCCCAGGCCCCGTCTGAAAGGCAGATATTTGCCTATTGTCTGGTATAAAGCCACTCATCTGTCCTCCATTCAGCCAGGAGCATTCCTCACCCGCTCATTGGCTGGTTTCATTATCTGAATTAAGTTGCTGTCTATCACAAAAATAGCTTCCCTTCTCTACCTGTCTACCTGGAATAAGATTTGCCAAGCTTTTGAAATGCATATCCAGATAAATATCTTAGGAAACTTAATGCACATCTCTCTGAGGGTTAAACACAAAGTGGCTTTTGCAGTGCAGTGCCAAGACTCCTGGAAAACTCAAGAGCTTTTCTGAAAGGTTTACCCTCTAACTGGACTGCCAGGCTCCGCTGTCTCTTCTCTCAATTTCAAATATCTGTTGGTATGCCAGGAAAGAAGGCCGTGCTGGCAACGCACATAGACAGTCCCATCTCTAAGCACACAGAGATCCCTATTCTCTATCGCACTTTCCTAAGCTAATTAGCTAACTGAGTCATTTCTCATTTGTAACAGGTAATCCGACATGTGACAAACAGCTCTTTTGCCCTCTCCACAAGCAACTTTTTCGGGGTCGCCAGAGGAGAAAGGCATCTTTGTCTGCTGGACAATCGAGTAAACTCATTATTCATTTTTGACTCTTTAAATGAAGCCATTGCTGCTTTTCAGCCTTTCACAATGACGGATGATGGCGAGCTTGTCCAAATAATCACATCAAACTTCCCTAGGCTCATCTCAGCGAATTCTGTTTGCATACAGATTATTCTTCTTCGTTGGCTTCATGCGTTATTTTTTTCCACCATGGAAGAATAAGTGTAACTTTTCACATTTGATGTCTACTAATGCAAGCGTCACCTTCGGGTGTCATTGTAGATCTGAGCTCTTTACACCTGGTTCTGCCAGATTGTTGGGAGTTTCTTAAAGTGAAGTATCATTTGACAATAACATCATTGTGGAGTGAGAGATGAGGATGGAGGGGACCCCTTTTTCTTGGTAATGTCCGAGATGGGCTGAACCCGACAGATCCTCTGCGTGAGAATTTCCTGAGATGGATGAGTTGAGACTTGAGGGGAAGCAAGGTCAACATTTAACTGGTGAAACACAAACAAGACCCAAGGAGCTGTCTAATGGACAAGCTGCTTTTAAATGACTGAACACCTCCAAACACAGAGTGTGTCAGGTGTCGATATGTTGGCAAACAAAGACCCAAAGTTGCTATTATCAATATTTTTATATAAACAGTGGGTCACATGAATCCTTGTATGTGAAAGTGGATCATTTATAGCGAGGAACTCAGGAAGTCAAGTCAGGTTTAAAAACCTTTTAAAGCATCTTTTTAACTTTATTATTTTGGTTTTTAGGAGCTTCTGTAGATGGAAGGATTTCGAGCAAAGGTTTTGCCAGTTTGTTGGTCTTGAATATTCAGGTGTGCCACAGTCTTCCCAGGAGTGGACATCCCAGCAAGCTCACCTCAAGTTCAGACCATGTAGTGGCCAGAGAAACTGATTAAAAAAAACCCACGATTCCATCTCAGGCTCCACAGGCCTCAGTTGTTAAAGTTCAAGTCAGTACAATTAGAAGAACACAGAAGAGGTATGGATTGCTTGAAAGGGCTGTCAGGAGAATGACGCTTTATTCTAAAAAGACCATGGCAGCATGGCTTGGTTTGGGAAAGCTGCATCTGAAAAAGCCAGGAGACTTCTAGAACGATGTCCTTTAAACAGACAAGACCAAAGAGATGCTTGACTTTAATGCACAGCACCATGTTTGGAGAAACCCATTCACATCATATCAGCTTAAAAACTTCATACCAGTTTTGAGGCAAGGTGGTGGAGGGGTGATGATTTGGGCTTGTTTTGCAGCGATTGGACCATGAACTCTGTATATCAAAGTGTTCTAGAGTTAAATCTCTGTCAAACAGTTAAAGCTCGGCCCAAGTTGGCTCATGTAGCAAGGCAATGATCTTGAGCACGGCAGCACAACAGTCAACAGAATGGCTGAAAAAAGAAAGGAGCTAGTGTGTTGCAATGGCTATAAATGTGCTAAAATCAATTCAGGGTGCTCTCCATTAATATTAACGAATAAAAGGCTACAAAAGTGACTTACAACCATCCCCATAATTTCATGATATGTTGACTGGACATTTACAACAGATGGCACACTTTTACAGATAACCTTAGTAATGTGATTAAATAAATGATGGATGGATGATGGTAAAATGAATGATGTTGGATACTAGACGTCTAACCAAGATACTTACTCACCTATTATAAACTATATAGTCTTTGAAGTCTTGTTCTACCCTATTTAATAGTTCTCCAGGATTAGTATTGTACATTAGTTGGATTTACAGTTTGTCATTGCTGCCCCTAGTGGCCAAAATATGTCATCATGAGTTTAAATTAGCTGTTTAAATGTACCATAATTTATCTCAGATTTCTTTTATCAGTGATGCCTCATTTTCATCAAGTAGCATTTACAATCAAACCTTTAAAGTACTCTTAATTTCCTCCTTTTTGAGCATAAGTTGTTTTTGTTTTTTTTTTAGATGAGATAGTGGAGCAGCTGGACCTAGAACCAATTACCCACCACATGATCTAATCAGCAGATGAGGACAAATTAATGCAACATTATTAGAGCAAATGGCATGAGATTCATCAAAGTGGATGACCCCAGGAACCACGGTGAAAGAGAGCAGCCACTCGCATTATAAATAGAATTTTAATCCCTAACTGGAAAGTGAAGAGGAAGGGAGTTCATCATAAACATATGTGAGTATTTCAAAACGCTATATATTTTTAAAAAAATAGAAATCGCTTTTGAAGTTGAAGTTACTCTGAAAGTTGAAAGTGGCAGGGTCGACATGAACAGTTGTGTGGCTTGCAGTACAAGATGTTTTGGAAAGACAGGACAGACTGATAGAGACAAAGAAAGTGCGAGAGAGGAGAGTGAACATGTCATCTGGCTCTCAGGAATCCTTCAGCTAGTCTAGGGGAGGGGGGTGCAGGGTGGAGAGCTTGGTGTCAGGGGAAGGGGGTGTTGACTCTGAAGGTTGTGTGTGTGTGTGTTGTGTGAGTGATTGAAGTGTAGTGGCAGGCAGGGGGACTGAGGGAGGGGCTGACAAGGCTTGGCTGCCCCAAGAGCACACTCTCACAGTGGGATCAGAGACACTACAGATAGAGACGTCGCCCTCCCTGGCCTCACTCATCGCTCACTGGACCTTAAAAAATTTGGATTCCTAACTGAGTTGTTATCCTGCTCCAGAGTGAGAGCTATCCTCCTCTTAGGCTCTCATCATAGCTGATGTTGACTTTCAAAGGTTGAGACTTTGGCGTGGGACACTTCCTGACTGAGTGGGATCTGGATCTGATTAGAATGTGGATCCACTGGGCTTGATGCAGCAGACATGTAGCCAGAGCTGCGCGACCAGGGGATTGTGGAAGTGAATGAGGGCTTTATGCAAAGGGTGGAAAAGGAGATGCTGTTCCTGGAGGTAAGAGAAAAGTGGATGAGTAGGCGAAACTTACTGAAACTTGCAAACACGTTTGAACCTCTGCTGGTGGAAAATTCTTCCACAGGTCCAGCCATTACGCACACTTAGGAGGAACCTGTGTGTGTATGTATGCTTTGTATTTTAAAAACATCTTATTTTAGCATCTTGAGGCGGTGTGTACAGTTTTTTGAGAGGCTGTGCAGGTGGTCTTACTCCCGACTGTGTTAATCTCCTCTGCACCCCCTGACACCCATTTGGCTTTAAAATAACACTCTTTAGCAGTCAAAGAGCAGTGACCTCAGCCTTTGAACTCCACAATCTAATTGTTTTCCTAAATCGAATCGTACAGCACTCAGAAAAAAACCTTCTTTTTTGTTTATTTATTTTTATTCTAATACTTATAGACCATTATATGAACTGCAGGTAACTAAGCTTTAACTGTTGTTGGGAACTCTTCCTTTTACTTCATTTGAAAAGAACATTTAACTCACTCGATGACGGAGTACCCCCAGAAAACGGTCAGATAAGTGGGAGAGTCACACATGGTTAAGTTAGCTGGCTACATCTGGCCCCTGTTTACACATCCCCAATGATGTGATTCTTTAAACGTCTTCTTTTTTTTTTTTTTTTTTAGCCTGTTTAACCTCCTCCTGTGACGTCTTCGTTGTGACCCTGCTGCTGGATTCAGGCGAATAGGTGGACATTTTTTTTTGTTTTTGTTTTCCACAAAGGCAGTCATTGTGTTATTGCCAAGAGGTGACATGGTGAAATGTGAGTTGCTGTGTATGTTGGCTCAGGAATCCGCAGTCACCTTTTTCTCCTGTTAGTGGGATGAGAAGCAGGAGAGCCGCGGGGCAGACGGAAAGTGTTAGAGCTGCTAAACCATAAGCAAGCCACCCTCAAACTGATCAGCTAATGTCTAACTGACTGTAATACGAGCACCTCAGTGTTTCACCCGTTTTCTGGTTTTAGTGTCTTTAAAAAAAAAAAAGGCATTTCCTGCTTTATTTTACTTACATGATAGGGATGTCCGACAGTGCTAATCCTATTATAAAAATAATGGGTACCTGCTGCTTCATACAAAGGTGTATTAAAAAAAAAAAACCCTACACAGACAGTGATATTTAAGGTTTTAAGTTTTAGCCCTCAGGCCTTCAAACCAATTCAGAAACAACTATATTATTGCTAATTTAGTGGCATTAAATAATCTTTATAATAAGAATTACTCATCTACATCTACTTACTGGTCTTAACTAGGTTAGACGAGATAAAGCAGAACAAGTAAAGAAAAGCTTCTGAGTGATAACATTATCTATTCTACCATAAAACCTGATAGATTAGTC
The DNA here is from genome assembly GCF_965226115.1 of Aulonocara stuartgranti. Taxonomy (NCBI): domain Eukaryota; kingdom Metazoa; phylum Chordata; class Actinopteri; order Cichliformes; family Cichlidae; genus Aulonocara; species Aulonocara stuartgranti. Next base: position 33,008,253 of record NC_138953.1, read on the forward strand.
ACTGAGGAACAAAGCGACACTCAAAAAACCCTTTGTCCTGAGATAAGAGCTGTGGTTTAGACCTTAAACACCATTTGTAATCTGTAAATTTCAAGTTTTGAAGCCCTAGGCTTTATTCAACTGTATGCTAATTATGGGTATGTTAATACCTGTCTTCTTAGGGGGGTTGGATTGTGGTGGAGGAAACCCTGCCAGCCTGCTCACCTCACTCCCCAGGCTTTCCACTTTGCATTGTGAGTTCAGTTGCGGCTGATAGTTAACCTTTTGAAGGGGAAACTCATTCTTGTGGTTGCGTTTTTTTTTTTCTGTCTTTGCTTGTTTCTTTGACACAGTTCAACAGTTCCTAACAGTCCTTAACCACTACCTCCCACTCTAATCATTTTTGCCCAGTCCACAAGTGACTGGGTATCACAATACACAAATCTTTGTCTGAGTAAGTTTGCAAGTTCTACAGGCATAGTTAACACTCAATATTTTGGTCAATGGCAGCTATTGAGACTATAATGTCCCCAATGGTGCTGCTCTTTTGTGAACGATCAATCCAGCGAGGTGGGCCGGTGTAAGATTTCTGACTGCTTTACCCCAAACAAGCCCTATTCTGGTCTGGATTTGCATGTCAAAGAGGGCAGGGCCAGAAAAATTGTTTTCGACACCTTCGAGACCAAAGTTGCTATCAGGTCAATAAAGGTGGGAGACACACAACAAGATGGATTGACCTCCAGTCATGTACGACTGTTATCAGCTTGTACAGAGAAACAACAAAAGCTGCTTGAAAGGCGGCTGACAGCGGAGTCACACCGCAGTCGAGTGGGCGCATGCAGTTCTCCACACCACTAAATCATTCATTGTTATTTTTGAATTATTTTGAACATCACTATAAACTCCATGCAGTGATCACCGCACGTGGGCATCCTTACAGCTGCTTGATAGGCTTCAAGCCTCGCTAGCATCGAGGATAAGACCAACAGATGCCTCGTGGCTAACAGATGGAAATTTCAGCTGCGTCTTGTTATGTCAGAGTATTACTAGCTTGGATTAAACCAAGCCTCTTTTTACTGACAGTAAAGTGATCCTGAAATGGTTTATTATGCACAACACACGTCAACCCAGTTAATCAAGTTCTGTAATCTCTGTATCTGTTCTTCGCCTAACTTGACATCCGATCCGCTTCAGTGCTTGATTTGTGAACTTACAGGTGATCGTATCACAACCACTTCATTTATAAACTATGTCATAAGAATGACATAGTTTATAAAGTGCTTTCTTTCCATCTCTCTCTGGCATCTACCTTTTGTTGATGTTGCAATGGGCACAAGTCAAGTAAATGTATCATGGTGTATACATCTCCACTAGGGATGGGTATCGTTTAGGTTTTATCTGATACCGGTGCCAAATCGGTACTTTTGAAACGGTGCCGGTGCTCAAACGGTGCTCAAACCGGTGCTTAAAGAATGGAGAACACAAAATTGGTCCAAAAACCTCTCATGTTCAGCTGTTTTTTGTAAAAAGATAACAATGTTAGCCTTTTCTGCAGCTATGGGGCATATATGGTATCACTCTTGGCTGGAAGCAGTGCTTAAACAATGGAAAAAACACAAACTTTGTCCTAAACCTCTCATGTTTAACTGTTTTCCACTTTTTCTTTGGTCATTTTAGCCTTTTTGGCCAGGGTGAAGGGAGTATCTGCCATCAAACAAGAAGACAGCCGCATGTAGCTATGATGATGTTTGCTAGTTCACCTTACATGCATTAATGTAATAACGTGGTTAGCCTATTCAACGTAAATTACACACGAACAACATTAAGCTACTCACGCAGAGAAGAACGGCTGCTGCTGCCATCATCATCCTCATCATTTCTGCTACACTGGCAGGGCTAGGGGCCAGGACTCTGCTCTTCGGGTTTTTGGGGATGTTGCTAACTCCGGGTCTGATAACAGGCACCACACCCGCAGTAGATGCGCTTGGTGTGAGGTCTCGCAGCAAGCTATCAAATATGGCGCATTTCTGGGCTTTTAAAAAAAACGCTATGCGTCGCCAGGTGTTTCATCAGATTTGAGGTGTTACCTCCTTTGACAGTATCACAGTATCAGCTTAAAGCACTTGTTGCAGGCTGCTGAGTTTGCATATTTTGCTGTGAAGTACAGCCAGACTTTTGACCGCTTTGCCTTGGTCATTTTTAATCTGTAGCTCTGCTCTAAAAGAACGTACGTACCTGGCCCCGCCTACTATCCTCGGAAACGTAAAATGATTGGCTAGAATCTAAAGTGTATCACAGCTCAGGAAAAAAAGCACCGAAATAAAGCACCGAAATGTGCGCTGCTATTCGGTCTGGTTACTACCGTTTATGTCAGAACCGGTGCTATCATGGCACCGGACATGGCACCCATCCCTAATCTCCACTTAAAAAGAAATGACTTTTTAAAACTGCTTATTGCAAACTGTGTCCTGCATGCTTACCATAGGGGGGGGGGAGAGCCTGGTATGATTTTTCCATTATAAATCTTTCATCAGAGTTTGTCTCGAGTATCCTTTGAAGATGGACAATTTTCACTCTTCCAGCATGGTCCTGTAATGGAATAAACAAAGGAAGCCTGATAAAGTACACTAATGGATGGAAAATAACATATTAGCTATTTTTGAGCATGACTCAAGAGGTTTGAATCGTGGAAGGATTCTGTGAGATGCCACGGAGAACTTGTCCTTTCTTCTCTGTTTGCTCTTTGCTCTTCTCGTATTTTTCTAGCCATTATGTTAAACTCTAAAAACAGCGCTGGGATAAGAGCAATTATCTTGTTGAGAAAGGAGAAGAAACAGAGATTAAAACTAATTGGCGGATTTGAGGCTTTTAAGAAATTCGGAGGACTTTACAGTAAGTGCAAAAAAAAATCCCAGATCAGCAGTATCCCAGCCAACTGGTGCCAAGAAGGTAAAAGCCAGAACTTTGTGTGTAATTAGAGAAAGTATATGAAGCAAACAGAGGAGGGCTAAAAAGCATATATGAATGAAAGGCTGGGTCTGTTCTTTATGACTCCTAATCCTTCTTTGTTTGCTTGCAGCACCCGTGTGTGATGAACCTGGAGCGCGGTGAGAGAGGGGAGCGTCCTTTACCCCGAGGCCCCGAGATGGAAACTCGCACTGGGGGGAAGATGGGGAAGATATCCGTGGGCTTCCAGAGGAGCTCCACCTCAGATGATGACTCCGGATGTGCGTTGGAAGAGTATGCGTGGGTGCCACCAGGACTCAGGCCTGAACAGGTAGGACCTTAATTCCCAAATTACTTAATTTGACCATTATGAAAAACACACACTTGCTTTTTTTTTCTCACTGCTATGTCTCCCAGTGTTGTCTTTTGAATGGGTACAAACGTCCAAATTTTAGCTGACAAAGGATTTTTTTATTTTTTTTTGTGAAAACCTGCAAGTTGATAGCAGGCTTTTAGTTTAGTTCAAACAAGGTTATGTGCACAGTGCATTCCCTATGCCCTAATAACAGATTAGTAGTGCTGCATGCTCAACTCAACATCTAGCTGTGGATTTTTAAAAAGATTTTTTGCATCTAGTAGTGTAAATACGGTGAACGCATTCATCGCATTTCAGTTAGAAATTGCTGTGGTCTCGCATATTTTCCTATATTTTCTTCATGGCACTGCTCACCAACAAACAAAAGTTTGTTCGTGTTTCCATTGCTCCTGTCAGGGGAAATTAACCAAGGCAAACATTAACATTTACAGTCCCTTTGCCGTCTCCCTTTTATGTGGAGAGATTTAACAGTCGGGCGCCTGTGACTGCAGAGGGGTTGACATGTTTGGCTGGGAGTGTCACAAAAAAAAGGAGCGTTGCTGTGTGTGCAGTCATTCTCCACTGATATCCTTCACCTGAATAGAAGAAAGAGGAAAAACTCCTCGTCTTTTGTTTCCTCTTGAAGAGATCAATCTGCCGGTTATTTGACAAAATTCCATTTAACATGTCTCCATCTCCAGGTCCAGATGTATTTCGCCTGCCTGCCAGAAGACAAGGTGCCATACGTCAACAGCCCAGGAGAGAAACACAGAATCAGACAGCTCCTATACCAGCTGCCGCCGCATGACAACGAGGTAGAGATCTTTATAGAAAAGAGACAGAACATATGAGAACTGAAGAGGAAATACGGAGCTCAGCCAAGATACGATGAAACTAACATTCATGTGTGACTATTGCTTTAAAAAAGTTGGCTTTTTCTGGCATTTTGTTATAACTTAGTTCAGTCTAAGAAGGTTTTTGAATGTGTTACAGCTGATTTTTTGTTTTTTTGTTTTGGTTTTTTACACACAATTCTAAAGGTGATCCTGAGAGGTCAGGAGTGCAACTTAGGAAAACACCAGCAAATACACAAATGGTGCAAAAGTCCACAAAATACAACAGCTGTTGGAAAAAAAGTTTAATAAAACATAAAGGGAATGGAAAAAAACATGCAACAGAAGTTGAAAAAAAGCCATGAGGGAAGTGTCTTTGGAGAGACGATAAGGTGACGGAACAGTTGCAGAAGTGACAGAAACCAAAACATCTCAAGGATTACTCTGAAACAAGCTTAAAAGAAGCAGAGGATTTATCTAATACTATAGACACATGTATGCTATTAGCCGTTTACTGTTAGCTTCTCACTTCCGCAGCAGTTTAATCACATTATTGTCTCCCCAAAAACACTTCTGTTTGCAGCATTTTTTTCTATTTTCAGGTGTTTTCATAAACCAAATCCAGCAGTTGAGTAAATCTCACACAATCTTGCTGTTCTTTTTATAATAAAGCTGAAACAAGGGCTACATTCCCTCAACCCTGGTTTAAAAAAAACAAAAAAAACAAAACCAAAAAAGCCCTAATGTGACAGTAAAGCACAAGCCAGCCTCTTCTACATGGCTTTATGGTGTGTAAACCAGCACCCCTTTCACATCTGTGTTAATAGAGTTTACATTAGGCGATATGGTCGAGTGTTATCACCAGCATGGGGGAGGGAAGGGGTCCACTGACATAGGTGGTCTCTATGCACACAATAGGTACACACAAACAATGTTTGACTGAGCGGTTTGATGATGTTTGTTGGCAGACCTGGTGGTTGTGGAAGCAAACTGCCCGAGGATTCCTTGCGTAACTGTGGTTAGAAGGGATAAGCGCTTTGTGCGCATGGAAGACAGTGAGCGTGTGCATCTGTGTGTGTGTGTGTGTGTGTGTGTGTGTGTGCGCGTATGAGCTCACACATCGTTTACTGTTGTTTAGAGAACAACCGAGCTGGTTGTTAGGACAGCCCTGGTCCTTTTTATCTGAACCTTCATCACCCGCTCTAAACACGGAGGAAGGGTTTGTGTATTGCTCATGTCATCCTTTCAACGCAACCTTGAGGAGGATTGACATTAATTAAACCCTTTTCCAGCCACATATGGACTCGCTGTGATAATTTCCCCCAAAGTTGCATGAAAAGATGAAAGCCAAAACATCCGCAGTAATTGCTGGAGGTCTCAAGATGCCGTTTCTCATCTTCCTCATCTAAATTGATCTTTTTGTTTCTCTCTCTCTTTTTTTTTTTTTTTCTTTTATCAACAGGTGCGTTACTGCCACTCTCTAACAGAGGAAGAAAAGAGGGAGCTCCACATGTTTAGCACTCAGAGGAAGAGAGAGGCCCTGGGGAGAGGAACACCCAAAGTTCTACCCCGAGCTCTGCAACACACCCGCTGTGAAAATGTAGGTGCTACACATGAAAACTCATAACCACACATATACCCACATGCTGTAAGTGCACTAAAAGACCTAGCATCACTTAACACTCACATAGCCACGTGGTAATAATTTACAGGGAAACCAACTGGTGGGTCTTAAGTTATTTATATCATGTGCTACTAACATCCTCTATCCAATCCAAATGCCTGGCAACCCAAAGAACAACCTGATTGGCTAGTGTAGCGGCTTTAATCATCGACATAAACTTCCTTGTTAGGTAGGGCGAGAGAGGAAACAAGGAAATTGGGAGGATCGTGTTTAAATCAAGTAGACAAGCTAGTTTTTCATGAGGAAATCAGCCAATTTCCTCCTGCCCCACTATATCACAGCGTGACAGACTGCAACAAGAATCCAAAGGTTAATAAGTCATTCTTACTATAGTCTTCAAATCCAGTTTTTTCCAAAGCAGTCACACTATGTGGTATATAATTCCAAATTTACTGTTTGTTTACAGTATATGCAGCTGGTTGTAAGACTTTATGGCGATGTGGAGATGGCTTTTTTTTTTTTTTTTTTTGCCTTTATGTGGACAGGCCAATTTTTTTTTTCATGATTATTTGTAAATATTTTTTGGAAAGTTGGACTTTTGGGAAAAGAGCCACCTTGGTTCCATTTTCCGGCTGAAGTCACAAGGAGCAAACAACAAAAATGGCAACAATCCTAAAGCCCAATCTCTTATTTTATACCGCTCATTTAGCGATGCATAACATTTAGTGCCAGTCAAACCATCCTTGATCATGTTTCTGAAAAACTTCCCTTCAGTGCAGCAGATGTAAATATTAGTATTGTGTGGCTTCCGCCAAATTCAAGCAAGTGAGCCACATCCTCTGTCGGGTATCCAAGAAGAACAGATGAAATGCGGCCATGTGTATTCCCCCAGACAGGCAGATGAAGTCTGTCACCATCTGAAAACAGTTGCTAACATGGGGATGCAAGGTCACAGACACTGAACGGACTAACATGATGACCAGCGACCACGCGCATGTGGTTAGGCACATCGGAAATGCATGTGTATTCACTCAGCCTCTGCAAGCTGTTATCACCCTCTAACTCAGACAGCCATGCTTCTACTGCACATGCGATTCAAAAATATATCATGAAGACAATTGGACACACACTTTGTCAGGCTCTAGTTTCCTGGTGCCTGACTTTCAGCAACAGGCAACACCCCCATATCCAAGGCCCCTTTCTGTTCACCCTTGTATAATAATGGTTAACAGCTGGGCACGCAATCCCATGCTGCCTATGGGTGTCTCATAACTCTGCCTAGTTATATAAAGACTCTACATTCAGACATGCTCGGACCATCTCTGCGGAGTCATATGAGTCTTCCACTTAGAACCAAGGTCGAGTGCTTTCTGTTTTAAGATTACAGGACAAAAACGCTGCCCACTTCCTCAGTTATGTCTAATGAATAATTGAGGGTTTCATTGCAGAGTAAACAGCCGCTGATTGAAATCCAGAGAAAGCCAAATAAGTTTGAGCTTGTCCTCTAATCTTCCGTTGGTAAAGCAGGGCTAGATTCGTGTTTTCTTTTTTTAAATGAACACATTTACCTACTTGCAAAGTGTTGTAACTCGGGAAGATTTACATGTGCAATCTTTTTTTAATAGCAAGCTGTGTTGCCGTGAAAAGATTACCTTTCATTGAGGATTATCATTAAATAGGAGTCATTGATGCGTTTTTAAATACACTCCTTTGGCATTTGCACTATGACAACCTGTTGTTTGGCCTTCTTTGTCTTAGCATCACTGCAAATGGAACGTCAGCAGATATATGATATATTTTGAATATCTATCTCATCTCATTTATCTCTTCTTTGTTTGCCCTGCACGGGTCGTGGGTATCAACTGTATCTTACACGTACTGTAAAATGTCATTCCTCTATGCAATTGTTTCTTTATTTACCCCCACACATTTATTCTCAAGGTAGGGTATTTATCACCTAAGCAGAGCTATGTTCTCAATGAACTCTCAGTATTCCCTCCCGCCTTTGGAATCTCATGGGTTATCTGTTGTGTTTATCAGTGCTGTGGAGACATCAAGGGAGGCGAGATGGCAATTTTTGCATCCAGAGCAGGACCGAACCCCTGCTGGCACCCGGCGTGCTTCGTGTGTGCCACATGTCAAGAACTCTTGGTGGATCTGATCTATTTCTACCATAGTGGCAAGATCCTCTGCGGCAGACACCACGCCGAGCTTCTAAAACCGCGATGTTCTTCCTGTGATGAGGTAAATGGCAGTAATGGTATACTGGGTACTGTTAATGTTTTAAAAGGATTCCTCATAATTAACATTAGAATATGCTTTTCCCGTTAGATCATCTTTGCAGATGAGTGCACTGAAGCAGAGGGTCGTCATTGGCACATGAAGCACTTTGCCTGTTTTGAGTGTGGGACAATGCTAGGAGGCCAGCGGTACATCATGAAGGATGGAAGGCCCTACTGCTGTGGGTGCTTTGAGTCATTGTACGCAGAGTACTGTGAATCCTGTGGTGAAAACATTGGTAAGTTATATTTTCACTTCATTCCCCTATACTAAAAACAAGGTCCCACTGATGTATTCTTTTGTGTACTTAATTTTTTTTAATCATATCATATAGGTGTTGACCATGCCCAGATGACCTATGAAGGTGTACACTGGCATGCCACTGACCAGTGCTTCTGTTGTGCCCAGTGTAAGACATCCTTGCTGGGTTGCCCATTCCTGCCCAAGCAAGGTCACATCTATTGCTCAAAGGCCTGCAGCCAGGGGGAAGACATTCATGCCTCAGACTCATCTGATTCTGCATTCCAGTCTGCTCGTTCACGTGAATCCCGGCGCAGTGTTCGTATGGGGAAGAGCAGCAGGCCAGCTGAACAATGGAGGCAGTCACAGCTTTTCAATCCTCCTGCCACCGTCCCCTCGTTTGAGCACAAGCTTGAGGGTGAAGCAGACGCCGATGGTGACATTGATATTGTAGGGCGTAAGCTTGCTCATTTCGGCCTGGATGAGGAGAGGTTCTGGCGAGAGCGGGAGGAGCCGGATGCAGGGGGAGAGGAGGATCCAGAAGAGTGGGCCCAGCACGAAGACTATATGACTCAGCTTCTACTCAAGTTTGGTGACCGTGGGATGGTACACCAACTTCAGCAACCATCCCAAAAATCTCCTAGTCTTTCTGGTGACACAAACAGGCTAATAAGTATGTCTGATCCCTGGCTAAAGCCCGATACTACACCTATGGGGATTGCTTCTCCCACTCCTGCCAGTCCCACCCAGAGTCATTCTTCCAGTCAATCCCGAGCCAACAGCCTTAGCCCTGGACTGATGAGCAAGAAGAACCTGCCTGAAATGTATTGGGCCCAATCGCAGGACGGGCTGGGAGATTCAGCCTATGGGAGCCACCCAGGTCCTGCCAGTGCCAGAAAGATCCAAGAATTGGAGTTGGACCAAGATCAGGACCAGTCTGGGGCAAGACAGGCCTTCTGGGCAGACAGCAGACAGTGGTATGAAGACTCTTTGGAGTGTATTGCTGATGAGCTGAGGAATGTTGAAAAGAGTGTTGGAGACTCCATGGATTCCCTGGCTCTTTCAAATATCACTGGTAAGGAGATGTTTATATGAATTTAATTGTTTTGTTTTATTAAAAAAAAGCTCAAAATTGACCTTCCTTGTTCATCCTCCTTAGGTGCATCAGTGGATGGAGATGGGAGGGACAGACCTTCAGTCTATACCCTTCATCCCATGCAGAATCCCTTGGTGGCAGAGAACTGTGAAAAGATGAGCAACATGGGAACGTTTAATTCCTCTCATCTTCATCACAGTGCCAATTCCCTCAATCTAAAACTGGACAAGGGAAATGAAGATGACGAGGAAGAAATAGCACTGACATTGAGGGGAGACACACAAGGTGGCATTCACTCATTGTCTCCACATTCGGAAGACCTTCCTGCCACCTTTGTTCATGCTCCAGCTCTGAGGAGAAGCAAGTCCCAATCCCGGCCCCCTCAGATGGTCAAGTTCTCAGAAGACACTGTGGATAATGGATATAATGATGGATATGAGGTCAATATCAGAAAGCACCCCATGAGTGAGAAGCCACACAGAAGGGCATACTGTCCAGATGAGATGGGCAGAGAAAGAATCCGCCCGACAAGCCACATAGGGCGCAACAGGCAGCACCACCACCGGTCAGGCAGGCACCATAGGAGCCGCAAGACTCGGTCAGACAATGCCCTTCACATGGTGCCTTTGGAGAAGGCGCAGAGGCCGTATGAGCCCCAACAGCAAGGTCTTGTAAATCCGCCATATGGTGCTATGCTCCTGCAACATCCTTCACAAAGGTTGCCAGTTGCTTATCCCCAAACTCGATCTGACTATATGCTTGGGAGCTCGATGCATAATGACCCACGGGTTGAGCACTTCATGGGGCTCTACAGAGATGAGGATGACTCATGCTCTACTTGCTCTTCCTCATCATCGGACTCTGAGGAGGAGGGCTATTTTCTAGGTCAGCCAATCCCTCAGCCCCGATCTACTGTGCGCTACTATGCAGAGGACTACCCAACAAGGGTCACGGCCCTTTCTTCCCAGAGCCATGGCCCACAGACTGGTCGGCAGAAGAGTCAACGGTCCAAAAACTGTATAATTTCTTAAAAACACCAGAGTGTATTTACTTGAGAATCTGCACAATGCCAAACAATGTGGTCAAGATTTTCAGTATGTATGGTGGTTTACACAGATCAAATCTGAGATTAGAATGGCAGCACTAACATGTAGTGTATGGCCAAATTCAAAATGCATATCGTATTTCAGGCCTATATCGACTGAAACAAGACGTCTTTAATTTCAACTCTTAGGACCACAAAAAAGATGTGCAACATATAGTTTTTGTGTGTGTGTGTGTGTGTGTGTGTGTGTGTGTGTGTGTGTTCAAAGGTGGCCTCAGTACTGGGTCTTACTGATTTTCAGCACTAAGATAATGCACGGACTGATAAAGTTGAACACATTTTGCTTCAGATTATGTACAGCTGGCGGTGGAGAAGTTAAACTTTAATTTCAGCTTTTGCTATTCAGTTTTACTTTTTAAAATGTTTTATGTTCATTTAATTTTTGCAGCAGTATCTTTTCTGTATTAAAGTGGCACAAAGGTTAATAACGTAGAACATAGAAACTAACCAAATAATTATTTAAAACATAATACAAAATTAAAATGTACATACTAAGTTAAGATTTTAATACTGCTATTTTTATATCCATGTTTAAAATGGTTGTTTTGCTTGAAGTCTATGATTAAAAAAATGTTTTAATAGTGAAAAGAACTCTTAATATGTTATGAGAAACGACTAAGACAGTGCCACTTTCTTCAGTTACGTGCCATGCTATTCAATAACAGTGCCACATATATTCCACTATTGGTGTACAATTTCTAAAATGACTGGCAGACCCACCAGTATTTTCCATATTCAGCCCAGCTGTTCACTACCATTGCTCTGAAATAATCAGCAAAAATGCTTTGTGATGTAAAAACGCTTGTAATAAATATTTTTCTTCAAAGCCTCAAAACTGACTGTTCTGTTATTGAGTTTGGAAATTGTTATTGCAACCACAGACTACTTAAAAGGCCGGCTCATGTGTTTCTGGACCATGCATTTTGACATTGCATTATAGCTCTTGGTCATCAATAGCTATACAACGCTGCACGAAAAACCTTGAATGCTTTGGTTGCTTGCAGATTGCCATGGTTTCCAGTAGATTACATGGAAGATCCCAACTTGTGTGCAAACACTCGCAAACTATTTGAAACTGAAAAGTATGACACAAACCAGAAGTGGAGAACTTTTGCTTTCAAAGTAAACATTTTTTTTTCACTTTTGAAATTCAATGGTTGCAGGGAAAGGCATAACTTTTTACTTTGAAGGCAAACGTTCCCCGTTTCTGGATTGTGTTGCACTTTCTCCAAATTTTACTACAGCTCAGAACAATTGGCAAACATTTACAGACAAGTTGGCATTTTCTGAACAAACTGTGGGCAACTGCTGCAATCTACTAGAGAGCAAAGCAATCACAAGCATGGTTTTTGTACAGCACGCTGTTTTCACCTGGTCACAGCCCGCAACCACATGTATCAACTGGTCAGGGAATACACAGCCGCCAAATTTTCTAGGCTATAGCTTTCTAGGCAAGCTATGTCTATAAATTGTATGGGTGAATTCCATTGTACAAACATATTAATAAGTATCAACTAGCCGACTAATAAGACACTAGAGGTGCAGTTTGTCTTAATAAAATTGACCTTTCAAAGAACATGAGCACTTTAGCTGTCGCCATCCGTTCTCCCATTGACTTACATGGCAACAGAAGTCTTTGCGATTGTGACCACAGCTATAGAAAACATGTTGACTCACAGACTCCAGAGGCCATTGGATGAACAACAGTTTTTAAACATCTTTCATCCCTAAGGTTAAATTCACCATTATGATTTACAAATACTTCAGAGCAGCGATCCCCAACCCCCCGGGCCATGGACTGGTACCGGTCCGTGAGTCGTTTGGTATCGGGCGGCGAGTGTTGAGGTTCAGGTGTGAAATTTATAGTTTTTAGGGTTTTTATTCCTTTTTATTGTTAATATTTATTGTTTTTATTATTACCTCAGTTTCCGTGTGTTATGGATAATTTTTTATTTTGGTGCCGGTACTGGTTTTATTTTGTTGTATTTATCCGCGACACCTTAAAGGCCGGTCCGTAAAAATAAACCGATCCGTGCTGCAAAAAAGGTTTTTTTTTTTTTAAAAACATGCTTTTTTCATTGAGACATCGGTGAACTGATCCTAAAAATGTCTTGAGATTAGATCTTTCATAGCGCATGGATATTTTTCTGCGGGTATGAAACTTTTGTCAATGGATTATGAAAAAAAATCAAGTTTGTTGGATGAATGTAGAATAGGGCTCAAATGCAAAATAAGACAAGACAAAGAAAGTGAATTTAACTGGTTTTTTTTACAGTACAAATTTATACAAGTATGTCAACCTGTTGTAATTTTAGCAGCACCAAGTCAAATATCTGCTACAAAAGAAAAATTTACATAGCTGAAAATACTACAAAAACCGATCATGCTGGAGAACTGAATCTCTGCTCTCCACAAAATATTCTCATCAAAAAGAAGATTAAATAATAAACCCCTTGTTAACCATTTTCACAATGTGAGACGAGAATAATTTTAAATAAAGAACGTGTTTCTTTTGACAAAACTTAACAGAACGTTTTCTTTATAATTGATAAATTCCCACAGAAAACTTGAAGGTAAAAATGGTCCGTTCAAAAATAACACTGGTCATTCCTGCAAAGGATGTCCTCTCTCCACGGCGGCCTGTTTTCTCCATGCTTACCTCCATGGTTTCGGTTTGAGCTGCTGAACAATCCGGACTTCAAACCGTCAAGCCTTCCTCCTCTGTCTCACATTAACGCAGCACGTCCGGCTGATGCGTCAGTAAGATGAGCTGTGATTGACTGCCGTCTTTGAAATTTTATGACCCGACTGGGATGTAGAGGGAGTGGTTGAGTCAAAGGTGGAAGTTTCAGGCTGCCGGATGACGTCGTCTAGCTCACTGATGAATTGTTTGAGGTCCTCTAGGCAACGTTCACGGATCTCCCCGAGGTTTTCACGGAGAGGAACCTGCAGCTGCTTCTCCAAGTTGGGATCTTTAGCCACCAGCATCTTCACCACCATTCCGAACGTCTCGCAGTCCTGACGATACACCTGGTCGAGTGAAAAAAGATGAAATAAAATAAAATAATACTGAGAGACGAACAAGAGGAAAACTTTACCTTCAAAAACCACTGAGCAGACATTTCCACCCTTTTTCAGTTTAGATTTAGCTATGTTAAGTGTTACCAGGCACAGCTTTGAGAGAAAAGCTCTTAATTGAGGGGATGGGGAGTTGTTTCCTTCCTGCTCTACCTGTCGCCTAGGTGTAAATACTCCAGCGTCACTGTGCCTAAGCTGATCACTCTGGTGCTAACACACCTCATACAGCGCCAAAAGATTAACACTCTTCCTCTCAAGTTTAATAGGGGCACTTGATATGGGACAGGGTAGCCGAAAGACGCAGTAAAAACTGCACTTCAGTGGTAGCTCGGAGGCTTGTAACAGGTGTTAGAGGGACAAAGAGGAGGTGCTGGAATCTAGTTTGGGAGCCGCCACTTCACACTGAGCCTATAATGTCTCAAAACAATGGAGGGAGCTTGTGCTTCCACACAGAGTGGTTTGATTTGCAAAATACCAAAACAGAGATTTGCTTTTAAGTCATGATCCTTTAAATGAGCTGAGAATGAAGGGGAAAATATCATTCCGCTCAACTGAAGATAATATTTATGGGCCCATTTCACATTTTGTAAGGGAGGGAAAATATTCAGGAACACAAGGGCAGCTTTTATTTCTTATTTTCTTGAGTTTTTGGACGTATATACATTTGAGACGTAAGATGCATTTTAAAAATCACACACAAATACCCTTTCTAAATAAACACTTTGTCTATACTTTTGCCAAAATAACTACAACCTCTGACAAACTCGATGTGGCTCTCTAATCTCTACCACACTATTTCATGACGGTCGAAAGCTTAAACTTCGACAGCTACCTACAGCCTTTGATCTTAAGTGGGCCAATTACACATTTAATCCCTAACATAAGAAAAAGAAGTGCTATCTCAACATCATGACTTGCATGATAAATATTTTACTTATTTACCCTGGTGTAGTATGAATGACCATGGGGGAGGTCTTTATCAGCAGCCAAATCTTTAAAACCTATGAAAATACATTTAAAAAATACATTTAAAAGTCTAATACCTTGGCAATTTTGGCTATCTATGGGCCAGATTGGAGTCTTGCTCAGCTGGTTCTGTCCCCTAGGCCCTATCTTTGACACCCCTGGTTAAAAACACAGGGGGAGAGAGCTGATTCAACAGTTTGTTGGGGTAGGTTGAAATGTAACGACCACATAAACTTTGCTAGATGTTATGTGGTGTATGTGACATTAAGTATAACTATAGGAGGGAAGAAAAAAAACAACAACCAAGACAATCTGTTCAAGTGAAATAATTGTTAGGTTCCTATTTCTTTCCATCTCCTTGGTTTATTTGATTTTGTTGTTTTTCCAGACTCAAAATGATATGTTGGTCTATTTTTTGCCAGTATACTCAAATACTTTTTTACATATATATTTGTATGTAACTCTCTTCCATGCCTAACTACAGATACAGCTGCCTAGTATATCAAGCTTCAACTGTACGTGCCAGTCTCATACAAGGAGATGTCCAGTGACAAGGGTTACGAGTGGACATGTGTGTTTATACATATGCCCACACGCCTGTGTGTGTAAAATTAGGCTAGGGAGGAAGGGAGAGTTTCATTCACCAGATACCAACGGTGGCTTCTGTGCTGCGGGGCTTTCTAACTCGCTGGCTTATTTATAGATTTTTCACCAGAACAGAAAGTGTGCTTGGAGAAAAGCTCACAAATAGAGATCGCCTGTCAAACACAGTTATTGTCCTTGTTCTCCAACAGATGGCAACTTTCCAAAGTATGCATTAAACTAGGACACTGTGAGTGCACTATCTATCATTATCAGTAATTTTTAAGAAAGAAAACCGGAGCCAAACCAGTTTGCCTGTTTTTATTTTTGTACTTTTCCACCAAGTTTGATTTCACTATGAGAGTTTTTGCAAACCCTTGCTGACAATGCTTTGAGCACAAATGGGAGGAAAAATGAAACATTTCTATTTTTGCGTAGGAGCCATCCACAGTGAACAGTCAGCAGAAGACAAATAACGGAGGTGTAATACACTGCTCAAATAAAAAAAAATTAAAGGAGCACTTTTTAATCAGTATAGCATCAAGTCACTTAGACTTCTGGGATATTGATCTGGTCAGTTAAGTAGCAGAGGGGGCTCTTAATCATTGTCAGCTACTTTGGTGTTAATGAAATTAACCAGCAGTGCACTAGAGGGGTAAAAAATGATACAACCACCAAAAGACGAATGGTTTTAAACGTGGAGGGTAAAACCAAGCATGAGGTGAGGGGATACCTGCACTTACAGTGGTTGCAGGTATTACCAACTCCTCCAGGATGACAGGTTTGCTGTGTCTCCCAACACAGACTCAAGAGCAGATATACACAAGACTGTTACAGATAACTTAAAAATGGTAAATGGTCTGTATTTGTATAGCGCTTTACTAGTCCCTAAGGACCCCAAAGCGCTTTACACATTCGGTCATCCACCCATTCACACACTGGTGATGGCAAGCTACATGTAGCCACAGCCACCCTGGGGCGCACTGACAGAGGCATAAATTTGCATTTACTCAATAAATCTTTTCCTATTGAAGGTGTGCTAGCTGAAAGACGTCAGCTTGGTTGCAGCTTGTTTTAACATTTGCTTGAATAGTAAAACACAGCCTACAGGACATGCTTGTTACACCTGATCTAAAATGCGATTTAGTAATGATGTAAACTAGGAAAAAACTAAATTACTTTCACTTAATTTAGATTATCTTAATTTCACATTGACTACGGGAGCAGTGCCAACTCAAACACACAGATTACCTGTAATAACAAACCAATACCTGTAATTAGAAAAGAACAGTGGTTAACTTTGATTTTACTTGGCTCTAAAAACTGTTGTGTTTTCAGACTGACATAATTACTCATTTTTAATTGGACAGCATTGGGAAATCATATTTCCTACCAACCCCATTCAGATATTTCTAAAGCTTTATACACAAACCTACTGAGGGATTTACAGTACAAACAGCTTATGCAACCTTATCCAGGTCTCTTGTTTACAAAAGCAGCTGATGGGAAATGTTCAATAAATCATTTTACAGGAGATTTGTGGGGAACACTACAAAACAAATTCAAAAACACAGTCTCCTCTGGGCATTTCTATACATTCCTCACGCACAATAAACAATTGAGCAGAAGATGTTACACAACTGATAGCCCAAGCAGTCTGTATAGAGAGGAGACCTGCGACAGCCACCATCCCCAGCACAATGAATGTAGTTACAGAGCAATGGCCTTTTTGGTTTTTCATCATCTGATAACAGAGTGGACCTATCAAACGTTTGAAGGAAGGATCCAATCAGTGAGTGGTCTACACCTTCTGTGAATACAGAGCGAGCTGTTTCTAAACAATGTGCTGACAAAGTTCTTCCTGCAATCCGTCCCGTTATCCAACCAGGAAGGAAAGGAGCACGTCTCGACTTTGGGTGGGGTTGTTTGAGAAAAAGAGCATCTTGCTCGCTGTTCACCCCTGCAGGACAAATCCTTTTTACAAATCTCGCCCCTGAGCGTGCTGGGCTTTAGAAATGAGAGAATCGGAACAAATTTTAAACATTAGAGTTGGCACCTCAGTCCAGCTCTGTCATCTTTGCACGTAAAAAGCCCTCAAGAGGCTGGAAGTGTCTGGCTTTCTGTCAAATACATTTAGATCCCTCAACAAATGAAATAAAACTCCCTTTGTACGGCAATCTGGGCCTACGAGGAACAAAACATAATACCCTTGACTGCCTCTCATGCCTTGTCACTCACTATAACCGGTTAGTCTGTCCTGTGGCCAAAGTCAACTCTGACAACCAGAAAGGGGGTTCAGACTATAAGTCAAGAAGACCAACTTCACTTAGCCACGCAAACAAAGTTTAGATTATGACCTGGATAGCTTCTGAGGGGCTTCTGGATTCTGTGCATTTGTGGCTGTGTGTACAGAAGAGATGGCTAGACCAGATTGGGTGCAGAAAGCCAAACATCTGGCTGACACTTGTCAAATGGCTTAACACGAGTGCCCACACCAACAGGAATACTGCTGCTAATTTAAAGAGCACATGAGAAAGTGACTTTGTTATTTCAGAGCCAAAAAAAGAAAGAAAGAACAGCTTAAGTATGTTTAGCTGTGGGTCAGAGCAAAATGGGGCGTTAAAACTGGTCACCAGACAAGTGCTTATACAGCTTCCAGTGACTGCTCGGTTTGTCTGCCACCTCAGAGAGTAAAAGACCATCATGTGAAAGCAATTCTCTGCGATGCTTTAAAAATACAGCCTTTTCTATTTCAGTCCATGATCCTTCTTTTATGTGAGAAGAAAAAAATCTTGATTCAATTACTCATCTTCTGACCTCAGCTCTGGGATAAACAGTTTAGTCTCTCATGGAAGAGGAGAAGAGCTGCCAAATCGCAAACGACCTACACATACGGACGATCTGAAGATCACAAAAGCCAGAGAAAGGCACAGGGAAAACAAAAAGCTGCAGCTGTCAATAGAAACTGATGGTTATCTAAGAATCGCAAATCCTGAAAGGAAATACTGAAACCTCATATCCCTGTGAAAACGCAATACTTTATCCCCTCTTCGTTTTCATTTCAAACTGTTTATTATACATGTATACCTAGATTTGAATCACCACATTAGAAGATAGCAGAGAATTATGAGTAATACTGATGATGGCAGTAAAGTACCTACAGATTGCTGACACGGGTCTTTGTAATCATTCTAAAATAACTTTCCATAATACCTGGAAACATGAAATAATGCTCACATAGCTCAGACGTTATAAAGTTTGCTGTAAAAAAATGAGAGAAGACACAGACAGGCTATAAAACAGGCGTGAAGCTGCAGCGTCAGCAGTAATGCTGTTACAGCCTATAGGCTCTGTGCTGCAGCTCAATGTGAGGGCGCAGTCTGTGCTCCAGGGCAGAGCTAGCTCAGGTTTAATGGTCTCAGTTAAACCACCAGCAGTGCTCACTGGTGCAGAAATGGCCTTCATTAGGTAACAGAGCAGAGCTGGAACCTCGAGCCTGGGGTGTTTTTAAGCTCTGTTAAGCGGTCGACCTCTCGGTTTATTTTATGCACGGCTCTTTACAGCGAATAAGCCGTTCTTAGCTGCTTCCTTCATTTACGTGTCCCCTGTACCCTGTATATCATTCTAATGTTTCTAAACCCCGGTGTGCAGACCGCTTCATGCGCGAGCATTTGCAAAGATGAGTCAGACGCCGAGGGGGCCATGCTTGAGCCGTGTGCGATATTAAGCAGATATTTTGTATAATGAGCGGTTTATGCAGTCAGTGAGTCAGGATGGAAGATTAAGAGAAGCTACCAGGAAAATGCTGGCAACTACAGACACCGGCCTCCCGTTTTTTAAATAATTAACCGTTTCTCTAAATGTGGCTGCAACAGTGAAGTTTTTTAGGGGGTAGCAGTAGGTACTCAGCATTGTGACTGGAAGACAGCAAAGTTAATTTCCTGCCTGTTACGAACATAATAGGTGGCTGTTTCAGTAGTGCCTATCCAGTAAAGCATGCCACATGTGAGTCAGAGAACCCAAGGCCACCATATGCATGGGAATGTGGTGCCAAGAGTACTGAATGTGGTCTGCATTGCCAAAGTTGACATTTATAGAAAAGTCTGACAAATTCGTAGTTTTTAATGAGAGGGTTTGGGCATACAGTGATTTTTCCTTCCCAAAAAGAACAACTGAGAACAGAACACCTTCAAATTTGTTTAAACATCCTTGGAATACATTGTGATTACCAATTTAAAATCCTGTATAGGATATAAATCCAAATCTGACTTTTATTCTTTGCTAGAAGCACAAGAAAACTGTAAATAGCCTGCACTTATCCACAGGTTTCTACAAAGTACTTTACAATGTGTTTCACATTCACTCATTAACACACACACTATAACTGCTGGTAGAGCTGCCATGCAAGGTTCTTGCCTGCCATCAAGAGCAAATTACTTGTCTTGACCAAGGAAAATACGCAGGAGTTTTAGAATGAGGCCTGTGATTAGTGGACAACATGCTGTATCACCCCAATCAGAGAACTTGTGGAAAGGTGGGTCAGAAAAACGCAATGATGTGAAAATTTGAAGTATTAGAAAAAAGTACCTTTTCTATCTCCTGGGCTTTGGCTGCGATGGCAAGGGCTCGTCGCTCGTGGAAATTGTCTGTAGATTTTTGGCTCTCTTCCACGACGGGAGCTACCAGTGGCTCTTCTTTTTCTCCTTCTGGAGGGGGGTTTTCCTCCTAAAGGAAAACAACAGGAAGGTGTGAGCTACAGGGATATTTAAGGAAAACTAAGAAAGCAGCAGAATGGTTATTCCTAACAGAACCACTGCCATGAAACATTTATGCCAAGAAATCATAAAACCATTCAATATTTTAAAAAGCATACTACTACTCTACTACAGCAATCAAACAACATTGAATTGTAAAGGATGTACAGTCAATGCTGTGCTACGACATGACCTACTGACTCTTTAACTTTGAAGGAGACGTGGTTGATGAGGCATACAGTAAAGCTGAAAAGCCAGAGTGGACTCAGTGGAAAAAACAACAACACATACACAGAATTTGCAGTATAGAAATCTATACCTGAGGCACGAAATATAGCTAGAGCCTATATTTTAAAATGTTTGTTACAGATCAAAACTTAGCTTAATATTAATGTTGCTTTTCTACCCAAGCAGTAACCCTGCAGTTTAGTAGAACCAATCTATAACACGGAAAACCATAAAACTCACATTTTAGCTGTGTTAAGACAGAATCTTCAGAGCAAAGAAATCACAGCCAGACAAGCCATGATTAAGCATCTAATGGGCAAATTGGAAGCCAAGGCATCCATAAATACTACCGAGAAAGCCACAAGAGAGATCTAAGGGAAGAAATGAGGCCGACTTGGATGGGTGGTCAATTTCTTTTGCTCATTTCCTGATACTATTAAAGTTTGAAGGCCAAGGAGCAGAACTGCCCAACCATGACTAAAGTCCACTCATACATTAAGGGAAACAGGCCATGGCAACTAAGTCATACCTCATCCATAGACGACTAGAAAGAAATTACAGGAGATGGTACATCACAAAGCCGAGTGCGATCTAAAATAATAATAATAAAAAAAGCACAGTGCAAAGCATCATCCAATTATTCCTCCTTCCAATACTCTCCCTGAAGCTATGCTTGGGAGAAGTCCCGTGTATATGCTTGGACTTGTATGAAAGATCGCATCTACTGCACCTCAGCAGAAAAATATCCCTTGTCTGAGTCTCTTTATTTCAACTCGCAAAGCATAGCCTAACTTGGAAATCGTGCTCTGCTCTCAAGATAAGGCTCAAAATAGATCTTCTGTTAACTGTAATAAATCAAAACATTATTGTTTCAGCAGAATGGGTAAACTCTGACAAAGAAGTGGAACTGAATTTTGTTCTTGGCTGTAAAATGGAGAAACAGCACTGGACTTAATATTGTTCTATGTAATAGTTTGGACATCATCACGCTGATGTAACAGCTTAGTTCTTCAAAATGCTTACAGTTTGAGCAAGCATCACAAAGTTCCTCAGGATCTCGCTCTTTGCAGTCTATTCAGCACGTGACTTTTTAAAAAAAACTTAGCAAACTTTAGAGGCCAAAATTCAAGAGCTATGACATTTCTGATCACTGCAGCACGCTCATCTGCTGGCTCATACTCTGATCATCCAGTCATCCTAAGTCTCTCATAGCTATATTCAGTTGTTTGTTAGGTTAAAGTAGTGGAGTGGCCAACCCAATGACACTGCCATTCCTGAATGCATGCTGCTAGAATTCCTAAAAATATCATAGTGACTGAATGCCACTCTACAACAGTGCTTTGAGCATTTGTATTACTTTTTCCTGCTTCCTTCAGCAGATCTGTGCCCTTTACTGGTAAACCATTACACTCTATCTAGCAGGAATTTGTTGTGTTGAGATTAAACCTGCCGATGACCTCCCTGCCCACCCTGCCTTGAAGCCAGAGCCGGTGGTGGTCTTTAGGTCCCGTCTTTGGTGTCTCCTGTCTGGGATGGCTCCAGAAAGCCTATGTGTTTGTTGAATCCCCACAGCAGGCAGTGACCAGGACCATTAGTGCAAAGCTTTACTGGGGGCACAGCACAGGCCTTTCATCTTGGCCAAGGTTATGGGTTTGTGCCCCGAGAACACACAACAATGCACCACAGGCTAGATCAAACACAGCAGCAGAAGCACCAGTGTGCATGTATGTGTGTGTGGAGGGGTGGGGCGCTGAGTAACTTTCATCACAGCAGTTGATTTGGTGGTGGTAGGTGGTTCTGACAAAAATGATCATTAGAAGGAGAAGAAAGAACTTTGTTTATATGCTGCATCTTGTAATTTCTCGTGTATAAACCCGAGGGTGACTGTCTGGTTATTTGTTACTCAGCTCACGTGACGACATTGCCTCCACTGGGAATTTGTACGAAAAATCGAGCCCTCCTTGCCTGTAATGGTTGGCTTTGCCATCTGAATCAAGTGTGTCCAGCACTTGAAATGGCACTTAAATGTCAAGGTGAATTTATGTCTAAATTCTTCACATGTACAAGCCATAAACGCTTGTCAGCAATAAAGTTTAAGTTTGTCATTTTCAAAGCAGTGAACTTGATAAAAATAATTTTTTTTCAGAGTGAGCAATCACTAAATATTTATCACAGAAAGTAAATGCATCATTTGTGTACATTGTGCACGGCCCCTTTTTGATGTGTGAAGGCAGGAAAGCAACAATGTAGAGTCACAGCAGGATGAGATCCGCTGCAATACAGACTCTTAACATTCTGAAACATAACAAAACATAAAAGAAATCATCTTTCTTCCAAACAGCTGAACTCTGTGCGCCCTTTTGTAAAAACTACTTACATGTTTCTTAAGCTGCACATAAAAGGTAGATGAACCCAGAGCTGCTGAGGGGTTAACAGATCACTTCAGATACACTATTGTTGGTGTGAGGAGAGGAACAAAACGGTGAGCAATTTAGTCCACCATACTTGGGGAAAAATAAGTGGACGAATATGAGCTGGATAACTGAAGGTTAACGGTATTAACATTTGCCAAGCTCTTTATTTTGACTTTTTTAGTCCTAATAACTTTTTAAAGCTGTGTTTGTGTGTGTAGAAAACGGGAACATTAGGCTAATAACATACATTAGTCAACTGAATGGTTGTAGCGTGTCTAGACAGTAAAACTGTGGAACTTTTAACTGTGCTGACTGAATAATAAATAGGGCAGTGATAAAAGCTTCGTGCACTGCACAGGTCCTTGATCGTTTAATTATTTCCTGTTTCATGTTAGGGAAAAGATTATTGTTGTTAAAAGGTTTTCAGAGCAGAGCTTCCTGAGGTGTCAAATATCTGATATGGATATATATCACTTAACCCAATTACTTTATTTTGTGTATATTTAAGGGCCATGACTAAAACTGTGATATTTTAAAAAAGAAATGTTTCTATTTTACAAAAAAACAACAACAACTTGATTATGGGATCATTTTGACATCCAGATAAACAGTTGCTGGCATACATGCATACAGAGACTCCATTTAGAAGAGGTAATGTCATTACATTGGTACAAAGTATTTTTAACCCTCACACAATCAGCTATAATAGCAAAACCTTTTTAAGTTGCCAGAGCATGCAAACACACACAAGGTGTTGACCTGAATCTTGATAAATACCGATTCCCTGTGAGCCCGATGCCCCATATTAATTTGTCACAATCACGAGACCCATTCCCTGCGTCATCAAAAGGAAACTGAGGGCCTGCCAAACGCAGTTAGACGTGCTCTTTAAAAGTAAAAGTAAACTATTGTTCGTTATAAACGTGTAAATACATCCCAGAGTTACACAGGCACTTCTTATGACTCTGTGGTTACGATCTTGTGATAAAGTTGTGACCCGGGCTACTGATTTCTCCTCTACACTTCTGGGTGGTCACAGCCACATGTACTGCGCCTAATCACAACTGATTGTATTTACACTCCTCTGCATAGTTGGAGATGGATGACATCAGCAAAACACAACATTATCAGCAAAACAATCAAGAAATATCCACATTTGACACAAAAAGTTGTTTTTTTTTGTTGACACCTGAGCCCTTTCCCCCGTATCATTACAAATTCTTGTAACTGAAGTCCGCTTACAACAAAGTTAAACAAAGTGGAGGCCCGATGGCTTTTATGCCCTGCATGAGGACCACTTTAAAACCCATTAACATACTTTGATGGGACTCAACACTTATTAGGAGGATGGAATTTAAGGACTTCCAGATGTATCCTGCTGTACAGTGACATAGGCAGACACCATGGTATGCAAACAAAATAAAGCACAGAACATCTGAGACTCCACTGCTGTACTTACAATATTTTAAAAAAAAACAACACAATTTAGAAAAACCCTTTAATGTTTTTGATCCTTCATGAAAACCTCAAGAAAAACAGTACCTTGACAGATGTTGCACTCTGTGGGGATCCCTCTCTTGACAGGCCAGGAATTTTGTCTATAGAAATTGAAAAGTAACAAAAAAAAACAGTAAGACTGAAGTTAGAGTAAAAAAAGATATTTGGAATAACAAAATAAGAAATGAGAAAAAGGTGAAACGACGAGGGAAGCAGAAATTCAACTGAAAGAAGACAAGCAAGTCGGTCTGGAAAGTAAGTATGGGGGTGCTTATGGATATCGCAGCCTTGTAAATGTGTTGGAAGTCTGGTTCCAGGATCCAGTGAGGTACCTATACTAGAAGGCCTGGAACAATCAAGAAACACAACGGTGCTTTGAATCTCATTGGCTGAATGCACGGCTCCTCTCCAGTCACTGGAGGAGGAGTTTCTTCCTCTACTGACTTTCCTTCTATAAGAAAAACACTACGCTGTCCAAAGCCTTCTAATCAACTCTACTAACAAACTTCAAGCACCTAGAAATGAAACAAAAAACACTCCGGAGTGGCAGCTTTGGCTTCAGGAATATCCATCAGACATCCTATACCCTCTCCCCTCTACTTGCGCACACGACCTGGTGGCATCTTTATGAGGCCTGACAAAGTGGCAGACAGAACGGAGAGCAAAGCTGGCTGCTGGAGACATTAGAAACCCTCTCTGTCTCTCTCAGGTTACGCAGACTGTGAATAGATTAGGTTTGACAACTGTAACTTTTCAATATATCTGAAACAAATCCTCTGCATGTCATCTCATCTTACTTTTTAATTCATTACCACTGAACAAACAAAGGAATGCATGGCTATACATTTTGAAATATAATCCAGGAGAAGTGGCTAATTTGTCTATTAACTCATCAAACAAGACGTAGTCTATCCAGTCTTAGACAGCTATACTGAACTGTACTTACCGAACATCCTGCTCTGAGAATAAGTCTCTTCATACCCTGTTGGAAGACCAAACCGTAAGGTCACCGGCCAAGTACATCACAATTGGTGGGGTTTTCTTATCTAAAAGCAACCTATGGAGCATACGACTACTCTAATGCTTCCCTAAAAATATTTACTCTTAAAACCCGTTCAAATCATGCATTCAGATGGCAACATTTTGCCATGTTAGCCATGAAAACTGCTAAGCACTCACTTCGTGAGTGAAAAAGCGCCAATCAAATGGAAATTTAAAAGAAAAATGACCGGCGTTGAAGATGGCAGTGGACCTCAAAAGAAACAAAACCAACCTCCCCCCAAAAGAAAAACAAACACTGGTGGAAACAGGGGAATTTGAGGGATTAGAGACAAGAATGAATAAAGAACATGCACCGCACACGGAGATACTTTAGCACTTGTGCATTTTACAGTACAGTTATTTAATAATTTTTGGTGGTCTTACAGGAAATCTATTATGTGGACTTGGTTTTCCATAACATTCCAAGTGAGAGGGTGGGACTGAAAAAACAAAGAGCAATCCATGATGCTCTTACATTATTCAACCACTTTCTAGATAAGCTGTAAAATTCACTGTTCCCACACAGTCATCTTATCAAATGTATTTCCAGACAAGATGTATTTGTAGTCATTAAAGTGTAATATAACACTAAATAATATATCTGTGATGAAAATGTGTTCAATCGGAACACCTCTGACATTTTAAATCATTTTTAACATTACTTTATAAAAGTGCAGGAACCATGAAAAGTGCTAATGTACCTCGGGTAGTGGAAATGGCATTTACCACAATACAGCAGTCTGTACTAAACTCTAATTCAGAAACTACTTTCATGATATAACTTACAAAAGACCTGGGTGAAAAAAAATGTCTGTGTCAAAAAGTTTCCTTTGTAAAATACTTTTTCTTTTGAGAGGCGGGTCGACTCTCAAGTCACTGAAATTTAAAAAGCCTGAAGTCTTCTGTTCCTGCATCCTTCTCAAGACAGAACACAAAATGACAAGGATGCAAGAAAGGAACAACAACCCAGCTTACTGTCACCCAAGTCTAAGCTTATTTACATAGCTCAATGTACAGACCCAAAGTGTCATGTCCACTCTGTTGAGGAAAGAGTGCCCCCCAGAGGTGCTCAGAAACACCCGTGTGACCCTCTGGACCATCCACACCTGAAAAGCCGGTCAGCCAGGTTAACAGCCATGGACAGACAGTGAATAACAGTAAAATAAGAAATGAAGGATGGAAGAAAAAAAATATATAATCCATTTCAGAACAATGCACATTTTAGGAGCTGAACTTAAAACATGACCTTGAATCAGGGCCTACAGGCATACACAGATTACCTTATTTACTTTTGTGCTCTGGATAGTTAGTATAAAATTTAGCTTTCCAAATGAACGATGTTTACTCAGAGGCTGTGTCTCCTCTTCCTGAGTTAAGGCAACAAATGGCTTATGAGTAGAACTTGTCAGTGGAAGCAGTGACTACACTTTCCACTCCATTTTAGCAGTGCTGTTACATAATTTGTTTCATCAGCTGGATTGTTAAGACCAGAACTAATTACCTTTATACTTTAGTATTTATTAATGCTGTGCCACTTTATTGAATTTATATTGTATTAATCTGTGTTACCGACTTATTAAGTTAATTCCACATGTTATGGTGATTTGCTTTGGAGTTTTAAACTCTTGTCAATATTGTGATGCCAGTAAAAGCACTGCATACTGCATCAGGGGGCGGGAATCTAAGATTTCTACATACTCTTGCCTTGCTGTGAGGGGAAAGGAAGGCTCTTGGCTCTGTCCGGTGAGTATCCTCTGCTGCTGACGCTGGAGCCAGAGCGGCTGTGCGGGGAGCGGGCCACCTCTCGCCGCACGGGAGAACGATCTCTGAGGGGAGGAAACGGGGCTGCCTTTCTCCTGTAGTGGTCTCTGTCCTCCCTGGGGAAAACAGGGGAAATGTGAGCCCTGCCAAAATCTGAAAGGTCCAAACATTGATAGCTTTTTCTTTTTCTTTTTTGTGAATTATCTGAGGTTAAAGTTATTCCTGATTGCAATCTAATAGCAGCAATTTACATCGGCCCAATGACGGGTCCACCTCTCTCACTCATTTATGTACCAACACAGAACAATGCTGCCACCTAGCACTGTAAGGTCATTCTGCTGTGTGCAACAAATTCCTGTTTTATGTTTTATTTATGCTACCCATATCCGTTTGCAGAGTTATTTGTGGAGAGGCTTTTTAAAACCATAATTTCCCCAAAAGACCGCAAAAACTGCCCTTTTGACTTGAACACTATTGTTCCCTTTAATATTTTAAAACGTGCATCCCAAACATTTTCATTCAAAGATCACAGTAGCTGTTGTTGCTAATCAAACACTCCCTCTCTGGCTGTAACTTCACCTATCTGCAACGAAACAGCTGCACAGTCAGACGATGGTGGCACCTCAGGCAGGATGTAACCACCCATTAAGGTTAGTAATGTTTGACGCTTCAAAGTGAGTTTTCACCATGAGCATCTTGCTGTTCTGAAACCAGATATGATGAGACGGGGGTGGACCTGACCCAGAAAGTGAGGGACAGTGCACCTTGCTTTAACTTCCTTTTTTTTTATCCTAATGAGGACCATCATTTACAGTATGAGCATTAATTAAGACAATAGAGTCAACAGGAAAGTGGCTGAGGTCACAAAGCAAGAAAAACAAGGGCTGTGTGTGTGTTATATTTAGTGCTTAACAAATTAATTAAACAATCACTCAATATAAGGTTTATGCCACAGCTGCCCTAAAATGTGGTAAGTAACAAAATCATTTTTACGTTCTATAATAGATAATCAAACGCTATGTGCAAGCTCTTTAATCAAAATTATATTTTTAATGCTAAAATATAATTGTTGTTATGTATTCATTTTCTAACTTACATAGTAAACCCACATTATTTTTTTTTACTTTTTAAAAAAACAAGATGCCTAGTTAGTTACTTGCATTCCTGAACATTAAAGTTTAAGTGTTTAAATGTTATGCCTGGTTTCCTAAAGAAGTCCAGTGTGTTAAAACTTGGGTATAAACAAGTGTGAATTTAGTTTAATACCCCAAATGATGTAGGAATTTTCAGTTTTAAACAAGTTGACTGATATCTAAAATACAACTGTGCTTTTTTTGTTTTTATGACAGGTGCTTTAACCTCCTAGGACCTGGCGTCCACATATGTGGACATCAAATTTTTGGGTTGTCTAGACCAAAATACCCGTGGCAAACGCTGATTAGTTTTGCTCTACAGGGCCTGATATATACTTACGAGGACATTATACTGCCACAGTTCTATCAAAATTTAAAACGAATGTCCTCATATGGGGACCTCATTTTCCTCAGACACAAAAATCAGGTAAAAATAAAAATAAAAAAATCTGGTAATTATTTGTTTTTACATTCATCAGGTCCCAATTAGCCCAAATAGCAAAGAGAAATTAAAAATGCATGAAAGAGTTCGGGTCTTACGAGGTTAAAAATGTAGGTGCTATATATAATAAATTAAGACATTTCTTTATTGGCTTGACATGGTCTGCCATACAAAGTCATTAACAGGAATTCACTCTTACCCTCTGTCCAGGTTTAGTATGGCCTGTACTAGTGTGTCTTCCCCACTCTCTGGGAGCGCTCTGGGTGCTGGATAGATGCCTTGGCCTCTAACGCTATGAGGAGGTGGTGCACGGGCACTGAGGGGATTAACAAAAAATAAAAGAGACGCACACACAAGTTAGTGTTTGCAGATAAGCACACAGTGTAGTACATTGTGTTTATTTAGATTTCTTTGGGGAAATTTTGTAGAGTCTACAACACAACCTATGTAAGTGGCCGACGGTGTTGCTGGCATCTATGCTTGTGTGCTGAACATTATGTGATAGTGTGTTGTCTCTGTGTTTTATATGTGGTGTCAACCATGAAAAAAAACAAATAAAATGGTAGGACTTTTTCCCCTCCTGGTTCTTCAGTCTTTGTTGTGGTCAGTTTTATTTTTCAGTGGAGCAAACATGTTTGTCCCTCAAGATTTTCCACTTCTTTGAACATTCCTCATCTCCATCCTGCAATCTCTCTTCAGAAATGTACTGACATTTGTGAGTACTTAATTGACGCTATAATTGCTATTACCTATAATGAGGTGATGATTGTTACTCTCTCTGATATATTCAATTAAAAAAGCTGCAGCAAAACAGTAGCTGGAGATGTATAGGAGAAATCAATGGTATTGAGCAGATCAACCCCAATGTGTACATTTCTAGGGAGGTGCATGTCAGGCTACGGTTCAGAAGGGTGTATGACACAGTTACGGCGTAGCCACAAAGTGAATTTCTCACTGAAGCACAAATCTTCAAAAAGGAATTCACATCTGCTAAGTGACCACATGAGACAGAGCTCTTTCAACAGCCACAAATCCAAGCCTTACTTCAAACAGGTTGACTGGACACATGCTTTCTGGCTAAAGATAAAGGGCAGCATTTTTCTTAGTATCAGTTGTGTAACGAACTATTAAGGAGATATATTGTGTATCTAAAACATGACAGGAAACAGAATTAACATCCAAATGGTCTAAGGCTACACTAGAAGGAGTATTAAGGGTGGCTTTAGTCCAGGAGATAGAGCAGGTTGGAAGCCTGGTGGTTTGGTCTCTGTCTGCCCCAGTCTGCATGCCAAATATCCTTGGGCAAGATACTAACCCCAAGTTGCTCACTGATGCACTGATCCGAGTATGAATGTGTGTGAATGTTAGATAGAACACAGTTTACCTCAGACAAAAATGCTTGCATGACTGGGTATGAATGGATGAATGAGACATGTTATATAAAGCGCTTTGCGTGCTCATCCTGTGCAATACAGGATATTTGCTTTGCAATAACAAAACCCTAAAATGGGAAAAAACATGTTTTGTGCTTTTGTCAAGAATTTTAGACAACTTAAACAACCATGCATCCGACGCAGCTATGAAAACAAAATCACTCTCAATCTTCCCCTCTTCTCTCTCTGCCTGCCTAGATTGGTCTATCCAGTGAGTACACTTTATACCCAAGTACTGTTCATAAATTTTGCTACTGTACAAACAGCGCATTTTCAAAATGCACCCATGTGTGACGACATAATACCTACAGGTCTCTTACCACATCTCAGTGTCAGGGAGGATTAAACTAATTAAAGCTAATCCTTCAACTTTTCACAAAGTGAACAAATTGTAACATAGACATGCAAGTTACCTCCGCTCTTTGTTGTTAAAGTCATAACACTGCAGACTCATCAGTTAGGTAACATGAACTGCATATATATTTTTTATTTTGGCAATAGCAAAGGAGCACAGATATAACTGGCAAACCTTATTGTCGTTTTTAATAATGAAACATGCACAATGCAAATGCAACATTGAGGGTTTTACTAAACTTTAGCGCACTAATTGTACCCCGATATTAAAATATTCTTAATAATGTTCAAATAGGCTACCTAGTACTATTTAATGTGCTATTATCACACATCAGCATTACACACAGGTAAAATTAATTTTGACTCATATTTGTTAATGTTATTTACAGCTAATTTGTGCTGCCTTTGTCTATTAACAGACAAAAATCATACTGAATTGAACCAGTATTTTGAGAGAATATTGTAAACTTGTCACCTAAATGTCTGCAAACCTAGTGTTTAGCCTAAATATAGACACTGTTTAGCCAACATTGCTAGACCAACAGTTGTGTAAACTAAGAGTCTGGAGAGCTCAGCAGAGACCACAAGAAAAGTAAATGAAGTAAGACAGGCCAATATGGGTCAGAAACAGACCACGACTCGTGATTGCTGGTATGTACACAAACATTACAAACACACCCCCCCTAAATCCCCCCCAAGTCCAACCAGAGAAACTAAACACAAATGACTTCCTTATAACATCAAGTGAATAGAACAAGACTGTCCCCTGCTGTCCAAAATGAAAACATTTTAATAAGCAACAGTCTAAATCCACCATCTGGCCGGGGCCTTTCTGTGTGGAATTTGCATGTTCTCCCCGTGTTTGTGTGTGGGAGGAAGCCGGGTACTCTGGCTTCCTTCCACAGTCCAAGAACACATTAGTGGGGCTACGTTAACTGGTGTCTCTAAATTGCCCATAGCTGTGAATGTGAGTGCGAATGGTTGTCTGTCTCTCTCTGTGTTAGCACTGTGTCAGATTGGCGACCTGTCCAGGGTGTATCCTGTCTCTCGCCCTATGTTAACTGAGATATTCTCCAGCCCCACTGCGACCCTGATAAGATTAAGCAGAAGAAGATGGATGGAATACTGTATGCATACAGAATGTGGCTGATAAGGCTAATATTAAAACAAATCCTAAGACAAACAGTTTACCCAAACTCCAAAGGCCGCGCTGTGTGGGAGTCATCCCTGGGTACTCTGTAAGGATAGTCCTCCTACACGACAAAGAAAATGTGAAGAAAAAAAATCATTCTTATTCGCCACTTCTATATTATTTGTTATCTCTTAAGACAGAAAAAACTCAGTATCTGGTTAAAAATAGTGTAAAATGACAAAAAGCATTGTATTTAATTTTGCATACATAACCCACTGATAAGTGACAAATGACAAACTAGCTGAAATGACGGATAGATACATTTACAATTTTAGAACTCAAATGTAAACACAAACTCTAAAGAGTAATATAGGGGGGAAAAGCAGAAAAATTAAAGAGCACAATCCCTATAAAGGGAATTTAAAAGTCTAAGAAGAAGAGTTCAATAGATGCCTATAGTACATATACGTTTCAAATTATCTTAAATTATATTGTTAACTACTTTGTCCTTGGATTGGCTCCTTAAACTTACAATATTATGGGAAATATCTAAACTGTAGAGACTTTGAAAAAGGTTGCTTGCTTTTGACTGAAAATATGTAGTTCACCTATTTGATTACAATATACCAAAAAAACCCCTCTTACCCTCCTTGAAGGTGGAATGGCTCTGCGTTCAGCAGGGAAATGAGGGCCATCTCCATGGTAACCCCTCTGATCTTCATGGTAACCCCGGGGTCCGCCTCCATTTGGGTAAAAGCGGGGACCTCCTTCATAATCATAGCCACCACGGCTGTAGTCATCTTCTGGCCTCCCAAAGGGGCCTCGTCGCTCAACCCCTCCAGCCGCCCGTGGGTATGGACCCTATACACACACACACACACACACACACACACACACACACACACACACACACACACACACATACCTTTTTAAAAAATTATATATGTTTTTTTTTTTTATTCTTGCTCAGATTTTGTGAAAGAAAAGTCTGAGCCAGAGCTTATGGCAACTCGAAAATAAATCTTTAAAAAGATTCCTGGTGTTATTTTATTATTCACTCTCCATCCACAAAAAAATAAAAATAATAAAAATAAAAATAATTAAAATTAAAAATCAGCAATTGTCAAGGGATAAATAAAGAAAAGTAATAAGGCATAATTTGCATGTGGGAATTATTAAATGGGATGCAGTGATAAAGAGGAGCTCACCGGCCTGTCTGTTAAAAAGCGCTCATCATACACCTCCCGTATACTCCTTTCTCGCCTGTAAGTCACTGAAACGGGCAAAGAGTGAAACATACTGTTATCACTAGCACTGTCTCTGTTCAAGTGTGGTCGGACTAGCTTCTTCGAGCTGCAATATTAATATAGTATTAAATAGAACTTTTTCTCAGAAGCCATCTGACATGAAATTGAGGGCCAACACAGATGACATTGTTCTATTTAGATGCCTTGAATCTTGTGGTTTCCTAATGTTTCATCTGAAACTGTCTGAAGTGAAGCACCTTTTTAGCCTCACACATGTGCAGGCTTCAACACAAAAGCAGCTTTTGCAAAAAGAACTTGTCTAATACATAAAAGTTTTGAATATTGGTAAGGGTTCTACATATGCACAGATTGCACAGGAGCTGCTGATCCAGTTCTACACTGCGGTCATTGAGTCTGTCCTGTGCTCCTCCATCACAGTCTGGTATGGTGCAGCCACTAAACAGGACAGGACTGTACGGGCATAAGAAAGGGTCATTGGCGCCCCCCTGCCCTCCATCCAGGATCTGTACCTCTCAAGAACCAGGAAACGTGCAGGGAAAATCATCACAGACCCCTCACACCCTGGAGACAGACTTTTTGATCTGCTGCCCTCGGGCAGACGGTACAGAAGCCTCCAGACCAGGACCACCCGACATAGGAACAGTTTCTTTCCCCTCGCCATCTCCCTTCTAAACAGTTGACCTGTCACACTGCTCCCACTGCCAGACTGCAACTGCACCTTATGTACATTCTGTAGTATTCATTCCACTTCATTTCTGTATTCTATGTATATAAGTTTAGATTGGTTATTTATAGTTGGTTTACACAGCTTTGTGTATGTACTTGTATGCATGTGTAATGTATATATAGACACGTGTGTGTGTGTGTGTGTGTGTGTGTGTGTGTGTGTGTGTGTGTGTGTGTGTTTATGTGTGCGTGTGATTTACATTGCAGTGCTTGAGAGCCTCCATCTACCAGAACCAAATTCCTTGTATGTGTCTGCACATATACTTGGCCAATAAACACAATTCTGATATGATTCTGATATGATCTCCCTAAACTAGTATCACATCAGTGTTCTCTAGTATGTTAGTGTTTAGTGTCTATTGTTTGTTAATAACTTACTTTTTTGTTTGTTTTATTTATTAAAAAAATTTTTTTTTTTGCTTTTTGGGCTTCTCGAAACGCAAGATCTTCAAAACAATCTGTAAAGAAAGTTCATATAAAGTGTTAAGACTTCAGAGCAGACATCAGCAGAAAACATCAAAGACAAGACAGGGCACGGTGTGAAATGCAAGTGAGGAGGCTGAGATTACTTTGTGCAGGTTGTATGACCTAACGTGGAGGTGAAAAAGAGAGTGCATGCAGGTTGGAGTGGGTGGAGTTGAATGTCAGGGGTGATTTGGATAGAAGAACAGCAGCAAGAGTGAAAAGAGATGGTCGTGAGAACTGATGTCATGTGTGGTTTGGAGATGGGGGCATTGACAAAAAGACAAGAGACTGAGCTGAAGGTGACAGAGTTGAAAGTGTTAGGATCTTCATTGGGAGTAACCAGGATGGACAGGATTAGAAATGAGTACATCAGAGGGATAGCTCTCAAAGTTAGAGGCAAGGCAGAGATTTTTGGACATGTACAGAGGAAGGATAGTGGATATATTGGACAAAGGATGTGGAAAATGGAGCTGCTAGGTGGGAGTAAAAGAAGAAGACCACAGAGAAGATTCATGAATGTAGTTGAGGAGGACGTGGAGGAAGAATGCTAATGATAAAGTAAGATGAAGGCAGATGATTCACTGTGGAGACCCCCAAAGGGAGCAGCCAAAAGAAGAAGACTGACCTAACGTGACATGTTAAAGTACATTTGATCCACAGTAACTTAGTCAATATAGCCATCAGCTTGATGGCAACTAAACACTATCATTAATAAATCATCACTACTCTTTGTGGTAAATTTACAACTGATTGCGATGTAAACCAGGCTGCTATCACGGCTAACTAGCTAGCTTCAATGCATGCACCAAACACCAGCACGCTTGTGTAGTAAGTTAATATATCGTTAAGGCCACCAACAAAATCCTTTGATATGTACGTCAGATTGCGGCTTCATCTACATAAACTATAGAGGTAAATAATTTAACTGAAAAATAACAAACCGAGCTTACTTTCCTCTGTCGCCCAGTTAGCTTAGCTTCTCCCGGTAGTTACGGTCGTTATTTACGTTGTTCACGTCATCAACGTGCGACGCACAATATACGGCGTTTTTTCCCGTTTGCTGAACAACTGCTCCGTGTAAATAAAATTACACACCATATTTTTTAACAGCTTTGGCATTATTCTAACGGACGGTGTGGTGTTGGTAAGAACTACTGTGAAGGTAGGCAATTGCTCGAATTAACGTTAAATTGAATAATGCTGTGTTTATAGTGGATGTATTAAGCTGAACTGCTGGTTGTGTGCTTTATGACCATCATGTGTCTTTCAGAGTGTTTTATTTGAGTCCAGTATGAGCGGGGGTTTGGCACCAAGCAAAAGTACCGTCTATGTGTCGAACCTGCCATTCTCTCTCACCAACAATGACCTACACAAGGTAAGTTTGTCCCTGTAACTCTTAAGTGTTTGTCCTGTGCCACCACCACAAACTTGAAATTAAAAAAATAAGAGCAAATGTTGTAAAGATTTTCAGCTTTCATTCAAGGGATTGGACAATGGATTGCATTTATATAGCGCTTTTCGGGGGCACTCAAAACGCTTTACAATTCCACTATTCATTCACTTTCACATTCACGCACTGGTGGAGGCAAGCTACAGTTGTAGCCACAGCTGCCCTGGTGCAGACTGACAGAACGAGACAAAGGTGTCTAGGAACTGCAGCTATTTTATGCTCCTGTTTCTGGGGCTCTGGATCTTCAAGAGTTGTTGAACAGAAGGTTAAGAAGAGAGGTGACCATCAGTGAGCAGCAATATGGCTTCATGCCAAGAAAAAACCCAAAAAACGCGGCGGATTCTTTGACAGTATTTTTTTTTAGAAGTACAGAGAAAGTCAGAAGGAGTTGCATAGTGGTTTTGAAGAAAGCATGTGATATGAACTGTGATACTGCATGAGGAAGTCACGAGGGGCAGAGTAGGATGAGTGCTTGGTTGCAGGACATGCATAAGGACAGAGACAGCGGTGAGGTATGTGGTAGGGATTACATTAGGGCTCGCCAGACAGATGAGGTCAGGCAGGAGTCTTTGTGGGTTATGATATTTGCAGAGGACATTGTGATCTGTAGTGAGAGTAGGGAGCAGATGGAAGAAAACCTGGATGGAACAGGAATGAAAGTCTTTCAGTAAAAGCAAGACAGAATACGTGTGAAGGGAGACAGGCCTAGCAGTGAAGGTGCAGGATAGAGGTAGTAAATGTGAATGATTTAAATACCCGAGGTCAACCAGAGAAGATTCATCAAAATTGTGAAAAAGATTATGCAGAGCAGGATGCTAGTGATAGGGTGAGATGGAACCAAATAATCCACTGTGGCAACCTCATAAAGGGAGCAGTCAAGAGAACAAGAAGATACATAAACGCTTCACTTTATTAATATACGAAATAGTTTTCAAGCAATGACTGCCTGACATTTAAAGTCATGGACATCACCAAAAATTGGGTTTCCTATTTTGTGATGCTTTGCCATGCATTTTCTTTTTGCCTGCTTAGATCACCATGGGAACTAAATTAAACACATGGTCGTGTGTGAGCGTGGTCTAGAGTATGTTATTTTCTGACTTTAGTTTTAAAATGGGCTGTATGTGGTATATTTTTATTAATACTTTTGATTTTTTTAGTTTTCTACAAGTATGATATAGAGTCTAAGGAATTTGTTTTATACATTAATGATCTGATATTTTTAATTACCAAGAATATTTCATTTTGATCTGGCCACAAAGAAAAGTGACTTCCACATCCCCATCATTAAGCTGTAGGACAGTGTCAGTTGATCAAGTTTAAAGTTTCAGAGCTCGAACGTGCAGCTTTTACATTAGAAATAAACAGCAGCACTGAGAGTGCACATGGTGGTAGAACCAATATATTAATGTATGAGATTAAGATAAATGATCTTCTGTAGCATTTGCTCTCGACTTATTTGCACACAGCTGATGCCTTTTTCTAGTTTTATTCTTTAAATTTCTTTATAGAAGTTTCTCGTGTTCCTCAGATAATGTCTATAAATGAAGCATTTGGAATTAACTGAAGATGAGCCACATGATATATCAACTCTCCTTTTATGTAAGCACATAAAAAGCCTGAAGCAGAAAGCCTGACTTAACAGAGAAAGTTAATAACCACAGTTGTGACACCTGTGATCTCTGACTGGGATTTTAGGTTTTGTCAAGAGGCTTAAGCAAAGAAAGCTTGGCTTTCAGTTTAACTTCCTTCGTGGCACACCCCACCTCTGTCTTCGGTCATATGTTCGAGGGTTTTTCTATTTGGGTTTGTTGCCAGCAAAGTACATGCTCAGGTGAGATTAATTGATTGGCTCAGGCAGATCATTCGGCCTTCAAAAATTCCTGGATTGCATGCACAT
Organism: Aulonocara stuartgranti; assembly: GCF_965226115.1. Taxonomy (NCBI): domain Eukaryota; kingdom Metazoa; phylum Chordata; class Actinopteri; order Cichliformes; family Cichlidae; genus Aulonocara; species Aulonocara stuartgranti. The sequence goes on from NC_138953.1 coordinate 33,045,335, forward strand.
TATATTTTGGGTTACATTTCAGATTTAGTGCAAAGTGCCATCCTCAAATTCGGCATGGGCTTGAGGATGTCACTTTGTCAAGTTTATCTCTGTACTCTTCAGAATTCATCCAGGTCTTTCTATCTTCTGTCACCCATTGCTACTGGAAGCCATGCATACTCAGCCATCACCCATGTTTTACAGCGTGCTGTGAATTCCGAGCTTTAGTTTGGGAACATCTTCATTAGATTCTCTAGTGAATCCTACACTTGGATATTCTATCAAAAGTAGTTCAAGATAGTGGTGGACAGTGATGAACAGTGGTGAACCAGTGACGGGGTCATGGGTGGCCAAGGCTCACTGATGGACGTGAAAAGTGAAGCCTGATCTGTGTGGTCTGACCTAACAGATGAGCTGCTGTAGCTCAAACTGCCAAAACAGTTCATGCTGGTTCTGAATTGTGTCAGAATACACAGAGCATCACACGTTGTTGCCTATGGGGCTGCACAGCCCCAGACCAGTCAGGGTGTCCAGGCTGACCTGTTTATCACAGAAAGCGCCAACAATGGCGATGTGAGCATCAGAACTGGACCATGGAGCAATGGAAGAAGATGGTCTGGTCTGTGTTTGTTACCAGGGAAACACCTGGCATCAGGATGCACTATGAAAAGAAGCCAAGCTGACAGAGATTTCTGCTGGGACCTCTTGGGTCTTACCATCCATGTGGATGTTCCTTTGACACCTACCTAAGCATTGTTGCAGATCATGTGCACCCTTTCATGGAAATTGTATTCCTTCATAGCTGTGGCCTCTTTCAGCAGGATAATGCGCTCTGCCATAAAGCAAAAATGGTTAAGAAATGCTTTGAGGAGTTGGCCTCCAAATTCCACAGATCTCAATGTAATCAAGTGTCAAGTGGGATCTGCTGGACAAACAAATCTGATCCATGGAAGCTCCACCTCGCAACTTACAGGACTTAAAGGTTCTGTTGCTAACATCTTGGTGCTAGATACCACAGCACGCCTTCAGGGATCTAGTGGAGTTCATGGCTTGATAGGTCACCATGGTTGTTTTGGCAAAAAAGGAGGACCAGGCAATATTAGGGAGGCAAACATATTGCTATGTCTGATGTGTAGATGTGTTAAACAGGTATTACTTTATCATAGAAATGGTCATATGATTATTCCCCAACGTTGTCATCCAGATGTTTTTATGTTACCTAGCACACCAGTTTTTCTATGCATTCCAAGAACCTCTCACTGAAATAAATCACTGTGTGTCATTTCAGCTATTCAGCAAATATGGCAAAGTTGTAAAGTAAGTATTTTTTTATGTTATTTTATACATTTAAAGCAATGAATGATGCAACACAATGCGATAATTTGGTAGCTTTGAAGCGATGTAACAGTTACTGCCTCAGTCGTTTCCTCACAGGTATTAATAACTATGATGGTTTCTCTCAGGGTCACGGTGGTTAAGGATAAAAACACTCGGCAGAGTAAAGGAGTGGCGTTTGTTCTCTTCCTGGATAGAGAGTCGGCTCATAACTGTGCAAGAGCAGTGAACAACAAACAGGTGAGCCTGTGCAAGGTTATATACTGATTTTTCACTAAGCGTAACCCAGAGGCTTTCTGCCAGCGATGTTTCTGTAATGGATGCGAGCGAGTGAAATATTTTTGCCTCCCAGTTATTTGGCAGAACGGTTAAAGCCAGTATTGCCATAGATAATGGACGAGCAGCAGAATTCATAAGGAGACGGAACTACACAGACAAAAGTAGATGCTACGAATGTGGGGTCAGTAAATATCTACTTTTTACATTTCTAACTAAAGTTAGAAATGCAATTGTGATAGTTTTCCTGTATTTTCACAATGGCACATGTCAGGATTCCGGACATTTGAGCTACGCATGTCCCAAAAACATGCTGGGAGAGAGGGAACCTCCGAAGAAGAAAGAAAAGAAAAAGAAGAAAAAGGCTCAACAGCCCGAGCAAACGTATGTAATTTGTGACATATATATTTGTGCAACAGAATATATCACAGTACATCTACATTTTTATTTTTTTTATTTTTTTTACTTTTAGCGAAGAAGAAGAAGAAGAAGAAAGTGAGGAAGAGGGAGAAGACCCAGCTTTAGATAGCCTAAGCCAAGCCATAGCTTTTCAGGTAAGGGTGCAGAGACAAGAAA